>NC_134703.1:184913616-185233616 GCF_043290135.1 Rhipicephalus microplus | reverse complement strand
CATATTTTTGTATTCCCACAATGTTTGCCTAACTATCTACAGTGTGAACGAAGTGGACACAAAAACTAATCTTTATAAGAGTTTATACTTTCAATTGCAGCCTGAGTCATGCAGTGAAGATCATGCATGCAAAACTTACTCGCCAACATCTTTAATTGGGAGGACCTTTATTTGGGAGAGAATGATAGTAAAAGTGGGGTAATTTGTCACGCCTGTTACAGGTAGGTGTAGTTACTGCCAACGACCTCAAAGGAGGAAATGTGACAGTCTTGGAAATGTACCTGCACTCCAGCCATGTGCAGAAACAGGAAAAGCAGGAACAATAGTGAAAAGATCCACAAGTTAAGCAATCTAAAACTGCTAATAAAACATTTTCTTGGCTTCATCATCCCACATCTGGTCACTTCCATAATGACTTTATTTTTTCTGCATCAAATATCTCCAGTTGAGCATATTGTTGCTATTACTAGCGCATATGTTCACAGGTGCTTATATTCCTGCATTGTTGAATAAAATATTTAGTAAAAATGCTCAGTGACATCAATGTTTATATGCTACCTTGTTTGGTTTTTAGGTGCACTTTTTTTGAGATTTGCACTCGAAACTCTTTGCAGAGAATTCATATTGATTGTTGAGGCATGTTGTGAATGACAAGAAGCTTGTTCAAACAATGTTATCTTTGCATTATCAAAGATATGTGGGGCTTAACGTCCCAAAACTACCACATTATTATGAGATACGCCTAACTTAGCATTTCCTATTGGTCGTGAACATTTATTTCTCTTACAGTATTTTTTACATTTATTTCTCTTACAGGACTAGAAGAACAGTTGACTTTCCTGTGTGTTGGCGAACGCTGTTGAAACTCTTCTGCCAAAGACTAGCACAGGCTTTTTATTCATATGCAAGAGAAACCTTCCCTTGATTTTCCTGCTAACTAAGCATTTTCTTTTTCATCGCCAATGCGTCTTCAGGGGGTGTTATAGCATCTAAAGTTTATGAGTATTTTTCCCTCCACAACTAATTCTAACCATACGAACTTCCAAGTTGAATTGTATTTATTTATTTATTTTATTTATTTACATACCCTAAGGACCCGGGAGGGCATTACATAGGGGGGGATTAGGAAGATTTTCAACATGTGTAAAATACATTATATATTCTGAAGCATCATTATATAAAGCTTAAATGAAAAAGAAATTGAAAAAAAGAGTACACACAACAGTGGTGTTAAGGATAACAAAAAACATATGTATAAACTCAGCAGGAGAAAAGGTACGTTAACAAAATACAACAGGCTCCAGGTATCAAGTGTAGGCGCGAATAATACACACAAAATATTCAAATAAGTCACATAAACAACACCGCCGCATAACTACATTAATCGATTGGAACTTCTAGAACACTTTTACCGCTTTCAGAAAGGATGATGATTCTGTTAGAGTGGCTACATCAGCTGGCAAGGAATACCAGTTGGTTATTGACAGGACTAAGGGCGAGTACTGGTATGTTTTTGTTCTCGGTAAGATGACATTAACTTTGTCAGGGTGATCAACACGGGCTTAAATGTGTGATGGCGGGAGGATATGCTTGCGCGCAAATTGGGAGTTGCTGTGGAAGAGCGAGTGAAACTTAGATAGCCCTGCAAGTTTACGGCGCGTGGCAAGGGAGGGCAGATTTAGCGAATTCAGTATGAAACTTAGGCTTTCATGCGGTGAGTATGACGACGTTATGAAGCGCGCAGCTTTGTTTTGAACTGATTCAACCAGGTAAGTTAAATTTTCAGTGTGAGGGTGCCATATTATTGAAGCATACTCCAGCGATGGTCTTATTAGGGAAACGTATGCATTCAGTCTGGTTTCTTTGTTGGCAAGGTATAATCGCCTTATGAGGATGCCAAGTTTTTTTAATGCTTTAGTAGTGATATGTTCAATTTGAGTTGTCCAGTTCAAATTGGCTGTGAAAAATACCCCAAGATATTGACAGGATTGTACTGAATCAATCGAATGTCATTTATGGTGTATGACTTATGCAAAGGGATTAGAGCAGAACTTAATTCTAAGTGCTTAGTTTTCCCTATATTAATTTTTATCTGCCACGTGTCGCACCACTCGGCCAGCCTATCGAGGTGAGATTGTAAAATGGTATTATCGGTAGGGCAAGTTATTTCTTTGTAAATAACACAGTCGTCTGCAAATAGCCGAATTTGCGAACTTATGTTACATGCTATGTCAATAATGTAAATTAAGATTAAAAGAGGACCAAGAACCGAGCCTTGGAGAACACCGGATAAAACGCTAGTAGGGTTCGAGATGTAGCTATTCCGTTTTACAGATTGGGAGCGGTTAGCCAGAAATACCAATATTCATTGTGTTGTATTGTTTTCAAGCTTCAGATTGCAAGTTTTTAGTTCTAAACGTTTGTAGGGGACCCTATCAAAAGCCTTTGAGAAATCAATAAATATGGCATCGACATGACGGGAAGAGTTAAGCGCAGAATGAAGGTCAGTAATTAATTCGAAAAGTTGCGATTGACATGAGAAATTTTGACGAAAACCGTGTTGGTTGTTTAGGAGCAAGTTATTTAAATTAAGATAAGCCATTATATTTGTGAATAGGATATGTTCCGAGAAGTTTGCAACATATGGACGTCAAAGAGATTGGTCTGTAGTTATTGGGCCGAGTATTATCACCAGATTTGAATATTGGGATTATGTAAGCAGATTTCCAGACCTCTGGTAAGCAACCGGTATCTAAAGATTGTTGAAAAATTAACGCGAGCAAAGAGGCTGAGAACTGGCTGGTTAGTTTTAAAAGCTCAGCGATAATATCATCAGGGCCGAGGCTGGTTTTAAGAGCTAAACAATCTATTGCACAAGCTACACCGTGTGCAGTAGTTGTGATGGGAGAAAATTGATTAGAGATAGTTAGCTGTGGCAAATTTAGGTTGTTATCGAGTGGTCTCTCGATTGTGTGAACTTCAGAAAAAAAAGGTTATGTTTTTCTGCACAGCCTGCTAAGCTCAGGGTGTTGCCATCCTCTTCACAGACTGCTGGCACCGACTCTCTTTTCTTGGGATTTACAGTGCTCCAGAACTTCTTAGGGTCAGTTTTGAACATGTTAGGTAGCGTGTCATTGTAGTACTTATTTTCCGCTTCAGAAATTGAGGTTTTGGTTTGTTTGGAAACGTTTTTATAATTCTGCCAGTCCTCCGACTCGTTCGTTCTCGACGCTTTAGTGTACGCTCTCTTTTTTCTATTAAGCCATCTTTTAATGTCACGGGTGAACCATGGATCATCCGCTCTTTCAGTTATTGTAATCACCGGCACACGAAGACGTTCCATTTTTTTTTAATTTGTCACGAAGTAAGCACCAGTTTTGTTCAGTAGACTGATTGGGTAAGTTAGATATAAATTCATCCGAAAAAGATTCTAGCAATATGTTAAGCTTATCAGTGTCTGCGCGTGCGTAGTTAAGTATATTTTTTCGGACGTTCGTTTTCTTGGCATGCGGAAGAGGCAGAGAGCAGTGAACTGTCTTATCATCACTTATTTCTTCTAAGATCTCAACTTTAGTGCTGTCGGGATGATTGGTTATTATAACGTCTAAAATATTGCTGTCACGTGTTGGTTCCTGCAAAATCTGTTGTAGATTGTGATAATGAAGAAGGCGCAGAAAGTTAAGCAGTTCATGGCGATTAGGATGAGCAGAAACAGATAAAGTGGACCAGTTGATTGAAGGATAGTTAAAGTCGCCACCAAGTATTAGAAAACAATTAGGAAACTTGAGGAGAATGGAATAAATGGCTTCCTGAAGAAGCTCAACAAAATCCGGCCGGCAATCAGGGGGTCGGTAACAGGCACCAATTATGCAATGAATGTGATCGAAATGATGATGAAACCCAGACAATTTCAAGAGGGAAATCTGAGGGAAGAAGCGATGGCTGATAGATTTATTTTATGGCAATAATAACGCCACCACCTCGACAACCCATTCTATCCTTACGAAACAGAACAAACGATGATGGAAACGAAAGTTCGCTGTTTGTTACGTCCTCGGTCAACCATGATTCCGTACCTACGACTATATCAGCTGAGCACGTGTACACGAGGGCGTTTATTGCATCGAGCATTTTATAAACGCTGCGAAAATGAAATAAAAGTAGCGAGACCAATTTTGACAAGTTCGGCGTGTGGTGACGTGTTTTACAGGGTCAATTAGGAGGGCTTTGTTTATTTGTTGACACCACGACAGCGCAATCATTTACCGAGTCGTAACAGAATGTAGAACCATGCATCTGAAGCTTGTTAAAACGCACCGTATATTTTTCATTGCCTTCACGTTGAGCCTCAGCGTAGTCGCGTGACTTCTTTCTGGCAAGTTGGACTTTTGGCGAGAAATCTTCCTCAAGCCAGACTTTGGGCTTTTGTAGGTCTTTCAACTTTGAGGCGCTAGACAGAGCTTTTCATTTCGATTTGAAGTTCAAAAACTACACTATGATAGGGCGGTTAAAGTCGGGTCGGGGTTTTCGTAAGCTATGAGCACGTTAGATGTCACCAGCCTCAATTTTCAGATGTGTCTAAAAGAATTTTTTGACTATTCTTTCAGACTCTGTATACCCTTCGTGCTCTTCTTCTGGAAGGCCTTTGATGATAAGGTTATTTCCCCTCATTCGATTGTTCATATTGTCCACGACGTCAGCAAGACCTTCGTTCGTCTTGCAAACATTTTCTTTTACTTCCTGAACAGTGTCGATGACAGTTTCAACGTTTCCTGTCAGGTCCGATAATTTGTGAACGGTGTTTTCTAGGCTTGAGAGGTGGCACTCATTGCCAGTGCCAATGGCAATGGCAATGAGTGCCACCTCTCAAGCCTAGAAAACACCGTTCACAAATTATCGGACCTGACAGATGTGGCACTCATTGCTTGTGATCTGCTGTTTGATTTCAGTTAAGCTGGACGGGGTTTCATCATGACACTTTTTAGCAAGCTGAAAACATCCTCGATCTTAGGACCGGGATTTGCCTCAACGTCGCCAGCACAAAGCAGTAGCAATGCAAGACACATTGACAGCAAGAGAGTCGAGGGCCTAGGGCTGAGTACACGGATAAGACCTGATCCGGCAGAGAAACGGCTGCCGAAGAAACATTTAGGCATTCGGCAAGCAAAGAACAAATCAATGCGAGCACGATAACTACACACATCAATACCCATGTTCAAAAAGAGGGATCTGCAGGCCACATAAAATTCAGTAGCAGCTATAACAATAAAAATTCATACCTAAAACTGTAGAAAGCAGTGGTTAGACAGTTGCCACTTGTGGCCGCAAATACCGGTGGTTCGTCGTTTCACTTCGGTTTTATGTGTCCGATGGCGCTGTCGTCGCTGACATCACGTGGTTGGTCAGCGTCACGCAGATGGCACGGTCACGATCGCTTCGGTCTTCTATCTTCAATAAGCAGCCAGGCGGCAGCTAGCACGAGGCGAACTTTGCAATGCTAAAACGATAGAAAGCAGTGGTTAGACAGTTACCAGTTGTGGCCACAAATCCCAGTGGTTCGTCGCTTCCCTTCGCTTTTATGGGTGTCAAGGCGCTGTCGTCGCTGACATCACGTGGTTGGTCAGCGTCACGGATATGGCACGGTCACGATCGCTTCGGTCTTCTATCTTCGATAAGCAGCCAGGTGGCAGCCAGCAAGAGGCGAACTTTGCAATGCTAAAACGGTAGAAAGCAGTGGTTAGACAGTTGCCACTTGTGGCCGCAAATCCCCAATGGCTACTAGAGGTATATAGTATTCTTTCATTATGCTTTTGATGGTCAGCAACGTACGTTACGTCTGCTCTGCTGAGCATGAGCCTGCAAGCACCGAAACTAATGTAAAAACAAAAGATCTGCACATGGTGGCAGGCTTTCAATGGGGCTGTTATCAGGCGCTATGACCTATAAGTATCTGCAAATGACTTGCTTGAAGCGCCACACCTATAGTTTGGTACCTATTGACCACGTATTTTAGACAAATACCTTTACCCTGTGCTATAATCAGAGGGCGCGGAAAACCATTCGGGTGCTATTTAAAATTTATAGACCAGCTATCGCCGATAGTCTGAACGTGTTTTCCCAACCAGATGTTTACGAAGACAAACTCTGCTACAATGAAACCTAATACGCAATAAATATGTCAAGCAATGGTCTTCGAGGTGCAGTTGACAATTGCAATATGGTAGTGCAGGATTAAAGTGACAAGGGCCTCCACTGCCGTGGTCCTTTTATAGATATTTTTGATGAGATATTTTATTAAATAATTTGCGTGATAAATTGCGATAGAGCAGACAGGCCATAACTGATATTTCTTTGTCGAAAATAAATTACTGCTAGATCAAGAATAGAAGATGCACCGATTAAAATATACACACTGCACCAAACTGAACTGTGTAAAGCGCCACAATGTTCACGTTATCGCGTGCCATAAACATATCAAACTACACCTTCACATACAACCAACACTTATACTTAACCTTCATAGAATACGAGACGGCGTTTGACTCAATCACGACATCAGCAGTAATGCAGGCACTACGAAATCAGGGCACCAATGAACCCTCCATAAACATACTGGAAGAAATATACAGTGGATTCATGACCTCCACAGTTCTCCATTAAAAATTGACAGAATCACAATAAAGAAGGGTGTAAGGCCGGCAGACACGATCCTTTCAGTGCTATTTACCGAGTGTTTACAGGACGTTATCAGGATACTAGCTTGGGAAGAGTTAGCTATAAGTGTCATTGGAGAATATTTTAGCAACCTGCGATTCACAGATGACATTGTCTCGATGAGTAACGCAGAAGAAGAATTGCAGCTAATGATTGAAGAAGTGGACACGTAAAGCAAAAAAGTAGTTCCTATAATAAATATGCACAAAACTGAAGTAATGTGGAACAGCCTCGACAGAAAACGGCACTTTTGCGATAGGTAAAGAGACGCCAGAATTTGTAGAAGAATATGTCTACTTAGGATAGGTAGTAATCATGGAGTCGAACCATGAGAATGAAATAGCCAAAAGAATAAAGATGGCGCGGATCACATTCAGCAACAAGCCTCTAGTCATGATAGGTATTCTGCCACTAACCTTCAAAAGGAAGGTATACAACAGCTGCAGCTTGCCAGTACTTACCTACGGAGTGGTAACCAGGAGGCTTACAAGGAGGGTTCAGCCTAATTTGAAGACAACACAGTTAGCGAGGAAAAGACAAATCATAGGTGTAACCTTAAGTGACAAGCAAATAGCAGAGTGGGCAAGGCACAACAAACCGGGGTTAAGGGAATAGTGCCACCATATTTCGAGGCTATCCCAAGGAGTTGTGGGTTTTTCCTGTATGCAAGCCCTATTGCAAAAACCAGTGCCACTGGGCACCAGCGTCCAGCGCCATGCCTCATTTTGGGCCCAGTATGGCGCTGGAACCAGCGCCTCCTAGTGCAGGTACTGGGATGCTGGAGCGACAGCATCCCAGTACTGTGCGCAAAATGGCTATTCAGGGATGAATCGGGAGTGCCCATTCGCCATAAATAAAATAAGTGAATAAATACACTAACGCGCAAACACAATAGAAATAGAAAAATAAAATTTGAAAAACAATAACCACTGCTTGACGGTATATGAACTCGCGACCCCTTGTTCTCTAACCGAGTACGCTACCCACTACGCCACGACAAAACGTGCTACAAGGGATGTAAAACGACTATCTATCCGAAGAACGCACCGTTCAACTTCATGTTTACTAGTCGCACAGTCAAGACTGACACGATATTCCTTTCCAAATAACAATTGCGTCTTGATTCGACAGTGATGAACGGCTTCCTGGCATCGAATGACGTGCAGATAGTAGCAAGAGCGCAAAGTTTTTTGAAGCATCAACATCTTAACTCTGAAAAATCCTATATTGACTGGAGGAGCAGCCACAGATTGTCAGCTGTTGCTGCCGATAGTTTTTTTTTTTGCTTTGAGAGTCGTTTGTAGCACTTGCTACTGGTCAACAAGTACAGATGATTTACATGTCTTGTTTGGTAAATATCAACGCACACAAGTGAATACAAAATATTTTTTTCGTGCAAGCGACGATATAGCAGTACACATCCGGCGTGCCAGATTTCATATTTGCAGTTATATCGATACCTGCAACTAACAAACCGCAGAAGAAATGACTGATGCAATCCGCAGAAGAAGTATGCCAGTATGTTATTTCACTAACGTGTACCAAATTACTAACTCAAAATAGCTCGTTCTTACATACGCGTCAGAGAAGTACCGGCTTCTGCGCTCAGAAGGAAGCTTTTGGTGACAGCCTACGTTGCTGAAAGTACGACACATCGATCGTCACCGCTCCTTGTGCGAGCACAGCACACGCGGATAAATGGTCAATTTGGGCTCAGTGATGTCTAAAGTGTTCTTTACACTCACTTTAACACTTTAGAATTGTGCCTACTTAAAGTAAAAAGCGCCGGCAGCATGTACACCGACGCGGGCGGCACGATAGGCCTCGAAAGCAGCCTTACCCAGGGCACTGGGTAAGGCTGCTTTCGAAGCAGCTGATTTGCGATACTTGAAGTTTCTGCATTTGAGCTTCGCAATATTTTTAACTGTTATCTAAACTAAAATAAATCGTTCAAAAACAAATTCCGTCACGTTTACCAACAAAACGTTACCCCTTCATTTCACATATTTTATAGGAAATGCTGCAATCACGAGAGCTGATCGGGTTAAATATCTGGGAGTTATACTTACCAGTAACCTCAGTTGGGAAACGCATGTTGAAAATGTGTGTTCGGGTGCACTCAAGAAATTATCCTTTTTGAAAAGAAAACTGCGTAACACTCCTTTCACGTTAAAACTAAAAGCGTATAAAGCACTCTTGCGACCAAAATTGGAGTATGCCGACATTATTTGGAGCCCTTGGTAACAATATTTGATTAAGAAAATAGAAAGGGTCCAAAATTTAGCTCTGCGCTTTATATATTCCGTTTACTCCCGACAACATAGTGTAAATAATCTGCGTAATAGGGCAAGCCTACAAATACTAGAACAGCGCAGGATAATATCCAGATTAAAATTCGTCTACCAACTTGATCGCGGGGACTTCAAATTATCACGGGAACGATACCTTCAGCAGCCTTCTAAACTTTCAGCTAGGACAAATCACAACAAAACGTTTAGGCAGCCACCCAGCCACATTAATGCCCACAAGTTCGCTCTCTTTCTTCGCGCAATTTTTCATTGGAACGCATTACCTGCGGAAGTAGTGAATGCTGCCTCGACGGCTTCATTCACTCAACAGACAGAAAAGATTAATTTCACCATATAAGTGATGTATGCTGAAAATAGTGTCATTTGAGTGCAATTCATCCGGCTACAAATGTTGAAAATATTCTTAGTTGTGCGCAGTTCTGTTGAACAGCGAGAAAATATATTTGACTTTTCTGTACTTGATAGTTATGTATTCTTTCATTTATGCCCTGTACTCCAGTGTATTACTAGTTATTGCTTGAATGTATTGTTTGTATCCCACTCCTGCATGGGCCCGGGTAGGACCTGCAGTATCTGTAAATAAATAAAATAAAAATAAACTGTACCTGAAGTAAGTGAAAGGTCAATGAATGCCAAAAATGCATTTAAGGAGTGGCGATGGCGAGTGACAGCCGTTTTTCTGGCCTCCGCTGGCAGTAAACAGTGGGCGTGCCAATGTACAGATATATTTAAATATACCAATGCAACAATTAAAAAAAGAACACTCATCTAAATAATAATGCAATCCACTGAAAACGTATGCCAGGGAGTCAGGTCACGTACGCGTACCAAATTACCAACTGCAAATTGCGTGTTGTTACATATCAGTCGGAGAAGTGCCAGCTAAGCGCGGCAGGCAGCTTTCCGTGACAGCCTGCGTGGCTGAAGGCGCGACGTTCGATCGTCAGCGCTCCTTGTGCAAAAATCGACACAAGATAAAGTCGTTGATTTAGGGTAATGGATGGCTAAACTATATTCTACACCTATTTTCACACTTAAAGTTGTGTGTACACGAAGCAGGAAGCGCCGTTAACATATATACCAACGCGGCCGGCATGATAGGTTTATTGCTCGCTGGGCCGGGCACTGGATAAGACCGCTCTCGACGCGTTAAGTTGGTATAGATGAAGATTCTGCATTCGAGCTTCGGAGAATTTCTGACTCTTACCTGAAGTAAGTAGAACAATAAGCATGACCAGACATACATTTATGTGGTGTGGCAAAATCGAACGACACCTGTTTTTCCCGCCTGCGCTGGGAGACCTTGCGAAGTTATCGAGAGAGCTCATTTGCGTTTCCTCAACTTTGCGGCAAAAACAATTACCTGTTTCTGTTATGAGTGGCGTGCTGCTTCAAGCTTACAAACACTGCAATTTGGAATCGTTACAGCAATACGCAATTATGCGAATATGGCCGGTTTACGGGGGGCATATGCGAAAAAGGTGCATTATAGTTGTTGCGGTACGTACGTGCGCCGCAAAAATTACGTATGTTCGGTATCTGTAAGGGTAGCAGCTCTCCCTGCCGTCGAATCAAGCGTTTTATATTCAACGACACCGAAACAAACCACGGCACATGCTACAATACCATGCACGCTGCAAGTGCGCTGGTAGAAACAGTGCGTGCTGCAGTATTCACTAGCGCTTGCCAGTGAAAACTCCAGCACTTCCAGCGCTTCGCAGTGCGCACCAGCATCACAGCGGTTGAGCCAGCGCCCCTACCAGTGCGACAGAGCTTTTTTTCAGTGCGCCCAGCGAAGTGCCAGCGATTACAAGCCTGTACCAGTGTTTCCAGCGTGTACCAGTGCCAAAAAACGTACTGGCATCACGCTGTTTGTGCAATAGGGAGGACTCTCTACACGAAAGGTCAGACATAACAACTGCATAGAATACATTTTAATCTCTTCTAAATGTGAGCAGAATGCTCACTCGCACGATCTAACCCTATGGCTTGCCCAGCAACACTGGCTTTTCAGAATAGGAGAAGCAACGACAGTTGCGTGACATCACACCAGATCTGTAGACGACGTGAGTGCATAGAATTTCCTAAAATTAACTATAGGGGACTCTGGCACAGCGGTCGCTCAGTGAGCATTATATTGATGGGTAGTATACGGATTTGCCTAGTCTTCATACTTGCGCATGGCGAATTACACTAGTGGCTTTGTTTATTGCTTTGTTTCGGTTTTGTTTCAAAGGAAAGAACGAACCCTTTTGAACTTCGTGACCCAATTTGAAACACTAAGCCTAAAAGAAATAAGGAGGTCAAGCGCAGCCACTGAACGTGTGCTGATTTTTATTTCGTGAAAAAACATCTCCATGCCACAGACCCTTATGGAGCCATAAGTACGAGCATTGGACAAATCTGTGTACTAACAATCATTGCAATGCTCGCCTATGTGCCATACGTTCCAGCTCCCATAGACACTAGCGCCCGAGGTCCCTCTAGTGTATATTTAGGAAAATACCAGCGTGAGTGACCTCCGCCATCTCGAAAATGAGTGCACTGAACGCATGAGCGCCTCTATGAAAGAGGTTATGACTCAACGTACAAGCAAAGCATCGGTTGCTAAATAACTCGCCGAGTTTTGATCGTTTCTTGGCTAAGTGCTATGTATGAAAACTTGCGAAAGCATTCAGCGGCCTTGAGTGCTGAAGGCATTCGATGGGTTGCCCGCGTAGCGACCATGTCTGCATACTATTGAGTGCTAGATTTCTGCCCGAGCAGACTCAGTGAGTTTTCACAAGCTTTTTTTGAGACGAACAACAAACAAACGCCTGGACAGACTTCGTTCTTTGCCAATTACTAGGCTATGCCTTTTGTTGAAGAAGTGCGTTGTACAACGTATGGGTACGCATGTTGTGAACAAGGAAGTAACTCGCATGCCTGCTGTTACGTGTGTTCTGGCGTCCCTTGCAGATACACTGTGTGCGTCCGTCAAGGACACTGGATGCTTCCGGAGGGACACTCGACGCGTCCTTCGGAAGCGCTGCGCGCGTCTAGCAGCGGGGCCCCCTCCTTCTTCAGCGTCTCATCTAGCGTAGGACAGCTTTTTCGTCCACATTCTGTACATACGTTGTAAGTATAAACGCTCTGTTTAGTTCTGGTTGCCTTCTGCCTTGCCACTGCCTCAATGTTACTGCAGCTGGCCATGGCGAGTATCAGCACGTTTGTTTTGCTGGCACTTGTGTGGCACGTGTGTGTAATAGCAGGTGAAACTCAGCACGATGTGCGTCACAGCTTTGTGTGATCACTGACCAAGCCATTTATGCACCGGTGTCACTGCCCAACTCGACGCCGCGAAACCGAAACCGAAATTGTTTCACGTAAGCAGAGCAATATTAAGTTATTTAGCGATAATACACTAATTTTGGTGCGTGTATCATGTTTCCTTGAGCTTTAAGGTACGCTTACAGCAAAGAACACGCATGGCACAAGTTTGGTGGCACCAGCCCTTTAAGGAGGTCCTCTAACGCTAGCCTCTAACATCGGAAGGAGGTCCTCTAACATCGGTGCCGACTGCATAACTCGTGGTGTCGCTCGCCAGAACTGCTGGGAGCGGAAATAGCACCAGAAGGTTACCGCCATATGAAAAGTGTAACGCTAAATAGGATTCTGGCATTGCATGAAAATAGAGAGTACTATCAAGTTTACTTTTCTATTAGCATGATGTTTCCCTGAAACCAACAGACAATGAAGCTCTCCGACTTTTCCAGCTTGAAAACTGCAACGCTGGTCAAAGTATGCGCCAAACGCCATGTGCTGGAGGAAACGCGCCAGTGACGCTCAGGGTGCCGTTATTTTGAGAAACTAAAAAATTGTAAGAGCGCTGATATATATACGTCATTGACAAAAAAAGGTCAGTAAAGCTACAAAACATTATAAAAGCGTTCGCTAACTGGCTCGTTTCACCCGTGTCGCTTTCTCTTAAAGTACCACATTGTTTGTTACCATAGCAACGGCGTCCTCATTACGTTGGACAAAACGGGCAATAAATGTCATGCCAGCTTCCTGTACAACAGGGCATTCAGTTCATTACATTAGGCAGCCTTTCCTCGTCACAAGGAGAGGGAAACACGGTAAACTGAGCCCGCGGAAATCGAGTTGAAGGTAAGCATCCATTACTTTGTATTTTGAAATGTCTACGCGGAATAACTTTGCACTGCATGGCCCTATCACTGCCGTTCTTGTGGCACTTATCTCTCAAACCGTCCAGGTATGCAACCAGCTAAAAAAACCTGTAAAACTACGTAGTCGTGGAAAAAGTTAGAGGGCCGTTTAAGAATTTCAAAGTAGAAATCAAGACGAAGAAATGGGCATGGGACGGGCACATAGAATGTAGGCAGGATAACTGCTGGTCATTAAGGGTTACTGACTGGATTCCCAGAGAAGTCAAATGCACGAAGGGGAGACAGAATTTAGTTGGGCCGATAGAATTAAAAAGTTCGCAACAACAGAAAGCAACAGAAAGCACAAGAGCAGGTTGATTGCCGGATCAAGAGACAGGCTTTAGCCGTGCAGTTGGCGCAGTGAGGCTAATGATGACGCCTGCACTGTACAACTACACTGTCAAAAAATATACTGGAGTACAACGAGCTTCAGATTTAGGTGTTGAGCAAAATCTGAGCATGACAATGTTGTGCTGAAGGCAAAGTTCTCACTCCTTATGCAGGTCACAATATACATGTGATCTATTGAAAATAAATCATACAATTCATGTATATTGCTGTAGTCACCCGAGTCTCATACCTGCAGTACCCTAAGAACAATATTTGCCAGAAGCGTGAGCAATAAGCTTGTTTGCAAGACCGAACATACACATGTGCTTCTTTGCAGATGTTTATCTTTTCTAGAGAATTGCATAAGCATGCTGCACCTTTTCCGCGTAACTTTTACGTAATTATTAGAATGATTTGTTTTCGCATTGCCTTGTAAGCAGCAGCCAAAGAAGTAGAGGTCAAAAAAGTGTACAGAACTAAGTGGTTCAACTTGATATAAGCATTCACGTGTGATCATTGAGAGATGACATCACGTCACAGTTTTTTTGTCTAGGCTACTGGAACTATCTGTGTTAGTAGCAAGAATAATGCGATATACATACAGCCGGTGTCACCCAGGCACTTGTGATTGTGGTAAGGGCGTCGGTGCCAAACTTAATACTGTACAGCGCAGCAGCGACATTGTTGTTGCGCACCATCAAAAGTTGTCAAGAGAAACCGGTTTTAGTCACCGCAACACGGTCTAAACTAATCCGGATCAAATACTGTGCAGTGGTCAGTCCAAACGCGATCACACTGCAATCAACCCTAAGGCGATCACACGCAGCAAGCACCCTTGTGATAGCGATCACTAAAGCGCGTCAGCGTGCACCATCTCATTCATAAATAACGTCTAGACAGAACAGCCAGTACTAACGCATCACTGCATTCGCAAGGAATAGCCGCTCACACACACATAACGCAGCCAGCGTCGCATTTTCATACCTACTTCTCTCCAGCCAGCCCGGGCGCAACGCTAGGGACTCAAGCACCTATCGATGTTCGCACAATTTGGTACCTAGGCTGCGCGCTGTCGTCAGAAAAGCACCTTGCGTGCGGCCCCTCGTATTAGTATCGCGCCATGACTCGTCGTGGTCCTGCAGTGACCGGCGAGAACGGTGCGGGAATGTAAAGGAGCTTCGGTTACATCACACTTACGTCAATAGGTACATCACACTCACGTTGCCATTTATGAACGATGCGATGGGAAATCCTTTGCGTGCTACAGAACATTTCATGAAATCGAATTGACGAAGAAACTCAATGGCTCTGTACGGAGCTCGCGCGACAGACTTGCCGCAGTAGTAGGCCACTAACGAGTAGCGTTTGCGGCCTACTACTGCGGAGACCGAACGTTAAACGTGGTTATGGTTCACAACGACATTACGTCGTTGTGATTACTTGCACTGTCAGGAACATGAGATTGTTTCTTAAGCGCAACACAATCATTTAGGAACACACTCAGAAGCGCTCGTGTCACAACCATTCTCATACTCTAGTCCCCCGTAATTTACTACACTCAAATGTTGGAGGTTTGATATGCGCGTTCGAAACACGAATACCGGAAAGAATACACACGTATGTTTTACGCAATGTTGACCAATTTGACAATGCGAGAATTCGTCGAACAACGCCATTTGGGAGGTACCGGTTGACTACAAAGCTCAACAAAGACGCGTAGATCGTGGTCGTAAGTAAATGTTTCATCGCTGCAGCAATATCGCTATGCTGGTCGAGCTCTAGCGTTTCGGCAGCACGCGGCGCTCGCTAATATCCACAGTAATTGCATTGCGTGATATGCACAGCACAAGCTATACATTTGTTTTGATATAACTGAAGGATATTGTACAATAAATGCAATCAAAGTGAAGACGAACGTGAAAAAAAAAACATTATTGCACGTTGGGCGTCAAGTGCAACTCGCTCCTGCGAGTCAGCAGCTAATAGTTCATCAGTCGCTTTTAGACTCGACCAGTTTTTGAATTTTCACAGCGTGCTTCATCTAGTGAAAAACCCTCGCGTCAAGACAGTTTCTTTGAACACCACGTCTGAAGAGAATGCGAACAATTTTTCTCGCCGAACGGTTTCAATCGCTTTATGTTGTAGCGAGAAGCAGAGCGACGTGAAAAAATGCGAAAAAAATGTCGCCTCCTTTTTTTCTTTTCTTTTGCAGGCCGAAGCGGAGTGACGGTGGCTGCCAGCATCTGAACGAGCAGGCGCGAGAACGCGTAATGTTCTGGCCCCCGCCTCGAGCCCTCTGCAGGTGCAGTGCGAGAAGCGCAGGGCTGTGCCTAAAAAGTGATGATAAGGATGAATTGTGAGGACGACGCTACTGACTATTCTTTCCCGCAAAAATGTAGCAGCGATGAAGACTATGACTGCGTATATACGAGCACGTTGGTGACGCAAAAGTGGCGACTTGTAGGCAGTCCAGATCATCAGCATGAGAAGAAAGGGGTCTTAGTGATTATTTTGGTGGTCGGCACTGAAAAAACTGCAATAGACCAAAGAGTGGACGTTGGGGTGCTTAGGTCGTACACAAGCGTGTCCCACCATGACTTGAACGAATCGATCAAAAACGAGCAGGGTGTCGTTAAGCGTGGCTACTAACAATGCTAGTCAGTCGGTGGTACTGGAGTAGATTGCAGTGCCCACGCGGCGCCAACCTCCGTATTGTAGAACGTCCAGTGTGCTGGGAAGGGTACGCAGGTCCACAGATGCGAAAACATTGAGCCGGAATGGCCGTGTCAAGTGGTATTCGCAATGTAAAGTGCCCCACACGTAATGGGATATTTCTTTCTCACGAATGCGGTGGCTTCGTCGACGTGGTCACACAGGCGGTAGACATGTGCTGCAATAGGGTGTCGTCACCGTTGAGACCATCGCGTCTGCGTTGTGCACATACGTATGGTAAATGCGATTCGGAGTCAAAGACTCCTAAATTGTAGGATGCTGGGTCTAATGAAACTGCACCGTCCAGACATGAACTAATTTAAAATTTGAGTTCAGAGCACAACCTCTGAAGTTTGAGCTAATTAGTTTGAATGGGTCTTTGACAAAGTGACAACCATCTTACGATATGGTCTTGCACTCTGTGTACGAAAACCCAAGCGTTTCTAACACAAACCCGGTTTGCCCTACTTTGTCTCACAACTGAATGGATTCAGTTTGCCCTACTTGGTCTCACTACTGGATGGAACTTCAGCTCAAGCCATCGCAGGTATTTATTAAACATTTTATTGTTGCTATGATGCGCTGTAAACGTTGAAACGTTGGTTGGGAAATCAGAAAATTAGTGAGCAAAAATACTTAGAAAACATACACGTGCTGAATCCACACAAATTAGCAAGTGATGTGACTGTTCTGAGATACCCTTCCAATACAGTGCAACTGAACAGGAAGAGACTGCGTAGTTTTGCAATCGCGGGCTCTTCTCAGGAGCCTATGCTCAATAAAGTGCTGCTCAAAGTCATACCTGCTGTCATCTTAAGAGAATAAAACAAAAAGGAAAGCATCGAGAACGCGACAATAACTATCACTTGAAGCCAGGCTTTCTGTGATTAGAAACTTCAGCAACTGATGAAGTTTCTCCGCATTGATGTCGAATGTCGCGAAAAGTGTTCGTTAGTGAACAATTTGAGAAAGACATCGCAAGCAGCGTTACACTATTCAACAGATATTTTAAAAAACAATTTGCGACTCGGGCAGTGTCACTTCTTCAAAACAAAGCACTATCCTCTCTCTCGTCTTGTTTTTCTGTGTTGCTACCGATCAGAAAACCGAGGACTCCGTGAATGGCATGACCTTTGCGGAAAAACTCCACAAAGTCGCGGGAGATCGTCGATGTTTCCGGTGAACGACAAAATGGCATCTTATCTGTGAATACCGAAGGAGAAAGCAATGCTCATAGTTCAGAAAGACGGTCACTGACTAATGCTTAGAAGAAACGAAAAGCTGCGGTGGAAATTCGCACTGTGAAAGCTTTAGCTGCCCGACTGATTAATTACGTTTTGCTGTGCACACTTCGAGCTTCAACTACGACTTCACCCTGTTGCTGCTATATAAGCGGTGTTCTCAACACTGGAAAGCAGCGAACGTTTGTGACTGGGAGTATCACTTCCAAGCTAAATGTACCTATTTTTCGACACCGAAGTCACCACCACTGCGCTTTCTAGAGCCAGCAATCCGACCCGACGATTTAAACTAGCAAGTATCACGCTCCGCAGTCAGAACTACAACCACATTCTCGACAGTGAAGCCTTGGGGGAGCCCTTTGTTTGTGACGAGATGTTTGAAAGGCCAAGTTAGGGTCCTTTTCTTCAATACATCGCAGCGGAGGGAAAACATCTTGTCAATACAGTCGTTTACTCACGCACAGATTGTGAGCCAGGTAGAACTGCATTCCTTTGAACAAAAAGATTTGGAAGCCAAGTACAGAGAATGTAAAATTAGAAGATGAAAATCCTGCCTTACTCGCTATCGGCACTAGGATGGGCTGGCCTGTACAGAGCCCTTTATCTTGCGTCGTAAGTGAGAGTACAAAACCGAGCACAAAAATATGTGTGCTCTCAACAGAATCCCACGAATACGACCAGATCGCCTTCCCATTACAAAACTTTGGCACCTCGAAGCTATGCGAAGTTCTGACACGGTAACATCTCAGCGCGACCCAGATGTTTTAGAAGATTTCAACACTCCTGGTCTTCGGAAAGAACGCTATGAAGTTGCGTTACCACAGTTATGGTCTCTTGTATACCTCTTCGACAGTCGGAGAGCAGCCTTTTCTTGGCCTAATGGAGTCGTTAAGCAGCTGTAATCAATCGAAGAAGGTGTGAGAGCCTATGAGAAGACTATTAAAGAATACGAGGTGGAGGAATGAAGGTAGCTGAAGAAAGTTGAAGATGCTTCATTCTACTCTGGAGTACCTCTATGACACAGTGCGTCGAGAAGTGAACTGTAAAACATCTATGACGATCAGATTTTGCGTTGTCCTTGAAGCTTGCTCGCATGCATCAGGCGCTTGCTCTCCCAGTGAACAACTCAATAAAGGTCCTACATTTCCTGAAAGCTATGAAAAAGTTCGCATTTGCACCATAAGAATGACAGCAGATGTGCAGAAGGCATTCTATTTTTTATTATCTGTAACGTTGAAATACTATTGTAATCACGTCAAACCAATTTACCGAGCAAGAGCTGCAAATCTGAAAGAAAGCTTCCACACCGATGACCCAGCTTTACGAGCCGCAAGTACAAAAGAAGCACTACAACTATACAAAGACACAAAGGTCACAATAGAGTTGGGCGGTATTAAAACTGAGAATTGGGTAACCAAATTCGCCCTGTGGAAAGAGAAGCTCAAGAAACAGTGCGACGTACATCAGCAAAGATTATTCAGTCTGAGATTTTCGTACTATCCTAAAGTGTCAATGGCAACACCATATAACTGAACTTTGGCTCTCTCACAGAAGTTGTAAAGTCAGGACTTAGCACCAAACGAACTGTGTTCCTAACATCATCGCGAAAAATAATCCTTTGGATTTATTCACCTTTCACATTTCGTGTTCAAATATACTTTCAGATGATATGAATGCAAGGACTCGATTGGGAAAGCGTTCTCTCAGAGACATTGAACAAGTTGAACAAGTTGACTTTCCAACTTCAGAACCTTCAGAAACTAAAAGAAATAACCTAGACAACAACAGCTGCAAGGACAGTGTTTCCCAGCTGCATATTTTCACGGGCGCTAGCCTTTGTGACAATTGAGTGGGGGTATACTTAGGAGTCGAAGACAGTGCTACAACAATTACACTCCAGCAGCTCTTCGTTAACGCTCGAGTCGCTCTCTTCAAGAGGCTCAATTTACCACGTCTGTACCTCGTCAGCGTCCTCGTTCGAACTGAACTTCTTGAGCTATTTCTAAATATTGTGCCCTCCAGAGAAACCGGATGCTTCTGCTGGACAAACTCGCAAGTTTGTTTGAGTAGGATAAAATCTAGACACCAAGTGGAAGTCCTTCATTTGTAACAGGTGAATTGAGATTCAAGGCTTCACAGAACAGAGTCGATAAAGACATTGCTCTGGAAGGACACACCCAAGCGACCTTGTCGCAAAAAGGTGTATCGGTGCATTGCCTTCGTGCTACCAATTTCTGGTGCAGAGGGTAGAATCAATTGGCTAACTGGTCCCCAGGAAACGCTGCCGGCCAGCGAAGCTATTCTTTATTAGGGAATGGTGTCAGCGAAGATGCGACAGTTTTGGCACATCAACGCCAACCTGCAGAGCCACATTCGACATGAACAACTACAGCAGCTGATTACGAGTTGCGAAAGTCAAAGCTTCGATCAGAGAGTTGTGCTGAATTGTTGAGTTCACCCCAATTGTCATCTAATGAGCCTACTCAGCACCACTGAGATATAAGAAGGCGAGTTTACACGAAGTAAGAATGCTCAAATCGCAGCATTTGGCATCTAACTCGCCTCATTGTTAAAGGACAAAGCCCTACCTAAGACGTCCAGCATTCGAGAGATGAAATCATTTCTGGACAAGGACGGCGTTTCGAGGATCAATATCAGGCTTGACAACGTAGAGTTCCCAGTCTATGCAACTCTCCTGGCGATGAGGCGTAAATGGGGCCTGGCACTCCATCCTTGCTGACAGAGTACCATCTAGCGCTTGCATGTACCACCGACGCCGCAACGTAATATACCTGTCTCCTAGCCATATACCGCTTTGAGTGTAGACGCCCCCAAACGTAAGTTTAGTGCTTAAGTTAATAAGATAACATTTAGCAATAAGACAAGCATGGTTGTGTGATCATGAACGTTGCGTTCCCGAAGCACCAACAGCAACGCCTTCGAAGCAAAAAAACAGCTGCAACATCAAGCGAGTCGCCAAAAATTAGTTTACGGCACAAACAATATAATACTAGAGTAAGGTAGAGGCTCGCCACATAAAGTGAAAAAAATGAGTTACACAAAGAAAGAAAAGCAAAACAGTGGGGTTCGAACTCGCTACCTACGTATTACAAGACGGCTACTTTATCAATATGCCCCCGCCATCGCGACATCATGGTAAACAACTGATAAAAAGAGAGCACACCATTCCACTTTACGGGTTCGAGTTGGAACACATGCATGATTTTAGTTTCCAACAAAACCTTGCGTCTTCATAATATGCAAACTACTGGCATCCACGCACGGCATGCCGTTAATGCCAAAATGCCAAATTTTTTCAGGATTCACAACATGCAAAAGCAATTGTAGAAATAGTACCGGGAACCTGGGGAAGATTATCAGCATTTACTGCCGATTTCAATAGCTGTTTCTCCATTTTTGTGCTGGTTGACGTGCCCAGAAGTTTTCTATCGTCTGTAATGATCGACAAGTACGCGCCTAATTGATTGAATAAGGTTAATTTTTGCGCTGAAACTTCATAGTCAATTGCTAGAAACTAAATTGAATGTGCACGAAAGTGTGTCAGCGTGTCACTGCATGAACGCGCACCAAATGACAAGCCTGTGTTTTCACTTATGAGTCATCGAAGTGCCGACGAGTGCATCCGGCGGCTTTCCTTTGGCGGCCCGTGTGCGCTGCACCGCAGGCTAAAAGTGCGTCGCATCGATGCTCACCGCTCTTTGTGCGGACACCACATGCCAAAAACAATGGCTCTTACAGGCTAACCATTGGCAACGCTCTACTGTACTGTGATTCTTACTCCTAGAGAAACCATATTATTAAACCCAGAAGCGCCAATGACATGTAAGGCGGACTCGGTCGGTATGCTAGGCCTACATTCTCTGCGATTTGTACGGGTCACTTTCACTTGGACAGGTTTCGGCGCAGGTGGCTCGCAAAACTTGAATTTCAAACATTCCACAAGCCTCTCATAGCTGCATCAATGTGTATACGAAGTAAGCAAAACTGTAAGGATTGCCGCAGATGCGTTTGAGTTGTGGTTTTGCCGACCAGCGTTGTCTCAATGGCATACTAGTTGTTACGACCGTCATCATTATTTAAGTTTTTCGGCCTTTGTGAACGGGACGAAAATATTTCGACGCATTCGAAGCAAGGGTGTGCTGTCAAGACGGGTTGATTTCCTCTCGGCAAAACCTGAACGAGAGGTTCGGGACTGGTTCGCGCAAAGAAAACGCACGAGCCAAGAGAGGCCATTGTGAGCTCGACTCAAGAAAGGCCATTGTGTTTGCTGCGAGCAAGGCTTTCGAGGCAGACAAGGAGGCAGCTGGGCCGTTTTAGAGGTCATCGAGGCTCTGGAAATCTCGGAACCAGCTGGGTATTTGCAGTTCAGGCTGAAAGCTAAAGCCAAACTGGTTGTGGCTGCATCTTGTGAGGAGAAGCGGAGCCCCGGATATGCGCAGCTAAGCCACAGCTTCTAGCAAACATCCAGGAATGGAATGTGGGGTTGAAGGAAAGGAAAGGGCACTATCTGCTGTAGCCCTTGCGGGAGCCCGCCTCGATTAGTCGACCACTCCTCCTTCCCCCTTTTTCAATAAGATCGGCTGAATAGGGTGACATATTTTGACGGTATGCTGGCACACCACTACATTGTCCTACCCAAACAGTCAGGCAAGTTTGACGCGTGTACTGGCAGCCAGTTTTTTGAACCTCACCCAATGACCAGAAAAATCTTGGAAACCAATATCATCGGACGTGTGCGAAACTTGGTGACGTGTGTGAAAACGTCGGTGCAGTGAGTTTGTGACCATATTTGGGCATCGTGTAGACTGTGCCCTTTCCGCATGCATTGTCTTGTGTCTTTCCTCTCCTTCGTGGGTGGAGCACCTAGACCACGGAGCGCCCTATTGGCGGAAGCCGCGGACAATACGCCCAGGGTTGGCAATGAGGCGCTATATAAGCCGAAGGCTTTCGTGTAATTCGAGTTCTACAGTTCAACAGTTCTCCTGTAGAGTTTTTCACTTCTCATTCTGCTTTCAAATTCTCAATTACTAACCATGTAAATAAATTGTTGTGATTTTTATGAGCGCCTCATCTGAATTGTTCGACGATGGTTCCTGTGACGAGAGCCCGCTACCAAACCGAGACCCGTAGGACCCGGAGTCGCAACATAGTACAGACCGCTGCATCGCAAGTTGGAATGGACGCCGTAACGTAACGTTCGTGGAATATTTTTTCGTGAGCACTGCTGAAAGATTGTCCCAACTGTGTTCGGAAGCGCCTAGCTACAACTTCCAGGCTTGGGTGCCAGTGGCTTAACCCCATTGAGCCGATATAACCGAATTCAAGCTCGCACTTGGAATTTAGTAATAAAACAGCATTGAATTTCATTTATATTTATAATAAAGGACGACGCACCTACAAAGTACCGAAGGTTAACCAGATACTTACACGAGCCAGACTTATATTTGCTCTTCAAAATACGTAGTGACATATAATGAAAGTTGCGCCACCCACACTGGAACGGGGCTGTACACCATATTCATAAATAGCGATTGCTATATGAATATTTGTCCGTAGCGCAAGAGGTATATGTTCAGCGTTGCTGTTTGCTGTGTTGCGTACGATTATATTGCGTATGCCGATGTCCGTCCTGCATTTGGGACCTAAGCTTGAAGCAATCTATGCAGTTCACTTTTTTAGAAAATGTTCAATAGGTTTTTTTAGGCATTAGTGCTAACACAGCAGGAGCGAATTTACTCTCGGAGGGAGCTGATGCACTCTAGCCAAACCAGAATGTAAAACTCCATGAGAGAGTAGCGCAACTACCGCAGAGAGTGTATGAACACTATTCCTGAAGCGTGACTGTACTCTGGCGAGTGATCTTGTTTACTCTCGTTGAACCAAAGTACCAGCTCTGTGTCGAGAAAGTGTGCCTACTCTGTGCAGTAAAAAGTTTTTAGCACTACTTAAAAGAGAGTCAAAGATGGGACAAGCGTCTGCTCCTGCAAAGAGAGTTGCCACTACTTTCTTGAGGCCTTGAGCGTTCCTAAGACACCAAGTCTGCCAGAACAGGACACTCGCTATGAATGAAGCGAAAAAGTTTACATCTAAGGGCTCGTTGTCAATCTTCGACATATTGTAATCAGTTCTAACAGACAAAATCACGCCAAAGAAAGTATGCGAAATGTTATATAAGGTAATTATATTGTATATGTGAAAGAAAAGTGAATTAAACTGTCTCTTGTCGCGGGCAGGAACCTAACATGCAACCTTAGATAACGTGTCCGATGCTCTACCAACTGAGTTACTATGGCTGCTGTTCCCCCATTCAATTTATTGGGCAAATATATGAATTGAACGTGGGCGCGTCACTCAGCGCTCTACTGCTGTGATTGTGGTGAGCGTGGAACACTCGCTACCATGGCAACAGGTAACGCTGACTGGCGCTTTCAGGAAATGTACATAGCTCAATCATGAACCCCGAGATGACCGCGGCAGGGTTTAAATTTAAGCAGCATATAGATATTCAGGCTGACGTTGAACTCCGTGCATTCAGAAGTTCGTTTATCGACATTTGGTTCATTTATATTACTACCAAAGGAGGTTTACAAGATAGTGGTTGTATGTGGAAAAGTTATCATCATTACTTCCTTTGTAGCACAGTGGCAAGAAAGATTAGAGCAACGTGGGCTCTTCAAAAGAGGCTGTATTTAATCTTAGGCTGTCATCGACTAGAGCCATATACCGCTTTTGCTCTATAAGGCGAAGAAAAGATATCCAATCCCGGGTAAAAAGTTCTCGTTTTGTTGCCAGCCGATAAAAAAATAATTTATTGTCTTGGAAAGGTTCATTGGGATGAAAAATTTGCAGTGGTGGAAGGCGCAACAAATTAGACTGCGCTGCTAACCTTGGAAATAAGGTAACAGTATTCCACGTTAACATATAGAAAAAACAATTGGGAAATCCCACGTACAGTGGGAATCGATTATAGGCGAATAACAACATTACAAGGCGGACAGACGTAGTACACAGTAAACGCATATAAGAAATGTTATGCGCACTCACCTATCTAGATAAGCTGCAAGGACGTTGTTTAGAGTCGCCTAACGAGTGTACAAATAACATTTGCAATACCAGCACCAGTAGTGACAGGTATGTGTATTATGCCGTACATGACTTCAATGTCGTGATTGTCATGTGTCCGTCTGGCATTTGTGTTCGTCATGCATTCACGTCACGTAATACCAAATCGATATTTGTGATAAGCTAGTTACAGGGCCGCAAGCGTGCTATTAACGTAGCATGTAGCCTTGTTTACATGACACGCATGCGACGATCGTCTCGTTTGGAAGCGTTATGTACTTTCATCGTCTATTCACGCCACATAACACCACATTTGGTATAAGAGAAGCTAGCAAAACGGCCGTGAGCGTCTATGAGCGTAGCATGTTGTAATGTTGTACATAACATGCGTATCATGATTATCATGTGTGAATGTGTCATTTACCTTCGCATTCTTTGACGTCCCGTAATTACTAATTTATTATATGTGAAGATAGCGAAACGCCCGTGAGCGCACTGTAAGCATGGCTTCTAGTCGTGTTTTTTATGAACATATGATTATCATATTTGGCTGTGTCGTGTAGATTCATCGTCTATTCGCGTCGCGTAAAACATAATTTTGTATATGTGATGCTAGCGAAGTGGCCGCGAACGCATCATGAGTTATAGCTACATGAGTAGCATGTAGTTATATTGTAAATTACGGGCATAATATGATTACCATAATTGGACGTGTCATTCGCCCTTGTCGTCCATTCGCGTCACGTAATACCAGCTCTTATATATGTGCAGCTATCGAGACGACCGTGAGCGCACCACAAGCGTACTATGAGGACAAACATACAAATTAGAAAATTCAGAGATTACCAAAACTCACCATGCAAAATACTTCGGAGTTACATTACATCCAACCTAAGTTGGGAACCGCCCATAGCGGCTATTTGTTAAAAAGCGCAAAAAAGTTGTAGTTTTTCAAGAGAACATTAAAATGCGAGTCTCCTGAGGTTACAACCTAATCACGTATAAGATAGTAATTAGACAGCCACCAAAATATGCCGACTAAACTTGGTGTCCCCATCACTTATTCCACATGAAAACTTTGAGAGAGTCCAAAGTTGAGCCATCCGATTTGTGTTTTCAACTGATTCCTGGCATACGAGTGTTACAGAGCTGCGTCAAAAAGCCGAATCGTGTTGTCTTGACGAAGTCAAAATAATTTCCGAACAAATTTCTGTATTATTTGTATCATGAGCATTATAATATATCTAGAACAGAACGCATCTTCAATATCAATAGACCCTCCTCAAGAATTTACCTCAACAATAAAATACAGCTGCCTAAAAATAAACAAAAACTATGGAGACTCAGTTTTTCGATCATCAATATCATACTCGAATAGTCTACAATCATTTGCAGTGAACTTTAGAATGGTAGAATTTTTTTCTCATGAAAGTTGCACTATTGTTTTTCTAATCAGTGTACTTAATCTTTCAGTCAAACTCTAATGTGATCTAAACTCTCTATGTTTGAAACTGTTGTTACAATCATCCAACATAAACAGATTTTTTAGAACAGTTTTCATGAATTTCAACAGATTTGTAATCATAATACGTACCACCACTCCTGCTTGGACCGAGAACGTCTACAGTATACTGAAATAAATAATTAACTGAGAGGGGTATAAAGTCATGTTCTTAACGAGGAGGAGTGTTGCGTTGAACTGGTGCATTTTCTTCTCTCTCTCCACTGCGTTCCGACTGCCCGCGTCCTGCGACTGTTGCTGCTTTGTGCGGATGCCCGCGTTTCGCTTTGCGTGACGTGCAAAAGGGCAATGTGTTTCGGTTTTTTTTTGATGCGCTAAAGCACTTGTACTGCTGAAAATCGAAATGTCAGATTACAGTACGTCGACAGGCTACCACTTTGCTGCGTTTGGCTGTGACAACAACTGTCGAAAGCGTAAAGGACTGACAGCCGAGACAAGTGAAGAGCACCACGAGCCATGGCGTGTTTGCGGCTCTAACATGTTCAAGCTGCACCGCTTCCCAGCAAATGACGAGGAGCAAAAACTTTGGATAGCCTGTGTAAAGAGGAAGGACTTATGCCATCCATTTCGGCTACGTTTTCTCCGAACATTTTGTTTCCGGTGAACATTCGGCAACTAGCTATGCGCCGAAGTACCAAGCCTTTTACTCCAACATGTAGTATTTTATGTGCAGCATTTGTACTCGGGGCCATTTCTTGAGGTAATCACACCAGCTGGTTATTGCTGTTGGGTTCTGGTACACTCTGTCATCTGCGCCAAATATAAACAACATCAAAGCTATGAAATAATACCCAAAAGTTTTGGTCAGGCGTTGGTCTCTTACAGCGTGAACATCCCTCGTTTCTGCGCTACAGCAGATATTTGGCAATGAAATGAGCAAGGGCAATGGGTCTGCCAGCACCAAGCGAGATGTTCTCTCTAATTGCTCAGAATCTTACAACCACAAGGAAGAAAAAAAGAAACTTGCGCAATTTTTAGATTATGAAGTCGGCATTTTTCAAACTACGCGACAGAAAGGCGCACATGACGATTCACTTGGTGCAGGAAATCATCTCCAAAGTTTTGTAGAGAGCATGTTCCTTCTCGAATGGTCACTTTTTTATGATAATGGGCATCACGTAAAGACAACCGCTTTCTTTTTTTGTTCACGGCAACCTGCGTGTCGTGAATTATCAACTCAAGTTCTCTAACGTCCCCAGAATTCCGGCTCACGAGCAGGAGGCGCGCTTTCCCGCATGGTGGGGGCGTGTTCCGCGTCACTCTACGGGACCGGAGAGAAAAACAATAATAACTCCTCTTCCTTTCTGATTTTCTCATTGCTTTCACGGTTTCAAGTAGCTACTCTATGAACTTTTCCTTTGCCGGAGTTGCAGTATCGTGGTTGCACTAGTGCGAGTTCCCTAGCTTATAAAAGATAATGCGCAGCGTCTAAGGGTGCTCTCGAAAATATAGGCTGTTTTACCACATTTGAATCGCTACCACGGAGACGTGCTTGAAGATATTTAATTGCTTTCTTGCATTTAGGTACTGGCATATGTCTAGTTCATGATGGTATAGAGCGTGTTTGAATCGCGTGGTAAAAAAAGTTCCCAGGCCAGTTTTGTTCAGAATGCGACAGCCGGATGGATAAATGGATGGATATGGCTGTGCCCTTTAGATCGGGTGGTGGCTAGCTCACCATGCCGTAATACTTAATGAACAAAGAACTCGATGTATTTTTTTTCCTTTAAAAAGTGTGGTTCAGGATTCGTACTTTTCAGTGAAGGGTTAACTTTTCACTCGTGCCTTGACTTTAGCCACCTATTGGATAACCTCCTTTAAGCTAATTCTACCCGCTTAATGTCTATCTTGCCCTCCCTGTCCATAAACCCCAGTGCTTTGAAAAGCTCTGCGCCATCATTTTGAACTATAGGGTGAAGCCTTTTACAGAACATTATGAAGCGTTGGGCACTTTCCTCTTCCTCTCCACACGCACCACATGCCATGTCTACTCATCGTATTCGGCCCGATATGTCTTGGTTCGCAATACTCCCGTCCTGGCCTCAAACAGTAAAGAATTACTGCACGTATTATCATAGATCCGTTCCTTGGCAATTTCCTGCTTAAAAGTTCGATATATTTCTAGTGCGGACTTTTTAATCATGCCGATTCTCCACATATTGGTGTAATCTTCCTTCACCTTCTTCTTAACCGATAATGCTTCTTGCTTTGGCCCCCTGCTGTTTTCTAAGTATTTAGCTGTATTTTTCTGGTTCGCTTTCTCCATTTTGTATCGACATTCTTCATGTACAAGTAGCTGAATACCTTCCTAGCCCCACGCTCCTCTTCCATTTCTCTCAATCGCTTCTCCAATTTGATCTTGCTGCTAGCTTCCCTGACCTCAAATGATGTCCATCCAATATCACCTTGTACTCCCTGATTTGGTGTATTCCCGTGAGTTCCTAAGGCAAGCCTACCTATTCCACGTTGCTTAATTTCTAATCTTGCTTGAACTTCTAATCTCATGCACAAGACCGCATTGCCGAACGTCACACCAGGATCCATGACCCCTTTCTTTATTCCTCTCACAACATCATACCTATTGTATTGCACAGTGCCCTCTTTTTAATCACAGCTGCATTTCTCTCACCTTTAGTCGTCACGTATATTACAAGTTCCCTTAGTTACTTGGCCCCATTCCTTATCCATACGCCCAGATATTTATATTTATTTGTTATCCCTAGCGTGACCTCTTTCATACTAAGCTAACTACCTTCAGTGTCACTAAAAACCATGACTGCTGATTTTTCCTTACTGAATCTGCAATCTAACCTATCTCCCTCATTACCGCAGATGTTCATCAATCTCTGCAAATCTTCCTTGTTGCCGGCCATTACCACTATATCATCAGCGCACATCAATGCTGGTAGTGCCTGTTCAATGAGTTTTCCTTGTTTGACGAAAGAGATGTTGAAGCCCAGTTCATTTTCCTCTAATTTTGCCTCTAATCCTTGTAGCTACATCATGAATAATAAGGGTGACAGAGGACACCCCTGCCTAAGCCCCCGTTTTACCTCTGCAGGCTTGCATACCTGTTTTTTCCACTTTATAACAACCTTGTTACCTTTATAAATTTCTTTAAAAAGATTAGTGACTCTATCTTCCACGCCTAATGTGTCTAGTATTCCCCACAATACCTCTTGAACCACGTTATCGTACACTGCCTTGATATCGAAAAATGCTAGCCACAGGAGCCTGTGTTCCTTTTCCGCTATTTCGATGCACTGCGCCAGTGAGAACAGATTGTCTTCCGACCTCCTGTGTTTCTGAAACCCATTCTGTAGTTCCCCTAGCACCCTCTCATCCTCTATCCATGCCTGCAGTCTTTCCTTTAAAATCTGCATCACCAGCCTGTAGACCACTGATGTCACTGTTATAGAACGGTAGTTGTTTATGTCAGGTTTGTCGCTCTTTCCTTTATAGATCATGCTCATTCTGCTAAGTTTCCGTCTACCGGGGACTTCACCATCGATTATTATTTTCTCACAGCCTCTCTCAAAGCCTGCTTAGACTTCGGACCTAATGTCTTTAGCAGCACAATTGGAAAGCCATCTGGGCCTGTTGATGTACTACTAGGAACCCTCTTCTCAGCCCTTTCGCACTCTCGTTGTGAAAATGGAGCCATTGCGCCACTTGATTCATCCTTGTTTCTTGCGGTGCACAAAGCACTTCTTTGTTGAAAACTTTCTTTCACCCTTGTTCTTATATATTCAATAGCTTCGTCCTATTTTCCCTTTTTAGCGTAGCATCTTGAGCTGTAGTTATGAGCCTCTGCTCTAGGCTCGTCTCATATCTAAGGGAGTTTATATGGGTCCAAATTTTTGCAGTTGCCTTTCTAACTTTTTTATGTACTTCTGCCAGCCACTGAGCTCCCTTTCTTTTAATCTTTTCATTGATCAGAAGGGATGCATCCCTTCTACAGCTTAGAAAGTTTTCCCATTTTCTTTCAACATCAGCTGTCGGTTCACCCCGCTGCTTAGCATGTCTGTGTTCCCTAGAGGCTTCCTGACGCTTGCAATGGCTCTCTTCTTTTCCGGGGTGACTTGTAACGTACCCTTAGCAAGCTCTAGCTCAAACAGTCTAATTATATTCGTGTATGTCCACATTTTTATTATCCTCACTGATTACTTTCTCAATTCGTTTAGTACCTATGTCTATTGGTCTTTCTGAACAATAATTTTCCTGTAGTTTTTCTTCCCACTTTCACTGCTCTTCAAAAACTTAGCTCGATACGTGTGTGATCACTACCCAGACTTGTGGAGCAATCTTCATCTATGTGCATACCCCTGAGCTTATCATACATCTTATGTGACATTAGTGCGTAATCTATCGTCGGCTGCAGCCTTCCTACCTCCCTTGTTATTTGCTCTTCACACTTCTCGGTACTATTCAAATAATCAAATCATGCCTTTCAAACATATCCATGATTTTTTGTCTGTCGGGTCGGTATACCCATCTATATATTCTATGTGCGCATTCATATCTGCTAGTATAATTATCTCGCATTCTCCTCCTACCTTCTTAATGTCCTTTGATATACACTCTACCCATGCCTGGTTTTCCTCTCTGGCCTTTGCTCCCGTCCACAAGTACGCGATACCAAGGAGTGTCGTTTGTCCTGCCACTTTTCCTTTTAGCCATAACTGTTCCTTGCCCTGCTGCTTGACCCTTTGCCAGTCTGTACTTTTATGAATGAATGCCCCGATACTTCCCCTGTTTTTTCTGCTGCCTTCTGTTTTATTACAATATTCCCACGCGTAGTCCAGATTGTTAGGAGGTTGTTCCATGTCCCTAAGATATGTTCCTACAAAACCGTATACCATGGGCCTCTCCTCCTTTAGCTGTTTTCTATCTCTTCCCACTTCAGCTTGTTCCTGCCACCCTGCATGTTAATATACCCTATGTCTGAATTGGCTCAGCGCTAGTGGCTACGTCTATTTCTGCCCCGGACTCTACCTATCTTAGATACTGGCCACTTTGTACTTGTATCTGTTCATGCCACTTGTCAAAGAGCCTCCCTGGATGTTTTTTTGGTTAGTAGCTGTCCTTCACCCCGAAGGGCTCACGTGCCCCCCAAAAAAGCAACTGCACGCCCTGCAAGTCACCAACCTGTGATGAGTGAAGTGGCCGTGCGTGATCGTGAAGATAGAATTGTGTTTGAAGTGCGCGCCACAGAGACAGTCGAAGAAGACGACGCAAGAAAATCAGGGCAGGTGGTGGCAGGTGGTGGTGCGAAGAAGAAGGAGTGAGGCAGACGTGGCTGGAAGGAAGAAGCAAGGTTGAAGAACCAGGGCGTGGGAGCAGTGACCCGTCGGGTTGTGGACTCGAGGTCTCAGCAGGCTACCACCTGGGGCCATACCAGCCGTCCATGCAGTTCGGGCCTGGCGTAGGCGAAACGTCGCCAAGACGTTTCCTATAAGCGAGTCCGGCACCTACGGCAGCGAGCGCCAGCCAGCGTTCGAGATAGGCATGACAAACGCCATGCGTGCTCCAGGTCAACGACCTCCGGAGTGAGCCGCGTTCTTGGCCGCTGCTGTCATAGGACTTACCAGGCTACCCAAGCGTCAGCCGTCCCTTCCCAGCGTTGAGTTTGCCGCCGGGACCTGACCACCGCCTTCCTCTCCGGTGAACTCTCTGTTTTTATGCCCTTGTGACTCTGACACCAGCATTCCAAGCATGTTATATTTTTTCCCTTACTTCATTTATTATTAGACCTTTCATGTCTTTTGTAAATACATTTTTTTGTGTGATTGCATAAACGGCCTCGTTACTGCCCGATGACCATTGAGTCATCGCAGGTTTCCGTACAGAAACACGAGCGTCTCGTCTAGAGCTTTGTGTCTCTATACAGCTCGTTACATTGGCGTCCACGACAGGACGAAGCCGTTTATTGCATTAATAGTTACTGTTCCCTGGTTACATTTTGCTAGAAAAAAAAGACAGATCAAAGATGAGTTCGGTTTTAACGGCACTGGCGTTGCGCATGGGGCTAGAGAAAGCAGAGTTAAGGGCTTGGGTAGAAGAACGGGAGTCTCGAGCTCGAGAAGAGAGGGCTGCAGAACGTGAAGCAAGAAAAGAGAAGATGGAGCAGATGGAGTTAGAACGGCGGCTTGAGGAGGAATACCAGAAGACTATACAGTTGCGTCTTCAACTCGCTCAGGCTGAAGGCGTTAGAGAGTCAGTGGTGGCTGACCAAGGCCGAACAGGTCAAGCATCTCTTACCATTAATCCTCACAATTTAATTCCAGGGTTTTTATGAGAATCGGGACGAATTAGACGCATACCTAAAAAGGTTTGAGAATGTTGCTACCGGTCAAGAATGGCCAAAAGACAAATGGGCCACGGCCCTAAGTTTGTGTTTGAGCGGGGAGGCTCTCAAGGTCTTTGGTCGTCTGTCGCCAGAAGAGGCTCTCGATTATGACAAAACCAAGTTGGCGCTACTACAGTGATTTTGTTTCACGGCGGAGGGCTGCCGTGAAAAATTCCGACACAGCAAGCCACAAGATGGTGAAACGGGCATGCAGGACCACAATGGGGTGTTACATCCAGTGTCATACGCCAGCCGACAGCTATTGCCGCGAGAACAGAATTACTCCACCATAGAACGAGAATGTCTGACACTAGTGTGGGCAATAGAAAAGTTTCACATCTTTGTGTACGGAACGCAGTTTGTTGGGCAAACTGATCACCAATCATTACAATATCTAGCTAAGGCCAAACACCTGAACAGCAGAGTACTGAGATGGAGTCTGGCATAACAAGAGTATTCTTTTGTTATTCAACATATTAGAGGCTCAGATAATTCAGTTGGCGATTTCATGAGTAGGCTGTAACCTAAGTTTTCACGGAAGTGTATTGCAACTGGTTTACAGTTTGTCTACAATGTATATTTCTGAACCACGTGGTTTATTCACCAGAAGAAAACAGTCATCGTGCCTAGGCTGACTACATGTTTTTTTCCTTGTTTTTTTATGTGTGAGGGTGTGTGAACATTTATTGTGGACATATATCACTTCTATTCACTGATGCGGTGCAGTGGTCTTGTGCGGACACGTGGTGATTGCGACTAAGACGTGGCTAGAAAGTTTTTTTTTTGAAAGAAAAAACTTTTTTTGAAGGAGGGGCATGTGTGATGAGTGAAGTGGCCGCGCGTGATCGTGAAGATATAATTGTGTTTGAAGTGCACGCCACAGAGACAGTCGAAGAAGACGAAGCAGGAAAATCAGGGCAGGTGGTGGTGTGAAGAAGAAGGAGTGAGGCAGACGTGGCTGGAAGGAAGAAGCAAGGTTGAAGAACCAGGGCGTGGGAGCAGTGACTCGTCGGGTTGCGAACTCGAGGTCTCAGCAGGCTACCACCTGGGGCCATACCAGCCGTCCTTGCAGTTCGGGCCTGGCGTGGGCGGAACGTCGCCAGGACGTTTCCGCCAGGCGAGTCCACCGCCTACGGCAGCGAGCGCCAGCCAGCGTTCGAGAGAGGCATGGCAAACGCCATGCGTGCTCCATCAACGACCTCCGCAGTGAGCCGCGTTCTTAGCCGCGGCTGTCATTGGACTTACCAGGCCACCCAAGCGTCAGCCGTCCCTTCCCAGCGTTGAGTTTGCCGCCGGGACCTGACCACCGCCTTCCTCTCCGGTGAACTCTTTCTGTTTTTATGCCCTTGTGACTCTCACACCAGAATACCAAGCATGTTATATTTTTTCCCTTACTTCATTTATTATTAGACCTTTCATGTCTTTTGTAAATACATTTTTTGTGTGATTGCATAAACGGCTTCGTTACTGCCCGACGACCATTGAGTCATCGCAGGTTTCCGTACAGAAACACGAGCGTCTCGTCTAGAGCTTTGTCTCTCTATACAGCTCGTTACATTGGTGTCCGCGACAGGACGAAGCCGTTTATTGCATTAATAGTTACTGTTCCCTGGTTACATTTTGCTAGAAAAAAAAGACAGATCAAAGATGAGTTTGGATTTAACGGCACTGGCGTTGCGCATGGGGCTAGAGGGAGCAGAGTTAAGGGCTTGGGTAGAAGAACAAGAGTCTCGAGCTCGAGAAGAGAGGGCTGCAGAACGTGAAGCAAGAAAAGAGAAGATGGAGCAGATGGAGTTAGAACGGCGGCTACAGGAGGAATACCAGAAGACTATACAGTTGCGTCTTCAACTCGCTCAGGCTGAAGGCGTTAGAGAGTCAGTGGTGGCGGACCAAGGCCGAACAGGTCGACCATCTCTTACCATTAATCCTCACAATTTCATGCCAGGGTTTAACGAGAATCGGGACGACTTAGACGCATACCTAAAAAGGTTTGAGAATGTTGCTACCGGTCAAGAATGGCCAAAAGACAAGTGGGCTACGGCCCTAAGTTTGTGTTTGAGCGGGGAGGCTCTCAAGGTCTTTGGTCGTCTGTCGCCAGAAGAGTTTCTCGATTATGACTAAACCAAGTTGGCGCTACTACAATGATTTCGTTTCACGGCGGAGGGCTGCCGTGAAAAATTTCGACACAGCAAGCCACAAGATGGTGAAACGGGCCCGCAGGACCACGATTGGGTGTTAAATCCAGTGTCATACGTCAGCCGACAGCTATTGCCGCGAGAACAGAATTACTCCACCATAGAACGAGAATGTCTGGCACTAGTGTGGGCAATAGAAAAGTTTCACATCTTTGTGTACGGAACGCAGTTTGTTGTGCAAACTGATCACCAACCATTACAATATCTAGCTAATGCCAAACACCTGAACAGCAGAGTACTGAGATGGAGTCTGGCATAACAAGAGTATTCTTTTGTTATTCAACATATTAGAGGCTCAGATAATTAAGTTGGCGATTTCATGAGTAGGCTGTAACCTAAGCTTTCATTGAAGTGTATTGCAACTGGTTTACAGTTTGTCTACAATGTATATTTCTGAACCACGTGGTTTATTCACCAGAAGAAAACAGTGATCGTGCCTAGGCTGACTACATGTTTTTTCTTGTTTTTTTTATGTGTGAGGGTGTGTGAACATTTATTGTGGACATATATCACCTCTATTCACTGATGCGGTGCAGTGGTCTTGTGCGGACACGTGGTGATTGTGACTAAGACGTGGCTAGAAAGTTTTTTTTTGAAAGAAAAAACTTTTTTTGAAGAAGGGGCATGTGTGATGAGTGAAGTGGCCGCGCGTGATCGTGAAGTTATAATTGTGTTTGAAGTGCGCGCCACAGAGACAGTCGAAGAAGACGAAGCAGGAAAATCAGGGCAGGTGGTGGTGCGAACAAGAAGGAGTGAGGCAGACGTGGCTGGAAGGAAGAAGCAAGGTTGAAGAACCAGGGCGTGGGAGCAGTGACTCGTCGGGTTGCGAACTCGAGGTCTCAGCAGGCTACCACCTGGGGCCATACCAGCCGTCCTTGCAGTTCGGGCCTGGCGTGGGCGGAACGTCGCCAGGACGTTTCCGCCAGGCGAGTCCACCACCTACGGCAGCGAGCGCCAGCCAGCGTTCGAGATAGGCATGGCAAACGCCATACGTGCTCCAGGTCAACGACCTCCGCAGGGAGCCGCGTTCTTGGCCGCGGCTGTCATTGGACTTACCAGGCCACCCAAGCGTCGGCCGTTCCTCCGTGCGTTGAGTTTGCCGCCGGGACTTGACCACCGCCTTCCTCTCCGGTGAACTCTTTCTGTCTTTATGCCCTTGTGACTCTCACACCAGCATTCCAAGCATGTTATATTTTTTCCCTTACTTCATTTATTATTAGACCTTTCATGTCTTTTGTAAATACATTTTTTTCTGTGATTTTATAAATGGCCTCGTTACTGCCAGATGACGATTGAGTCATCACAGGTTTCCGTACAGAAACACGAGCGTCTCGTCTAGAGCTTTTTCTCTCTATACAGCTCTTTACACAACCCACCTCATGACCTAACCGCCCATCAGAGTGAATTCTGTCTCGTTTAAAACCACCCCACCTGGCACGTCTTTGTTTATTTCCACCACCTTAAAGCCTTTCTCTCGACCCATCCGCTATATTCCTTGGTTTGCATTGACAACCGCTCTTTGCAGCTTGCTGTCACGCACCGGTACCTCCGGTATCGTGCTTATAACTACCTGTACCTGAGGAGAAGTGGCGCGCATGTTATCGACCCCTTTCGCCAGTGTGGTTGCTAGTTCTGCAGTATCGTCATTTAGGACATTGTTTAAACCGCCTTAAATTATCAAGAGGTTTCGCCTATCAGCTGTACTTTTGAGTTTTGCGCTCGCTTGCCTCATGACTGCCTCCAGCTTGTGTCCTGGAAACGCCCGTACTACAACCCTCTTGTGACGTCTAACCCTCTCTTTAATCGGTTCTGTGCATCGATTTGAATTTGAGTCCCCGGCGATTATTACATGCTGTGACTTTTCAGCAGGAGTGTCCTGCACCTTGGTGTTACTTGCACCTGTGACGCCAGCTGCTTCGTCCCCTCCCAGCCCCACCACTACTTCGCTGAAGCTGGGCCTTGCGACAATCGAACCGGCTGAACCTGTTTTTTTTCCAAACTTGCTTGCTCTTTCTTCTCCGCCGTTCTGGTTGCTGGTTCCCTACTGTTCTACCTGTGGGCCACTCCTTTTTCACCTTGGCTAGTGCTTCCTCGGTGGAATTCAGCCTTTCTACAATTGCCCTCGTTTTCTCTTGCACTATCGCCAACGCAGTCTCCAGCTCGGTGATTCTGATCTGCAGTTAACTCTGGGCAACCATCATTTTCTCCATTTTTTGCTCGAACTCACACTGACTACACTTCGCATCAGCCTCTTCTTCATCAGCTTCTACACTTAGGTCCATTTTCAAACCCACCCTGCATTCTGAGCACTTTGCAGTTTTTTAACCGTGTCTTTCTGACACCAATTGTCCTTATGACTTGTGTCACTCGATAATTACACAACTCGAGCCCTGCTATATGAAAAAGAGAAAGTCTAAGCTCAACTACAAAAATTTGCGTGTTCAATGTACGTGCGCCTCCCCCACGGGGTGGCAAGAGAAAAAGCAACAAAAACAAAATCAAATACACACACACTCGCACAAACTAATAAATACCTGTTGACTGACCCCCGAAAAAGCTGTACAATGTAATAATTTCCCCAAAGATTTTAACAACTGCTTATTACTCATAGACAAGCTCAAAACATGCAAAACCACTTATCTGTGCAGTCGATCGGCAGCGCTCAAAAAAAAAACGTCCATCCACCATGACAGCCCCAACCAAAATCCCATCAAGCAGCCGTCAATAAAGTCCCTGAAAAATAAACTAAAGTAGCGCCAACCGCACCCTTTCGCCTCTACCTCCTCTCCCAGCAGCCACAGCAGCACCTCTAGAGTGTCCACGAGGAAACTACGAATGCGAAAGCACGCGCCTCAATCGCCTCAATCACCGCCTCAATCGAAAATGCAGCCGCCGCGGTCGGCATGGATCAAGCCAGAGACGCAACGTTTACACGGCACTAAACGCGGCACGCGTTTCAACTGGCATGCACGTTTACCATCGACTTGGTTACTCTCTTTGTGTGATGCTCAAGCTTGACAGCACCGCAACACTGTAAACACGAATACCAGCGAAACGATAGAGTTTAGCTCGCCGGTACTCATCTCACAAAGCCGCTACGATACAGGGTCCAAGTCAATCCTTCCGATACGCTGGAGCCACACTTTTTGCCGAGCGGCATTGTCTTTTCCTCGCGGAAGCGAAAATAGCTTCTTTTCTCTGCTGTACCTGCTTTTACAACCGCTGGCACAGCAGGTCGGCATCCCGAAACGTGCAGGATTACCGTGCACTCACTCACGCGCGGTCGAACTCCGGCTACACAACAATACCAAGCGCGCACGCCTAGCCACAAACACCGCGAAAGTGAACAAACAAAATGGCGTTTGCGATACCTTCACAAAGGCTAGTGCGTCATCCTGCAGATTCTTAGCACCGCCGAGTTTATTACACGGACAGCAGTGGCGCTGCCATCGAGAGCGTCACCGCTGAGCGCGCCTGCATGCGAACGGTGGGCTATTGCGTTGAGTATTGCGTGCTTGCTGTGATGTCTTTTGCCACTGCATGCCACTTGCTTATATACACGTCATATCGTCGTATTTAACGTTACTTTTTATATTTTTTTTTCTTTCTTAATCACTCTTTCGGTGCATCGCCTAGAACCGCAGCGCCCAGATGCGCTTTAACGGAAACATGAGCACAAGCTCATCTTTGCGGCCAGGAGCCATACTGCCCCTCAACTAGCGTCGTTTACTATCTGCAATGCGCCCGAGGGGCGAGGAGTCTGCACATTGACACGAATGGTGCTACTTTAGTTTATTTTTCAGGGACTTTAGCCGTCAAATCCTCGCAGCTTCGTCTAGCGTTGAGATGGTGTACTATAAGGTGCCACGTGAAAATTGAAATAGGGTGTGCGTGAAAAGAGAGGATTCCTGTGGAAGGCACTTTTATGACCCCGCGAAACATTATTTAGGGTTCCTTGAGGTAAATATCTGTAGTATATCACATCAATGGGGTATTGTTAAAAAGGCCGAAGTGACGTTTCCGAACATCCAGTGTATGTACCACGTAAACCCTTTTATTTACAGCTAAATCTCGAGATTTACAGGTTGCATGGTAGTTTTAGTCGTCTACTAATTAGTTAACTGGTGTTAAATAAATAATTCATCTCAGATTAGGCTTTGAAATAGCGAGTAATATTCACCGGGCGCGAAAAACGGATGGTGGTATCAACTTGGTATCCACGCCGCTTAAATCCGGCAGATTTCAGGAATACGTCCTCGGGCCTGGTTTCGGTTTATATCCATAACGCCACCCGTGATATTCCAGCAAATTGGAAGCTTTTCGCAGATGTTTGAGTGCTTTAAAGTGGTTAAGGCTTCCAGTGACCAGGTTCCTTTAAATATATCTTTATCTAAGATTCAAGATTGGTGCACGAAATGACAAATAACCTTTAACGCGAGATGAACTGTGGCGACAATCATAACTCGCAAAAATGATCCATTAAATGCCAATACAACCTAAGCAATCAATTCCTGTCGTTTGTCTCGCAGTACACGCACCATGGTCTTGTCATCACATCAGATTTAATATGGAACGAACCTGTGTGTGATACTGAGAAAAAGGCTCTGAAAATACATGGCCACCTAAGACGGGCACTCGCTAAGACATCTGGCAAACCTAAATGACTGCATGTGAAACGTACGTAATGCCAATACCAGAATATTTATCGTCTGTCTGGGACCGGCACACACAAGCTAACACAGATAAACTTGACTCAATACATTGAAAAGCTGTAAAATTCATATTTAATACCTAAAAGTAAGACATCTTCGTCAGTTCTTCTGGAAAGCGCTAAACTAGAAACCTTGGATCAGAGACGTTATCGCGAAATAACGGAGCTGTTCTATGTCATATTTGATAATGGGCTGGCAGAATAAAAAAAATAATTACATCGAACCAATATTGCGTCCCGAAACGTGTGCCTTCAATCTTGAAATAGTGACTGAGCCTGTATATACAGGTAACTTTCTTTTTCGCACAAGCAGAGTGGAACAATTTGCCGCTGGAGATTCTGTAAAGTGCGTATGTCAACTAGATTCTTCGTGCGTTAGCTGTTTCACATGGCTCATAACTACACCTTATATTTTACAGTGCGGTTCATTTTAATACACCTCGTGATCAGACTGTTTGCTTGAGGTTCAATGCCTAGCTTCTGCACGATTCTTCAATGCTTCGCTTCTACAATGTCTCGCTTCCTAATATTGCTGACTTTATTTTTGCTACAGTTGGTACTTGAGTTCTTTTTACTTTTTATTTAAACAACATAACCTAGTTGACTCTGCTTTTGTAGTTTTTGTTTTGTTTAGTGTATTATGGTCATTCTTGGGATTGTGAACTATATTTCATGCAGCGTTTCTTTTTTTTTCGTTTGAATCATCGCGCTTTCGTTCGACGCTATTTATACCGCTCTACCTTCTACACAAGGTTGCTTCCACTGCACCATACTCCACTCCCAATGTCTGGCACTAGACTGGCAGTTATTCTACTTTCTCTTTTTTATTACGCAACTCTCCAATAAAAATAGAAATTAAAATAATTAAGGAAAGTAATCTAAAAAAGAGAGACATAATGCTGAAAGGTGGAGAGGTTGAATTCTTTAAGAACAAATAACCCTATTTGCACTGTATTATGTCCATGGTAGCCATAATAGAGAACGTACGAAACAAGGAACAGAATTTATTGCTTTCAAGAATGGCATTTGCGCTCAGCACGGTCCAAATGATCCAAGCGCTGGCTTTCGAGTCCGCTGTGCGCCGTAAAAAGCTTACAGTGTGAAACTTGTTTCCACATATGTTCTTTGTACGTGCCAGATATGTAACCCCAACTCCTGTCTTGGCACTTGGGCTGACAGTATGAATAAATAAAAAAAGGACGAGGAGCACAAAGGACAGGCAACCAGTGCGCGGGCTCACTGATTACCCCGACAACGCGTCCGTCCCTGGTTTGGCGGCGTCCAATATTGGGGGGTGGGGGGTCAAGGTAAAGGGCAGGGCGCATCCCTGCAACTGCCTGGAAGCGGCAATGCCCACTCTAAAGCCTCTTCATGCGTTTTCCGGTAAAAGACGCGATGAGGAGGGGCTTCAACTTCAACAAACCCAAACTGCGGCTGAAACTTTTTTTAAGATGGCTGCCATCCATAAAGGCGTTCTATGAAACTGGTGGGCAACCTGTGGCTGTAGTTTGTGGAGTTACCGGCAAAGCGAGGCGTCTTACTCATCTGATGTAACCTTTCAAGGCTGTTCTGGTGGAATGGCTGAGATGCGTGTTCGCAGCTTGCAAGAAAACATGAGAATATCCGGTACCTGGCCAGTCTGGCCCGTTGTGAGTTGCTTGAAAAAAAATCGTGCAATGCGCCGCTGTAATGACCCCGTAGAGTATCTTGCGAGAGAACGTCTTACCTCTACCATGTAGCGTTTGGCCTGTCTGTTTGTGGCTGGGTGGTTTAGTGGGGATTTCACCACTGTGATGCACTTATAACTCGTAGTATTTCTGTATTTGGGCTGACACTACTATAATTGCGTTGCTTGAAACCAATTTTTGAGGTAATCCGAAAGTTCCGAACAACAAGCGCAGGAAATAGATGGCAGCTGTCGATGTTTTTTTGTTCACATGGCGACTTTCAACTCATTTACTGTAGGAACAAGAATAGGACAGCAGGTCAAAACTTGCGAGCGAAGCAGTGTTTAGGAATGCCGCTATCTCCTTGCAGAATCACTTGACCAGTGACTACACGTGGGCGATTATAGCTGAGTGTCTTCCTTTGAAAAAAAAAGTAATCCTGTTTTCTGACAAATTTACATTCTCATTTCACACGGTGTTGAATCGTTCTCTGAAGTTCTTAAAAGTTTTTATAATAAATTTCTGTAACATAGCCTAGGCTTTTGCAAACACAAATAATGTTCATGAAGCTTTCATCCCATCGTAGCTGCCTCAAGCATTTAGTTCAAAATGGTCCATACTTATTTATTGGTTTCTTCTTTGTTTGTTCGATGTACCAGCAGCGTAGACAGAAACTTCTTTCGAGTGGAAGTTTTACCATTCCCATGCATACTGGTGCATCTGTTTGCATGTGCTCGTGTACATAAGCACACCCCTTCCCCACCGCACCACTGCCTACGCCAGGGGTCTGTGTGATTTTCGCAGCTGAAGTGATTTTTGACACCAAGAAGACACCCAAATATACCATTCTTATAGTTTTATGCTTGATAGAACTGAAAGAAGTTACCGCAGCGGTAATGTTTGGTCTGTGTTGGGCTCTATCTCATACAGAGAAAATTGTTGCTGAGGCTTGCTAAGGACAAGAAATGAAAGTAATTGTGGATAGTTTATTTTTTATCTTTTGTTTGAAAGTATACAAACTACATTAATTACTGAATACTGTGCTTAAACGTAAGTACCTACCATGTGTTATGATCTTGGCATTGGCATCAGTTTAGAGTAAATTAGAGGTGTTGTACGTCGAGAAAGGTTAAGACGCAGCTTGGCAAAATGTGCTTTATGAGGCACGTATGGCTACCGGCAAGCGGCGTGTGCAAGCTACTACTAGAGTCACCGATCGTCATCATCACCCAAACATGATAGAGGAACGGCCTGAAAAAATTGGAATGTCTCTAAACGTTAACAAAAGCGCGCTTCTAGCGTTCTCGTTCAGGAATCCTGTCAACATCTCCTTGATGTATGGCGCAGAGCAGATTCCTAAGGTGGATTCACTCAAATACTTACGCATCATAAATAACAGCTCGTTAAATTAGAAACGCCACATTGATCATATTGTGTCCAAAGCAACACGAGCCATGAAGCAGTTATGCAAGCTCAGCAACATGAAAACGGGGTTGCGAAAAAATACATTGGTACTGACCTATAAGTTGTACATTCGTCCTATCATGGAATGCGGCTGTGTCTAATTTTCGGGCAGTGCGACATATAAAATTAGACCGCTAATACTATTAGAAAGGGAGGCTTTACGACTGTGCCTTGGACTGCCCAAGTTTGTTGCTAACAATGTGCTATACATGGAAGCGCGTCTACCATCATTATTGAACAGATTCAAAATGCTTATTATCCTAGCATTTTTGGAACTATACACTGTGTCCTAGAAAGCATCGTTTTATGCTTTTATTAAATAACCAAGCCTATTTTTTTGAAACTTGGTGGTTGCGATTCCAATGCCCACAGATCATGTTTGTTCAAGCGCTGCTAGAACCACTGAACATCAAAATCGACCATATTTTCTCAACAAGAAACGTTAATTTATATCTTCAGATAGAATTTGACAATATTTATCCCTCTAACGCAAAGAAAATGCCATTTCAATATCTAAATGATCGGCTGCAGGATTACTTTGCACACGTGAACATGAACAACATAATTGCGACTGATGAATCCGTATAAAATGAAACGGCTGGGGCAGGTATCTTCTCACGTTGCCTTGACTGGTCCTTTTCGGTTAGACTCCCAGATTACACACCAATATTCATAGCAGAATTATTTGCTATTGTACTGGCGCTACGGAAACGTTTTTTGGGCGAATCAGAAGCAGTCGTAATTATAGATTTTTTTTCAGTATGTGCTGCTCTGTCTTCAGCAGCCAACTTAACACTTATGCACATGTTTCGATAACTCAAACCGACAAACGTGAAAAAACTGCAGCTCTTATGGGTACCAGGCCATCGTGGCATATATCTATATGAGATGGCGGATGCACTAGCCACAGTATCTCTTAACGGTCCCCTTATCCCGATTTTGCCTGATACGGCTTACGCGACATCAATAAGGTTTACAAACCTCTGTTTGCATGTATACGACTTCTACTCATTGAATAAATATCGAGATTTCGCACATCTAAGATGCCGCTGAAATACACAGTGGTGCATGACATGGCATTTGGAAGTTACTTATACAAGATTGCGTTGCAGAATTCCGCAATTGATTTATTATTAGCATAAACTTGGTCTAAAGATGTCAACTTTATGTCAGATTTGCGAAGAAATGGAAACGATAGATCATTTATTTTTGTTCTGATACCGATAATCTCATCAGCTAAAAAGATACCTGGTAGCTCCACTTGAAAAATTAGGATTAGAATTAAATGTGGCAGTAACTTTGTCGTTTGGCAGCATTAAATTCGGTCATAGCCACAGGGACGTCTGCTCTGCGTATTTTGAATACATAATTAAAACAAAGTGATTGCCATGTTAAAATGCCTATATATATATATATATATATATATATATATATATATATATATATATATATATATATATATATATATATATATATATATATAATGATATTGCCCCGTTCCGTTTCTCAAGTTTTGTTATCGCCCCAAAACATTACACAAATTTCAGCGAAAAATGCGCGTGCAGTTTTTGAGAAGCTTCCGGAATTTAGTAGATCATTTCGATAAGATCACGTCCACTCTGCGAACTGTACAGATTAATCTGGAACCTACCACACGGCCAGCGATAACGCTAGAATATTCCATGAGAAGAGTATAAATGCCGACGCACTTCGCCGCTTGTCAGTATTTGACCGACGGCCGACGCTCCATTTACTGCTATCTGTGCAAGACTGCTACTGTAATCGGATTTCCGTTTGCCGGGCACCGGTTCGCCCAAATAAACTGTTGAATCCCAACACAAATATCCTGTTTTCGGCCACGTCACGACCCCGTGACATCTGGTGGAGGTGCTGCTTCGTTCATGTATCGGACGCCCCCTACAAGCCGTGAACCCAGCCCACGTCGCGGAGAAGACACCGACGCAAACCAAGAGCAGCGAACAAGCCGTCGAAAGCGAGGTCTCCCACGGGAGTGAAGGTTTCTACAAGACAAGGCGCGGAAGGCCAAGACCATGACCTCGACTGCAGCGACAATGACAACCGCAGCGTTCCAGCCCGCGATCGTCAATCATCAACCTAGGAAACCACCAACGTTCCATGGGTCATCGATTGAAGACCCGGGAACCTGGCTAAAAACATACGACCCTGTGGCGGCCCTCAACCATTGGGACAACGAGGAAAAGCTCCGTCGTGTGTACTTCTACCTTGATGACACCGCAAAAGCCTGGCTCGAGAATCGGGAGTCCACGCTCCGAACATGGGATGTCTTCTGCGGCGCATTCCTGCAAACGCTCGCGAGCGTCGCTCGCAAAGAGAGGGCCGCTGCTCTACTAGAGACCCGGGTTCAGCTACCAAATAAAAAGGTTGCAATTTTCACGGAGAAGGTGATCCGCCTGTTCCATCGCGCTGACCCAGACATGCCTGAGGAACAGAAAGTTCGTTTCCTCATGTGAGGGGTCAAACAGGAGCTCTTCGCGGGACTAATGAGGAATCAACCGAACACCGTCCAAGAATTTGTATCCGAGGCGACCACTTTAGAAAAAACCCTGGACATGCGCCTTAGAGAGTGCAATCGTCGCCTTACTCCAGATCGCGCTGCTGCTCAAGCCAGTGTCTCCGAAGACCTGCGTGAAACGATCCGAGCGATGGTGCGAGAAGGGCTGCGCAAGCTGTTGTCTTCGGCGCAGCCTCAAGTGGATTCGATCGCCGACATTGTGCGAGAAGTTCGGCAATCGCTTCGAATTCCCCAAACACCGCTGCCCGTGCCAGAAACTTTGAGCTACGCCCCTGCAGTGCGCCACAACGCTCCTCCCCACTCACGCCAGAACACCGCCCTGTCACACTTACGTCACCAAATGCCACCGCCTCCACCACCCCCACCGAAGTCCTATCGTTAGCCAGCGGGCTGGCGCAGTGCGCCGAGGAAAATGGACGTTTGGCGTGCACCTGAGAACCACCCGCTCTGCTACCACTGCGGCGAGGCCGGGCACACATACCGCCGTTGCCAGTACCGACAGATGGGACTGCGTGGCTTCGCCTTCAATGCGCCGCGTCCGCAGCCAGGAGAACGGCCACGTGACATCGCCGACTACCTGACAGGAACTCAATGGACACCACGAAGTCCTTCCCGTTCGCCGTCGCCCAGCCGCCGCATGTCACCGCACCCCCGGCAGTACTCTGGCCCAGCGCGGGGCCGGTCTCCTAGATCGTATTTGGGAAACTAAGGGCAGCTACCGATTGAGGTGCGGTTGCTGTGCGACACACTACCGAAGATCCTCCGACGACGATGACGCCGCGATGGAGCTTTCCGAACACAACGCTAACCAGGCAAAGCCCTGACGGTGAAAGCTCACTTACCGAAGGTGGCGTGACGACGCAACATGGAAGCAGCGGAACAAGCCGACGCAGCCGTGGCCCGGCGCCACGCCCTAACTGTAATGCGAGACGGCGAACCAGCGACCTTGACGTTCTTATCGATGGCCACAGTTTGACCGCTCTCGTCGATACTGGATCCGACTATTCCGTCATCAGTGGGTCGTTCGTTGCGAAGTTGAAGAAAGTTAACACAAATTGGGAAGGCCCTAAAATCCGCTCAGCCGGAGGTCATCTCGTGACGCCTGCAGGAATCTGCACAGCGAGAGTCACCATTAACGGCTGTACTTATCCTACAGACTTCTTTGTCCTACAGCATTGCTCGAGAGATTTCATCCTTGGTATGGACTTCTTATGCCCTCATGGTGCTGTCATCAACTTAAGAACAAAGTGGATAACGTTATCCACAGAAGAAGGCCTACCGCTGTGCACGCCGTAAGGAAACCATGCCCTGAATGTGCTGTAAGAACAAGTCACCATTCCGCCTCGCTCCAGCGTCATTATTTCAGTCGGTGCTCCTAAATCACCTGACTTGGAAAGCGTAGTTTAGGGCAGTCAGCATCTGTTTGGTCACCCGCAATATTTGCGTCGCAAGAGAAATTGCAGAGCTGTGGGGAGGCAACGGAACGGTTATGCTCACAAATTTCAGCAATAAATACAAACACGTGAACAAGGGATGACGGGCGCATATATCGAAGACATTGTGGACGCCACCAGTGCTTTCGCCCCCACCGTTTCTGCGGAACCTGCCCAGAGGAACAAAGCCCCTCTCACCGCTTTCGACGTCAATCCCAGACTTCCAAACCATAAGCAAGAACAGCTCAAGGCCCTGGTCCTGCAATACAAAGATTGCTTTTCCTTGTCATCAAAAATTCGGCAGACCCAAATCACGAAACATCGCATCATAACCGAAGAAAATGCCAGGCCACTCCGTCATAATCTGTACAGGGTTTCGACGCGAGAACGTGAGGCCATGAAGAGACAAGTTGATGAAATGCTGCGGGATGACATTATCCAGCCGTCCAATAGTCCATGGGCGTCCCCCGTGGTGTTAGGGAAGAAAAAAAATGGGACCCTACGTTTCTGCGTTGATTATCGCCGCCTGAACGAAATCACAAGAAAGGACATGTATCCTCTTCCACGAATAGACGACGCACTTGATCGGCTCCATAACGCCAAGTACTTTTCGTCAATGAACCTCAAGACTGGCTATTGGCAAATGGAAGTCGACGAAAGAGACCGAGAGAAGACGGCGTTTATAACACCGGACGACCTCTTCGAGTTTAAGGTGATTCCCTTCGGCCTTTGCTCACCGCCTGCAACTTTTCAACGCGTTATGAATACAGAACTCGCAGGATTGAAGTGGCAGACTTGCCTTGTGTACTTGGATGACGTCGTCGTGTTTTCCTTGGATTTCTACGAGCATCTTCGGCGCCTTGAAGCTGTACTTCAAGCCATCAAGACGTTTGGACTCACACTGAAGCCAGAAAAGTGCAGAATTGCGTACGAAGAGTTCTTTTTTCTGGAGCACGTGATTACCGATTCTGAAATTCGTCGCGATCCACGGAAAACAGCCTCCATTGCCGACTTCCCGCCGCCCACTGACAAGAAGGCGGTGCGCCGATTTCTAGGCCTGTGCGCCTATTATAGGCGGTTCATGAAGAACTTCGCCCGCATCGCCGATCCACTCACTAACCTTGCCTAGGCCAACGTGGAGTTCAAGTGGGAAATGCTACAGGAACACGCTTTCTAGGAGCTTAAAATTCGCCTTCAGACGTCTCCGTTAGTCGCCCATTTCGACGAATTCGCCGTGACAGAAATACACACTGACGCAAGCAGTGTAGGTCTTGGCGCCTTTCTTGTGCAGAGGGCTGACGGACTCGGAAGGGTTATTAGTTACCCCAGCCGATCGCTATCCAAAGCAGAAGCCAATTATTCCACAACAGAAAAGGAGTGCCTTACCATCATCTGAGCTACATCGAAATTTTGCCCCTACCTCTACGACAGGCTCTTCAAAGTTGTGAGCGAACACCATACCTTGTGTTAGCTAGCTACCTTAAAGAACCCTAAAGGTTGCCTCGCACGATGAAGCCTGAGACATCAAGAATACATTACCGTTGTTTACAAGTCCGGCAAGAAACACTCAACCGCCGACTGTCTCCTCGTACGCCTGTCGACCAACCACCGCCTGACGACACAAATGACGACTTCTTCGGAACGCTAACTACCGACAACTTTGCTGAACGACAGCGGGCCGACCCGGAACTTAAGGCCCTAATAGAATACCTCGAAGGCAGGACCGCCGAAGTTCCGAAGGTATTCAAGCGCGCACTTGCGTCGTTCTTCCTGCGAAACGGTATTCTCCAAAAGAAAAACTTTTTACCGCTTCCAGCCAAGTACCTCCTTGTGGTGCCTTCAGCTTTGTGGCCAGAACTCCTGCAGGCCCTGCACGGCGATCCGACGGCAGGGCACCTCGGTGTTTCTCGCACGCTCGCGAGGATACAAGAAAGGTACTAATGGCCACGTCTTTTCACCGACGTCACTCGTTATGTGAGGACATGCCGGGACTGTCAACGACGCAAGACACCACCGACAAGGCTGGTGGGACTTCTGCAGCCAATCGAACCACCTCGCCGAAATTTTCAGCAGATTGGTATGGACCTTCTGGGGCCGTTCCCGACGTCGGCTATCGGAAACAAATAGATCGTGGTAGCTACTGACTACCTCACCCGCTACGCCGAGACAGAAGCCCTTCCTAAAGGCACTGCATCCGAGGTAGCTAAGTTCTCCGTCGAAAATATCGTCCTACGTCACGGTGCCCCAGAGGTCCTTATCACCGACAGAGGAATGGCAATTGCTGCCGACTTAACTCAAGCGATCTTGGCATACAGCCAGACAAACCACGGCCAGACGACAGAGTACCACCCACAGACCAACGGCCTCACCGAGCAGCTTAGCAAGACGACCGCTGACATGCTGGCAATGTACGTCGATGTCGAACACAAGACGTGGGACGCCATTCTTCGGTACGTGACCTTCGCATGCAACACGGAGGTGCAGGAGATGACGCAGATATCTCCATACAAGTTGGTCTACGGAAGAAGCCCGGCAACGACGCTCGATGCCATGTTACCCAACGTTATCGACGAAGAAAACCTCGATGTGAGTTAGTACATTCAACGTGCCGAAGAAGCCCGACAACTCGCGTGTCTCCGTATCAAAAATCAACAGACGACCGACAGGCGCCGTTACAATCTTCGACGACGCTTCGTGGAATACCAGCCCGGTGAATTTGTTTGGGTATGTACGCCGATACGCCGACGTGGTCTAAGTGAAAAGCTTCTGCGGCGGTACTTCCGACCGTACAGGGTAGTTCGACGTCTCGACCCACTTGATTACGAGGTTGTCGCCGACGGCATCACAAACTCTCAACGACGCTGATCGCGACCTGAAGTCGTCCATGTCGCGCGCCTCAAGCCGTTTCATGCGCGCTAACAAACTGAAACATTGTTTTTTTGTATTATTATTGTGTCGTGATATATTCATTGTACTTTCTTGCAGTATTGTTATACCTTCATCTTTAGTTAAAGCATAGGGACAATGCCTTTTTCAGGGGGACAATACCACGTTCCATTTCTCAAACTTTGTTATCGCCCCAAAACACTACACAATTCTCAGCGCAAAACGCGCGTGCAGTTATCGAGAAGCTTTCGGGCCCGGATTCACAAAACTCACTTACGAAAACATTTTTGCGCAAGAGAAATTTTGTTGCGGAAGTCGATTCACGAAACAAAAAAACGTCGTAAGAGGCCATAGTTGTCACATTGGCCGCTGCAAATAAAGCGCGCTGTGACTGCCCGAGAACATGTCAGCGATGGTGATGCAGTTGCTATATTTGCTTACGTCACCGAAAAGTGCTCGTAAGTGGATTCACGAAGCGAAATTGTGCGTAAAAACAGCATGGCTGAGAGAAAATCCCAAGAGTGGTCCGGACCACTCTTAGGAACAATGTGGCTACTTCGAACCGGCTGCCGCAGCGGTATACTTTGGTGCCCTGGCTGGTTTTGAGTTAATTCACGCTCATTAAGGGCTGCCTGATGACTGCAGGTGCGTTTTTATTTCTTTCGGCGCTTTGAGCTTCGCGTGTTGTTTCTCTTGTACGTAGTGGATGGTGTTGACAACCACCACCGTCCAACAAGTTCGAAGTCGCAGTAATTGAAGAATTCTATTGGGCGTCAATGGCATAAAACTACGCATGTAAAGATTTGTGGTTGGATGAAAACCAATGAGATACGTGAATGGTCGGTGCATTCGAACGCGACATGACATAGGATCAACTTTATTTGTTATGTTGTTGTGTTGCACCCCATCTCATCCAATTAAAAGTGCGACTCGAGATCCTTGCCTCATTGGTGGAAATTACCACCAAAGAGGTTAATGGGAGCACATTCTTTGCACGCTATTGGAAATAAAAATGAGAGGAAGTTTTGAGTGAGTGGTTCCTAAAGTTTTTGCTCTAGTGTACTTTCATTGGCTCTAACTGTCCAATGGTTGTGATCTCTGAAATACAGCTGTCGATACACTTTGGGACGATCTGGAACAAAGCGTACTTTGTAAACCAAAGCGTATTAGGGGTGCGCGTGATTACGCATGGAACTACAAACAAATCATGCATCTTCACCTTCACTGTTCAGACACCGATATGGACCGTGATATTATGGCAAGCAATCGGAATGAAATGACCCTAGTAACTTTGTATGACACCGAAAATATGCAAACCCTCACAATTCTGGAGCAAACCTTGGCTGAATTCATCCCTGCGTCAATTACCAGCCATTTAACTTGGTGCACGAACATCATTCAAAGGTAGAGCGAGCCACTGACATGTATTTTGTGCGACGTAGCGACCACTTGACCTGAGAATAATAGCGTTGCGAAGGCGAATCCCCTGTCGCATGCTCTGATCGAAGCAGACGACAAACGCGAGCAGACGATGGCTTGGCCGACAGGCACAGCTTGTGATTGGTTGTGAAGCAATACCCTCTACATCAGCTCACTCCGTGACGTTGCCAAAACACTTCTTTCATCTGGCACGCCTGTCCTGTTCGTCATATCACCCCCCTCGCACATAAGAGAAAATTTTTTCACACCGTGAAAATAGTGCAAGTACTTTCTAAGAGCTCTCTTATCATCTTATGTGCTGCGCAGTTGTCGAAAACAACATGGCGTCGTAAACAGCATATCGGTCGGTGCGACTTTCAGCAAACGCTTCTCGCACGAGTTACTTCAGCGTTTGACCGGATGTGTTGTGATTACAGCAGCTCTTTTGGTGCGTGTAAGCAGTGCGGAAAGCTGTAGCAGTGCAATGGTGTACGGTGAAGCGCAGCGAAGCCTGTGCGTCGGTGTGGTTATCAAGCGGGGATCCGCGTCCATGTATCGACGGCAACTAGCACTCGAGAAGCCTGCAATGTGTATTGTGTGCCGGTAACAGTTCGTTCGCTTGACTTTCCAGTCTCTCAGTTTGGTGCTGTGCGACATTTCGGATTGACAGCGTTTTGACACGTTACTTGAGTGATCCCAAGTACGTACGGAAACGTATGAACTACGCGCTCGGTTCTTGCTTCGCCACTAGTTAGCCCGTACGCTTCTATTTACTTGAGAGCAATGTACTGTTCGGGAGTGAAACGATGTTCGTTGTGAACAGTGGTGCTGTGTTGACGTTCCAAGACTTGTGAACAAGCTGTGCTCGTGTGACCGAAAATTGAAAGACAGCGTTGATAACTGTTTTGCCCTGCGAAGTCGTGGTGGAGCAGCTTGGCGCTTTTGTTTGTTAAGTCGTCACTTATCCTTTTTCTGATAACCACAGTCCTAGCGCTGTGATGTGATCAACCAAAACTGCGAGATGCTACATTCTGTTGTGGATCGTGTTACTTTGGAAGCGCGCCTAGACAGTTCTTCGGTAACAAATTGAGAGTTCTATGTGGCAGCGAGAGCCCGTGAACGTCAAGCTTCCCTCCATCCCCCCCCCAAAAAGCAAAGATTTCACCGGTGCCTTGCTTTGGATGAAGTTGTAGGCCAATATCGCCTAACTACAGGTTTCCGAGTTCGTCTGGCCATCGTTTTGCACGGCACTACAGCCTTGACAACAGGCGGTCATGGCCAGTTCTTACACTTGAACAATGGACGTGCACGCCTGGCCAGCCCTTCATTGCTGTCATCGGCAGCTTCCAGTCTGCAGATGCCCTTTGCCTGTTGGCCGTACTTGGTTCCTTATGACACCGACGGCTACTAAATGCTGCCATCGGTGAGTTCACCTTGCAGAACTAAATTTCACCGGTACTATAATTCACGCAGTTCTATAACGTGTGCAAGTTTTTAAGCCCATCAGATGTAATGTTTCTCTATGGTAAGTTGAAGCATGAAAAATTTACTACTACTGTTATATACATACATATATTATGAAGCAAATACATAAAAAGTTTTTTGTGATTGGATACAAGTGAGCTCTTGTTTGATTATGAGGTTGGGCCTGTCGATTGACCACGTTTGATAGTTGGAAAGTTAATGTGAATTTATTTTTCAGGAGCCAGGTTGCACCTAAAAAACTTATGTTATTTTGGAAAATTAGTTCTATAAACGATTACCACTGTGGTAGTACTATACTTCAGTAGGACATATATTTTGCGGTACGTGAATTTTACATGAGGCTTCAGTTTATTTCAAAGTGAATATAGCTGATTTTGGTCACTTTAACGAAATGATAGCTTCCTCAAATAAGTATTAGAAGTGAGTGCTTTTAATGATTGTTTTTAATTAAATATCTCGTTTTTGGCTCTTCACAGATTGCAGAGATTGGTTTGTTAAGGTCCTGTGATGCATTGGTTGCACATTCTGGCACATCAATCCTCATCATTACTTGGAGCACCTGTACAAAAATAGGAAGGACACGTTCTCCCTAACTGTGCAAGCCTATGTCACTGCTGGGACTGTTATCATTCAGCGGATGTGGCGTGGAAGCATGCATGGCAGCCTCATCTGGAAGGATTGCAATCTGCTTGGGAGCTTCGAGGGCACAAAACTGCCTAACGGCTGGCTGCAAGGTTAGTTTTTCTTTAATACATACGATTACGTGAACACCACTTACTGTGCACAAATTGAAAACCCAAGCATGGTTGCTTTCAGTGGATACCTGTAATATTCTTACACATAATTCTTATTCAACATTTATAGAACTAAATTGCAAGATAATTGAGAATGTTGAAAGCTGAAAGCCTGCAGCTTATGAATGAAACTCCAATTATCTGAGACTCAAAAGCTTGTGCTTTGAAACGAGCACAAATACTTTGATTCCTTATTGAGCTCTCGAGCTTGTGACTCCCTCTGTGGATCAAGTGCTCTGGAAGGAAATAGCAAGTGGGTGAAAATTGCCTGGCTGTTCACAACTTGCAAGGAGAAAGACCTATTGAAGAAGCCTCAGATGACATAGGGCCAGTAACTGCATCTTTTACCTAATGTAGCTTTTTCTCTCTCAGTGCTGTTGCTTGTGTTTCAGCCGAACATGTTCACCACGATTGCATAGTGATATATATTTTTCTACAAATTGTACCTGACCTAAGTATGCATTGTTGATCTCTAAAGGTGACGTTCAGTGTGTTTCAAAGCCATGGCTTCTCATTTCTTTGTCTGTGGCTAGCCTATTTCAGCAGCAGAGCGATGCCGCTAGCACACACGCAATCCAAGTCATGGAGCGCTCCTTTGGTGTTCTGTGCAGGACGCAACATATCCATCCGGCAAGACACTGGTATCTACAATAATGGTGAGTGTTGGTGGCACCTGTAGGAGCCTGTTGTGTTTGTTGCGTATGATTATTTCCCCTGATGAAGTGCAATTTCGAAAAGTTTTCTTCATTTAGAATAATAGATGTCAGCAACAAGCACACTCATAATCCACAAGTTCTCTGTGTCTTCTAGACTGCCCATTTGCTCCTATATGCGGTATGGTGAGCGGGTTATGTTAGACAGCCTTGAAATTATGAACATTGGCTGTTGTATTGTAATGCAGTCTAACTTGTGTTTCTTAGTGAACTTATTTGTGGTCTACTTCTCGCACCTAGTGTAAAGTCGAAATAGAAGAAACTCTATTGGCTTTTTATGCCTGTCAGAAGTTTCATGTCTTCATCTATAACATTGTAGTTTTGCTCTTGTATCATATTAAATATATTTTCAGTCTTCACTGTTTGTGTGTGTGTGTGTTGAGGCTTCTCATTGGCTTCTGAAAATACAATATCTGTAAATATGAGCACATAATTGACAACTATACACTCTTGCATGTAGCATGGTTGTAACAATGATCTGTATTTTCCTAAGTTCCAGCATTAACAAGGGGTTCGGTGCTCCACGGTCATGAACAGTGTATCAAGAACAGAGCACAGAAGACCAACAAGTATAAAGGGACTGCCAGTGACTGTTCTCCTGCTCAAAGTTTACAACAGCAGAAAGAGCACATTGTGATGTCAGGAGCAGCTGCTGCTTAACTTCTTAGCAGTGCATTATTCAGCAGTTCATTTGCTTGCATTCGAAATTATTTAAATTTTGCATGGAAGATACCAAACTATGACACTAATTTAAAGGCTGCTGTAGTGTTAGTGGGCAAATATTTTTGAGCTGAAGTTTTTAACATGTGTGTTAAGTGCCTGCGTGCCTGTACATTTACATGCCAGAAATCACAGCATCTATGGTTGCCAATGGCAACTGTGTTTGCATTCTTTGTAGTACAAGAAGTAAAGCCATGGATGCAGTAATCATGTACTTAGTCGATGTAATCCTTCAGTGTACACTCATTTGTATAGCACCAATGATGCCATGAGTGTATAAGCTTTTGGAAGTGAATCTATGTGGATAATTTTATTTTGAAGGAAGAGGATCATCACTACTCTTAGTATATTTTAATAGTAGATTTCAGTGCTTGGGTATTATCCCACTGCCTGTCCTGTCCGTCCTTCAACAGTCTACTTATCTACTGTGTAAGTGTAACTTTTTAAATTTATACTTTGCTCGGATAGGTTTGTTCATAATGTAATGCAAGTGACTTATCATCTATGCAGCTCTACTCAGACTAGAAATAAAAGTATTTATTTTTATATGTAGCTATAGCATGCATTCACTTGTGTTTTTCTAGGTGCCTGTACAATTGTTTAGCCCTACAAAAGTGCTGGTATACTCTAATATTGAATCTGGCATCTTAAAATGGTTTGTTAGTGGAAGTAAGAATGTGTTTACAACCAATATTACTATCCACAGATGAACTGTGAAAACTCTGTGGAAATTTATTTACATTTATTGAACTTTGTGAAGGCAAATGTTGTTATGTTCTTTTATTGTGGTCCCTGTTTCATGCAAATGACACATAATTACTTTGCAGTGGCATATTATTAGTTGTTATTTTACACATATGTGCTGAGCAACATCGCAGTTGAGGCCAGCAGCAAGACATACATGCAGTGCACTTGAGCATCACCTCACATAGTGTACAATCTTTGCCCACCAGTAAACTCAATATTTTTCAAGCAGACTAATAGACAGCTGTATGGGAACTGTGTTGATGCCCAAACTTTGAAGTCTTCTTGAGGAGTGTTTTTTATCATTTTTGTCCAAGTGACGTAGCTACCCAAGGCCACAACTGGTGGGAATGTGGTGGTTTCCTCTCTCCAAAAGCACTCCTACCAGCTGCCTCAATGTTATTATGGGGTGAATTCACGAACTGGAAAAATAATTGGTTTTTGTTTTCTTGGCCGAAAGAGTCACTTCCACTGTTGAGCCACCACGACGCGCCAGAATAGTAACTTTTAGCTAAATAAAGTTGATTCTACTTTTGAGAAGTGTTTTGGGGAAACGAAATGGCCCTTATAGCTGTCAATATAAACACTGTTTGCACCAGGGAGCTTTGTAGCTTATAATTGTATTATTCATGTATTGTCTAGAATTTACTCACGCTGTGCCAACTTTCAGCCCAAGTGTCCTAACATGCTTTGTTAGTGGGTTGTGAATGAGCCAAGCTATGTATATAAACAGAGTGATTTTGCAGACATGTACAAAATATTGATGCACAGCCCTTTTTTTAGCAAGATATTGTCAAGGGCTTTATTCTTTTGTTTTTTAAAAAAACTGCTTGTCACTGGGCAGCAGCAGAAAACTATGCATCAAGTTTTTGCGACATGGTTCGAGAAACACCGTGTTCAGACATAACAGTGCCGGTGAATTTCTCTCGTAAGTTACTTTCTGTAGTATATTCAAAATGAGTGTATTAGAATCGTTGTTTTATAGCCATTCATTTTAATATTTACACCTGAGTGTATGTATGTATGTATGTATGTATGTATGTATGTGTGTGTGTATGTATGTATGTATGTATGTATGTATGTATGTATGTATGTATGTATGTATGTATGTATGTATGTATGTATGTATGTATGTATGTATGTATGTATGTATGTATGTATGTATGTATGTATGTATGTATGTATGTATCTTTTAAATGAGTATCCGTTTATCATTGGTGAGTAAGTTTGGTAATGATTTGGCTGAATTTGTTTCTAGTTATTTCTCTTTTGAGCCGTTATACATTTCAATTTGTTTTGTACTGCATAAAAATAAATGTAACCTTACACATAATATGTGTGTTCGAAGAAACTTCATTTACCAACCTACAGTCATGGGCAAGAAATTGGGTAAAATGGAATGAACCTGCAAAGATCAGTTTAGAGCATAGCTACTTTACATGGCATATCTCGTACACATTGCGTTTGTTGAATATGTCGATTTCAACCTTTCAATTTTAATCAGAATAAGCAAGCTATCACCCGTGGTTGTATATGTGTGTGATATTTATGCATACTGTGATACCGGTTCGCAATTACAATTAAGGTTACAAACCTAGTCGAGCTGATTACACGAATTTTGTCCATGCACCTTTCATCTGCACTGGAACTGTTGTTAATAAAAAATAAACTTCAGTTTAGAAATTTATTCTAGTAACCAAAAGCAGGGTATCTCTTTATCACACAAATCAAATTGCCATTGTTCTGTTCCATTCTGGACAATAGGGGACCCTCTCAGCAGAACTCGATTAACTGCTATAGTTCATTTTAACCATTTACAGCGACATTACACTGAAGCATGCAGCTTGAAAAATAGCGGGAGAGAAGACACAAACTAATCACTCTGTTTGCGTCAGCTCTAACTGTCCGTGCTCTTTGGTCTTGCTGCATGTGATGATGCCCACCAAATTAGCACGAAAGCGTGTAGCTACAAAGGAAGTCAACTTGGCTGCAAGCAGTTAGCTCACTACATGTGTAGATTTTCTTCAAAACACCGTGAAGACTGATTGCTGGTCGAATATCCAAACACGTGAAAAGTAATATACCAGGTATGATATTGGTATTTCAGCACTGGACACTTTTGCGATAAGAGAGGATGGAGGAGAAAATTATGAACCTTGAATTGTTAAATTTTTGAAGGAGCACAGTACAGCGCTTTTGGGTCAAAAGGGGAGTGAAAGAAGCAAGTGCGAAAGCCTACTTCTCAAAAAACTAGTACCCGCCACCACGCATAATGTCACGCCGGGCAACCTCTTGAAAAAAAAAAGTGCTCAGTGATTCTGCGAATTGAACCAAGTACCTCCTAGATTGTAGTTGAGCGCTGTAACCGCTCGTCCACTGCAGCAGTGCTTGTGTTCGCCCTATTGCTGATATATCGTCATTCCTTCGAATGAAGCCAAATGCAAAAACGTCCCGTGAAACTTTGTCAAAAATAGAAAAAATAGTTAGAATGCGTTTTCCCAAGGTTACTAGAAAATAGAAACCGCCACGTGTGACTGTATAACCGTGCGCTATTTATTCTTGTACATTACTGTCATGACGTTGGGATAGCCGGCTCTAACGTACGCTACCTTCTCATAGTTTGCCAAATATAGATAAGAAAATAAAAATATATATCGGCCTATGACAACGCTAATCAACTATTATGAGTTCACTGTCACTAGTGTCACTTTCACTAGATGAATGCTCAGTTTGCTTCCATTATCGTTATTTAGGAAAGTTTTGGCTCATTAACTCAACTCTCTTAATTAGCATTGATTCTCACACCTAAGGACAGTCACACTTCATCTCGATTTCTGAGTGGCTGTCACTCCCATATAACGCGTACTCCACCTTTTTATGCTCTCCGAGCATCTGACCCTGCTTTGTGGAGACTTTCCCTGACGTCTGCTGGGCCAGAAAATTGTCTTTATTATCTATCAATTTCAAGCTTTCGCGAAGCCGAAACTAGAGTCTCTCTCTCTCTTTTCATCCTTTTCGCACGTGTGATAACGTCTCTCGACCTCAAGACTCGTATACACGTCCCTTGCTTCGTTTGCGCACTCAAACAACGCTGGGCGAAATATTTGCACGGTGTTTTGTGAAAAGCATTAGCACTGAGACACCTCCCGACGAGTCTCCCTCATTTTACGTAGACATATACCTAAGCGTAAGCGTATGCACGTTCTCGCATTCCGGCTTTATAAAAATGCTGCGGTGCATGGAACCAGCAAAATTGCGCTCACAATTTCATTTGATAACTGCTGTTATCTATTTCCGCACAATTCGTCTGCAGGCACCAAAGTCGCTTTTGTGTCTTGTAATACGAATATTGTAACAAAGGCCACCTTTGACTATAGGTACAAAACACCCTTACGTTCACCACTATACCGTGCTAGATTGCACCGAATTAGTTAAGTAGCAGCGCAGCTTCAATGAAATGTAAGGTAACTGGTCGCGTTAAATAGAGGAAGACATTGGAGGCACATTTTCAAGCATTGCATGCATCGATTTATGTGTGGTTTCATTTATGTGGTACACCTGGAGTGTTGTTTACTTGTACATGGCGAGATAGTGCATGGATTGCTCGGTGACTTAAGGCCATCGAGCAATTATTTTGTTTAGATACAGTCGTTAATTAAAGGCGAGTGCTTGGCTTTGCACAGCCCACCAAAACGTCTATTACAACGTACGCGGCATCCCGTAAGCGCTGTAGCAGATGCTCGCGGAACTGAAACTTAGATGCAGCAAATCATTGGCTATCATCGTATACTCTCGATGCTAGACGCTTTGCGTGCTACCTTGATATTATCGGCACACACTTCTTTCTTTCCTTGTCGTTTCATCGGCTATCGTGTGTCCTCCTTGCCCTCTTAAGTGCCGAATAAGTGAAATTCATACCTGCGCTATAGTAATCCCTCCAGATAAGAGAACTTTTGGCTAAGAAAATGCGTAGCCAAAGAGAAAGCTTTGTGAATTCGGCCCCCGGACTTTAGTATATTATTTCGATAAGATCACGTCCACTCAGCGAACTGTACAGATTATTCTGGAACCTACGCCACCGCCAGCGATAACGCGAGAACATTCGATGGCAAGAGTATAAATGCCGACGCACTTCGTTGCTTGTCAGTAGTTGATCAACGGCCGACGCTCTGTTCACTGATATCTGTGCAAGACTGCTACTGTAATCGGACTTTTCGTTTGCCGGGCACAGGTTTCCCCCAAATAATCTGTTATATACCAACAAAAAGTATCCTGTCTTTTGCCACGTTACGACCGCGTGACAATATATATATATATATATATATATATATATATATAAATATATATATATAAATATATATATATATATATATATATATATATATATATATATATCATGCCACCATTACCTCTGTCTGAAATGATTTGATTGATTTTTTGGGTTTAACATCCCAAAACCACGATATGATTATGAGAGACGCCGCAGTGGAGGGCTCCGGAAATTTCGACCACCTGGGGTTCTTTAACGTGCACCCAAATTTGCCTCTGTCTTAAATCGCATCTGATAGCCTGCATCGCTCCCTACTCCGTTATACTCCTTTTTCATTTTTTGGCTTTTCTTTCTATATATATATTTTTTTTCAGTCCGAAATTATTTTGTGTTAAAAATGCATAAGCCTTTTACTTAAGATCCTGCCACCTGTTTCTTGGCCAATCACCCCTTGTGGGTGTGCGCCAGAGTATCAAGGATCATTATCATCAACATCATCATCTTCTTCATCAGTAACAGCAGAGCGTCCGTAATTGAGATGCAATATAATTACTTCCCGCGAAATAAGGGGCCATCCTCGCGACGTATGGACAATAAACACGGGAGGGTTGTAGCAGGGCTTAAGTCTCGGCACGTGGACAATTTTCTGGCCACGATGACGTTAGTCAGAAGGTGGTTCCAGTGGCTCAATGAGGTAATTTACCGGTGACGTTTTTTGTGGTATACGGTATGGGCCGTGATACTTGCGAACCAACTTTGCAGAAAGGCCAGGTGTAGCCTAAGGGACATGCAGCCAGACGAGTGAACCTCGATCGTAGGAAGTAGTGTTAATTGATGCATCATGGTGGTGCTTTTGGCGTCCTTGGTCTTGGGTTGTGAATGATCTTGCCAGTTGGCGGCATTCTTCAGCGTATGTAGCGGCTTGAGACAGAGTCGTGGACTCTGAGGAGTCAAGTATGTATGAAAAAATGGTGTCCATAGTGCAAGAAGGCTCGCGCTCGTAAAGATGAAAAAAAGTAGAGAACCCAGTAGTGCTTTGAATGACGCTAATATAGGTGAACGTGATTAACGGGAGCACTCGGTCCCAATTGAAGTCGTCTGACGAGATGTACCTGATAGCCGAATAGATGTACCTACCAAATAGATGTAATAGATGTAGAGATGTACCTGATGTACCGAATAGACCACGCGAATATCATATTCTTGAAGGCGTAACGCCTATCAAGCGAGGCGACCACTCGGATCCTTCAGTGACGAAAACCATCAGAGGGCGTGGTGGTGAGTCACGACGTCAAAAGGGCGCGGCTGTATGGGAGGCGGCTGTATCCAGGGCAAGATTCGTAAACGGCGTTGTAACGTTTCTCAAATCGCGACACAGTTTTTCACTAGTCACGAAATAACGGCGCCTGTGTCAACAACTGCACGTAGAGCAACACCTTCTACTAGCACATCAATTTTGTTGGGCATACAAAGAGGAGGTCTTGAAGAGTTCGACGACGACGCAGTTCTTGCCTCCGGAACTGCGGCTGTCAGTTTTCCTCTCGAGCGGGGCTCGTGCGCCGCTCGAGAGGAAGACAGATCGGCGATGGGGCTGTAATGACCGGCGAGAGTCGACAAGGCGTCATGGGGACAACGAGGCAGCGATAGGGAAAGATGGTCGCTGGGAATTATGGGCAGCTTGGTAAATTGCGGAATTCCCATGGTCCGGAGGCTGGAAGTTGCGACGGCGACAGTAGCGTGCTATATGTCCCACAGAACCGCATACAAAACAGATTGGTTGATTATCGAAAGTGAGCCATGGGTTAACGACAGAAGGTGCATGGGGCGTAGTAGGATGGGGTGCCGTGTATGTAGGCAGCGTCGTAAGGTAGGAGGACGCGGCGCCCCGGTATGTACCAGAGACAGGTGGAGCTGGGTGTCTAGCAAACGTCAGCGTAGGTCTGCGGCGTAGGGACCTATGGCGATGAAGGCAGTGCCTGCGTGACCTGTGTCTCATTGACTTGACATAAATGAGGGTGTAACGAGGTCACTGGCTTAGATGCTTTGGCCACAAGATAAAGTTGGCGCGCAACTTCTTCACGAATGAATTCTTTGATTTGGGGCAGTAAGACGGTGTGATCAGCAGCGACGTCGTGCATGAGGGCGGAAACTTCAGCTGCATATTCAGCGGCCCTGCGCGTCGATACACGCTGCTTACGCAACTCGTTGTACTCCTGACAGAGCTGGACAACGTCGGTGACAGTCTGTGGGTTCCTAGCGATAAGCATCTGGAAGGTATCGTCGTCAACTTCATTGATTATGTGCTTGCTTTTCTCGTGTTCGGTTAGAGATGCATCGACGCACTTGCAAGGAGAGAAGACATCTTCGATGCAACTTGTAAAGGTCTCGTCCCTGCGCTGGACTAGACTACGCAGACGCTGTTCCGCGTAAAGCCAGCACACGGCGGGACAACTGAAGACCGCGGTGATGGTGGTCTTAAAGGCGGACCAGTTGGTGATTTCACCTTCGTGCTTCTCGAACGAGAAGCTGGCCACATCAGCGAGGTAAAAGCGCACGTTCATCAGCTGGTCGCAAGCGTACCATTTGTTGGAATCGCTTACGATTTTGCACTTGACGAGCCTGTCCGCGACGTCTTGTTTATCTTTGCCGCGAAAAATTGGTGGGTCGCGTTGCCGAGGCACGCCAGTACAGTAGTCTGTCGGTGGTGGGGCAGCTTGAGAGGCGCCAGGAGCATTCATGGTGAACGGTGAGGGTAGCATCTGATTGCGAAGTTTCAGGTTGATGGGAACCCCGGCTCCTCCACCACTTAAAATAGAGGTGTTGTATGCCGAGAAAGGTTCGGACGCAGCTTGGAGAAAGGTGCTTTTAGCGCGAAACAGACGTGCGATTTTCTCTGCGATTTGGCGTGAGGTGCGACGATGCGACTGCCGGAGTGGTGACGTTTCGTGACGTTTCGTGACGTAGCATCGCGTCGCACCGCTGCATAGCCGGTGCGGAGAGCATCAAACCGGCCAGATATTTTCATCGCAGCATCGCACCGCCGCATGGCAGCAGCCAAACACAGCGCGAGCATACAAGTGGCGTCACGATGCTAGTGGCGCTATCTCCCTGTCGCCGCTCACCCGTGGTCCAAGGCTCCAGGCGAGTTGATGGAGCGGTGCGAGCTCGGTGTGCTGAGAGAGAGAGAGATTGACTTTATTTAAACATATCCTGAGGAGTCTGAAAAAAGGCCATTCGACCCTAATTCAACCTGGAGGCTCCACCCAGGATGGCACTGGCTACCGGAGGCTTGTAGCGATGTCCCGGGCCCTCTGGACCGCCTGTAGTTGCAGCTTGTATTGATTGCTCTTGAGGGCTTCCTGCCAAGCCTCTTGGGTATTCAGTTGTGCTGTGCTATGGGTAAGGCACAGCCAGAGCATGTGCTCGAAATTGCAATTGGGATGGTTGCAAAGGGAGCATGTGGGTGGTGTGTCGGGGTAAACTCTGTGTAAGGTGGATGGTGTTATGTACGTACGAGTTTACAGTCTTCTGAGAGTTAGAACTTGTGCTTTGTTAAGTTTTGGGTGCGGTGCTGAGATGGCTCGTCTTTGTCCCCGGTAATGTGAAGTGATCTCGTGGTATGTGAGTGCTTTGTCCTGGCTTCAGAGATTTTGGTGCCGCTCACTCATAGAGGGGTCGTTGTCCGCGGCGCGGCGTGTGAGCTCACGCACCAGGTGGTTGACCTCTTCGTTGGGGTTGCAGTGGTCGAGTCCCGGTAACTGCCCCATGTGGACTGGGAACCAGGATACGTAGATTTGAGCTTTCTTTTCCTTAACAAGAATTTCTTTGCTGTCGTACTCTCTTATTGCGTTGACGTTGAGTTTTCCAGTGCTTCTAGCTACTAGGCCAGACGCGAACGTTCGTGCCGCCGTCTTAGAGTCTGTGTATATTGTGGAGTAGGCTTGGCAGCTTTGCAAGGCTAGCGCGATCGCCATTTCCTCTGCTTCGTGGGCTGTTCGGACGGTTGGCTCTCTTGGACGGTTGCCGCGTTTATGAGGTTTCCGTCTATATCAATGACTGCTATGGCAAACGCCTCCCTGCCATAGTAGCGAGTGGTTTCTACGAATAGCGCGTGCGTGTTGTGTTTTTTTGCCTTGTTTATGAGCGCCCTCGCTCTGTCTTTCCTTCGCCCTTTGTTGAACGTAGGGTGAATGTTGCGGGGGATTGCTCAACCCTAATGTGTTTCCTCACGTCATTACCAAGGTGTGTTTTTTCTCTGGTTGAAAAATTGGGCAAATGCCTGCGTCTCGTAGGATGAGATGGCCTGCCTGCGTCAACGACAGGCGTGTGATCTGTGCCACTCTCTGTGCCTCAAAAATTTCTTCTGCTGTGTTGTGCACACCAAGTTGCTCGAGTTTCTCGTTGCTTGTGCTATTGGGCAAGCCAAGTGCCGTTTTCAGTCCCTTGCGAAGCATGGAGTCGACCTTTTTGATTTCAGCCTTCGTAAGTTTCAGAAACGAGAACGCGTATGCTACGTGACTTACGAGAAAGGCGTGATACGCCTTCATGATGTTGTCTTTTAGGAGGCCTGCTCTCTTGTTGGTGATTCTAGCAATGCCTCTTGAAAAATTTTTCGTGCTTTTTTCAAGGCGTTTGAGTGCTTCTTTGTTGCGGCCCTCCTTGGCGCTTAACGTTAGCCTTGGTACTTGGACCGTATATACTTGCGGTATCGTTTGGTTTGGTTGTTCTCAGATTTGAGCACTACTCTCTGCTTCTCTTCGCCCGAATTTAGTTGAGGGTGAAAGAGCGTTAAAGTAGATATAGTGGGGGACAGTGTGAGTCCAGTTGGCTTAAGAAATCCTTCAGTTGTAGTCAGTGCTTGTTGAAGCATTCCTTCAAGGCACCATATGAGTGGCCACATGGGATCCATATGGTAATATCATCCTCGTATATGGCATGGTGCACGGATGAGATTTGAGGGAGCTTCCCGACAACCTGTGCATCGCCACTCTAAAGATCAATGGCGAGAGCACTGATCCGTGTTGGGTGCCAATATTTACCAGTCGTTCGGGTTTGCCGCATTGCTCTCCTATGCGTATGGCGGCGGTTTGGTTCGCCAGAAAGCCTTTAATGTAGTTGTATAGTTTCTCGCCTAGGTTCATGTGCGTTATTTCACCCAGTATGTGTTCATGTTTTACGGTGTCAAAGGCCTTGGCGAGGTCAAGGGCTAATACGGCTTTGGGCGTGTGAAGGAGGCCGTAGCATATGTGTTCTCTTAACATCAACAAGGCGTCCTGGGTGGACAGTGCCCTGCGGAAGCCAATAATATTGTGTCGAAAGAGCCCATTGCTCTCTATGTGGTCCGTGATACGGTTGAGTATTGCGTGCTCAGCTACTTTTCCAACGCAAGATGTGAGTGATATGGGCCTCAAGTTATCGATGCTCAGCGGTTTTCCAGGTTTCGGGATGAGCGAAACTTTGGCACTACGCCATTCTTTGGGCACGGTAACTGGTTCCCATGCCTCATTTATCTTCTAAGTATTGATTACCAATGCTTTATCGTCTAGATTCCGTAGCAGTTCATTGTCGATTCCATCTGGCCCTGGCACCGATCTGCCATTGAGTTGTTGTAGTGTGTACCGTATTTCGGCTTTGCTGAATGGTTCGTCTAGCTTTTCTTGCGGTCGACCTCCACATGAGGGATTTTTGTTTTCCCAGGCTACTGATTTGCTTTCCAGTGGAAGATATTTTTGGCCTAGCGTTTTGAGGAGAGCTTGGGATCCACCACTATCCTGGGCATGCTTGTGCACCAATCGTTCAATTTGCAGCTCGGTGCCGCCTTTGGTGGGTTTGTCGGTGTCCGCCATAAGGTGTCTGAGCAGCCCCCATTTGCTTCCTTTCCTCATTTTGCCATCTGCTTCGTCACATGTGTTGTTCCACTGCTCGGCGCAGGGCGTTTTGGCGTTAGATTCAATTTCGCGGCCAAGGTTCGCGATTTTTGTGCGTAAGTGCCTGTTGAGCTTGTTTTTACGCCACGCTTCTTTTAGGTTATGTTTTTTCTGCAGCAAACTGGCCAGGTGAAAGTCCATTGCCTGGATAGATTCATCAGTCTCGACTTCTTTGGTGACCTCATTCGCTGTCATTTTTAATTCATATGATAGTTCAGTATTGCCCTTCTGCTCCCGTATTTTACGGAACTGGCCCCAGTCTGTGATTTTGAATTTTCTTGGCGCTTTCGCCTCGTTCTCAACGGTAATTTCCAGGATGCAGTGGTCGCTACCTAGGTCTTCGGCGAGGTTATTCCAGGTAGCTCTGACGTTCTTGGTGGAGGTTAAGTCCGGAATTGTGTCTCGGTGTACCAAATTACCTCTTCTTGAAGGGAGGGCAAGGTTGTTTATCAGCTGCAGTTCCAGCGCATTCGCGCTTTCTGCTAACTTGGTGCCTTTGCCTTCGCTTTTTAAGTATTCCCATTCGGTACTCCTGGCGTTAAAATCACCCGCTACTATGAGCGGATTGTCACCCGCCATTTTTACGGCCGAGGTAAGTAGTCTGTTGAAATATCTTTTCTTATCTGATGGAGGACTGTAAACATTGAGCACAAAGATGCTTCTTTTAACGGCCCTGTGTGGTAAGATTTCCACCAGGACCGTTTCCAGGCCTTTTTTGTATACGGGGGCGTCCTTTTCGGTGAACATTACGTCGTTCCGGATGAAGGTAGCCAATCCTCGCGTCTTGTTCTGCTCGGGGTGCGGGGTCGGCCTGGCTACCCTGTACCCCTGTATGCCAATGCTTTTAGCAGTTTTGCTTTCTCCACATTCCTGTGGCAATATTATATGCGGCTTTTTTTACAGGCTAGCAATAGTTGTGTTAATGCTGCTTTGCGTTTCTGAAGTGAGTTACAGTTCCACTGCCAGATCTTCATCCCGTTACGGTCAGCAGTCATTTTGGCTTGGTAGCTTGTGTGCGTCGCGGCTCGTTATTTCCGCGAGATTGCGTGCTTTGACTGGTCGGACTTTAGCTCTAGAAGCTATTATCAGCACGCTTGCCGTAACCGCTCGTTTGTCCGCGCTTAGCTTCTGAGGAGCACCTGCCACAGTTGGGTTGGCTGCCATCTTTTCCAGGCTCACGAGCCTCTGGTCAGCTTTGTCAGTGTAAGTCTTAAAGGTTTCCCTAAACTTGGCAAGCGTGTTCGCCAACGTATCAATTTTGTCATGGAGCTTAGTTGTCACGGACTCGACATTTGTCAGTGGGGCTTTTTTTTCTATCGAGGCCATCTCGATATCCTTCGTCGTGTTACTGTCCTTCGCTGTCTACGGCTTTGCGTTTGTGTGTGTTGTGGATCGTTTGTTGTGAGCCTGTTGTCGGTGGTGCCGGTGAGCTTGACACATTAATTCCGTGGCAGCTCTCTATTCTAGCTATTGAGGCCCGGAGCTCTTCAAACTCCTTCTTGAGGGCCCTGTTTTCTTGTTCAAGCGCTACAATACGAGAATCCGGAGCACGCTCTGGCCGTGCCTTACCTTTGGGCTGGCTACTTGTGCTTCGTGATTCACCTGCAACCCTGCTGACCCAGGAGCCATTGTGCGGCTGCTGCTGCTGCGTGGCTGTTGGTCTCGTTCTCGATTGAGATCTGGAGCACTCCCGAGATGACAGGCGGTTGTTGAATTCCGACAAGGTCGATGTACGCCCTCCGGAACGAGAACGGCCTCTGGATCAAAAACGCCTTCTGGATCGGGAAAGCCCTCTGGATCGGGATCTCCCCCTGGATGGAGATCGGTGATGGACGCTCGAGGCGTTCTCCCGTCCCGGCACCTGGTTGTGGCAGGGTTCCTTAAACGTGACAGATGTTGGTGCGTCTTGACGCTGTTGTACTTGCCACTCTTGCTTTCTGCGTCTTCTTCTCCTTCTCACTATGTATGGAATGTGGAAGTGACTTTTGCATTCGCGATCTCCGGTGGGGTGATTTCCATCGCAAAGCTTGCATTTCGGCTCGGAGTGTTGCACGCCGTCTACTTGTAGCGTTTCTCCGCAGTTGTGACATTTCTTGCTCGTTGCGTTTGTGTGCCGGCAAACATCGGCGCGATGGCCGACTCCTCCGCACGTTGTGCAAACATCGACTTGTCGCCTGTAGAGTGAGCAGGGAACCATGGCGGTTCCGCATATCACTGTCCTTGGAACTCGCAACCCGTCAAAGATGATTGCGACTACTTTGGTCTTTTTAATGCGTCTTGCCTCGATGGCAGTGGGATTTCGATCGTGCACAATCAGGCGTTTGAGCGTTGCGTCGTCAAGGGAGAGGTCAACGTTCTTGATGACGCCCTTGCATGTATTATCGGGCGTGGTCACGTATGCGGCAACTTCGAACGAGCCTTAGTTTGTGTGCAGTTTCTGCACGTTCACGTATGATGTAGCATTATTTTGGTACGGTGTAGAAATAACAATGATGTTTTGCATATGGTTGGGGCAGATCGTGTCCTCCCGTGCTTGTTCGTCGGTTATCTGGGCGGCCATGATGAAGGCTCTCGCCAGCAGAACGAGGTCGACTCGGGCTACGTCCAATCCTCCTCTGGGTCTCATAATTACCCTGATCTGGTCCTTGCGTAGGCGGGGTAGCCTGGAAGCGGATAGCACACGGTGTAGTGCCGATTGACTTTTTTTAAAGCCCCTGGGGTGCTTCGGCTGGTTGCTGCGCTTGACCGTCCCAGCGGCCAGCTCCTCGTTCGGTGGAGTCGTCTGTCTTCGGCGTCCCATGGCGGTGGCCCATCCTGGTCCGTCGAAGATCTCCGTGCTTACTTCCATTCCCTCCACGGTTATGGTGGAAGGCATTTTCAGTGCCTGGTTGTCGGCTGCGACGTACGGAGGTTGATCCAGTAGCTGCCGCGTCTGGCCGAGCCCTTGGCTACGTGTAACGGCCGTACTCCTCGCCAACCCTAGGTGTGGTTAGGGTTAGCGGGAATGCTCGCCGCGTCGCAACTTTAAAGTCCAAAAATATGTCGAAGAGTTCACTCACCGCCAAAAATGGCGTCTGCACTAAAACCCCAAAGCTTGCTTGTTCGAATAAGGGCAAAGCCAAGTGATCTTGGAGCAAAGAAACGGCCGAAAACATTTAGAAAAGCGGGAGCCGACGTTTTCACGTCCGCGCTCCTCGACGCCACCCAGCTATCCCTGTATTGCTGACATCGCCGACTGCGGTGGCGTGACAAACATCGAGTACATTTCCCTGGTGACGTGATATTATTCTAAATTGAATAAGGTGATGACTTAAGTGTGCCTTTTCTGCACGACAACGCCCGTTTTGAAACCGCTAGCGAGATCGGAGATCGTGAGCAGCGATGCAAGGTCGTTTCGCAGGTAAGCACAGCTACCAGTGTCTCTGCGCTGGCTCGCTTCGCTTCCACCTTTGCTCTTCACTTCGATGGCATCGATACTGTAATAATGTATGATAATGCATTACATGCGAGTGCAATGCTTGATAGTGTTGTCTAAAACAAGCGCTCGATGACAAGCTCGCGTGTGAACGGCGTAGGCGACGGCCGGCGCCCGCGATGCTAGGCCTACCTGTCGGGGTCGTCATTAATCAGCTGTTGCCATGGTTACGACGTGCTTGTCGTCCACGAATGCAATTTATTAATTATTTTTGGTGGAATGACGCTTGGCTGTGTAATGTTGCTTGTTTTGAGCCTCATTACGAGGATACCAAGTTGTTCGACCCTGCAAGACGAGGCGCCGCAGGGGGCCGGATCCTGCTGCTGAGAGCTTCTTCGCCTCCGTGTGTCCCAAAACGTCGCATGCGGCACTCCGCACCATGCGACGCCGCACGCCGCATCGCACGGAAAATTGCACGTCTGCCTCGCGCCTTATGAGGCAGGTATGGCTACCCGTGAGCAGCATGCGCGAGGCACTACGGCAGCCACAAATAATCATCGTCTTCTTCAGTAACAGCAATACAATAGGTATATTTTGTAAATTTGGGCGCGCCATATTTTTTTATTTGTATAAGGATATGTATATAGGTTCCACACATTTTCTGGTGGCTTTCCTGTTTGAGTTTTTGTGCATTCATTTCAAAAGTGTGCACAATCAGTGTCTAACAATCTTTGTATTTGTTCGGCACATTGTGGAAATAGATCATAATATAGTTTTACCAAATATTTTATAACAAACAAACTGCGTTGTATTTTGCAAGTGCATTTTTACTACATGCCACAGCTCTATCAAGCCTATCAGTGCGCACAAATGTTTTTCTTATCAGTGGAATGTAGGGGAGGTAGTTCCACTTCTCAAATCAGGTAACTAAAGCTTAACCTATTGTTGCCCCATTTCTCTTACCAGCACGTGCTTTGAAAACTGTATAATGCTTCGTAATCAGAAGCATCCTCCATTTTCTTGAGTATAGCACCGTCTTTTAGCCTTCACAACAGCGTTTTAGAAAGTCATAATCATGTGAGACTCAACTTGTACCTTTCACTTATCTAATTCTTGATCTTTCATCATCCGCTGACTTCATCTTGCAAAAGCATTCGATAAAATGTGTCAGACTTCCGCAAGTTACGAAGCCTAAATTTTGACATTTACCCAATAACATAGGTCGGATGCTTTTTTGATAATCGCTTACAATACGTTACCGCTAGCGGCTACAAATCATAAATGTGCCATGTTGCATCAAGAGTGCCGAAAAAGGTAGCCCTCAGTCCTTTGTTGTTTAAACATATATTATTTACCTACTCTATCAAGTAATTTTTAATATCCAACTTTTTGCTGATTATTGCGATACTTGTACAGAAGTTACTTCGGACGACTATTGCGATTGCCGACACTCCAATTTAAATATAATATCTAACTGTTGCAGCTTGTGGCTAATGAGAATAAATATTAGCAAATGTAAAGTTAGGTGTTCATTTAGGTCACCTAACTCTTCTCTGGTATACGTTTTAAATCTTCTCCCTTGAGATGAAGCAATCTCATACAACACCTAAGAATTTATATCACATTCAATCGTACTATATGCATGAACTTGTAATAGTGCATTTGTGAGTGCCCGGCACCCTACTCATGCCAGGGTATGCGAGGGGAATACCCATCTTGACAGACAGAAGTTTTTTTTTTGTTATCTCGTTGAACGTGAGCAAGGGTTTACCTCGCGGTAAGCAGACTGCGGAGGCAGCATGGTCTTCTGGCATCGTCGTCCGCAGGATGAAAATTTGGCGAACGCCTTCCTCAAACCACATTCGCACAAACGACACGCTGGGGGAGGGGAGTAGGATGAACGCCGACCATGGTCTGAGGCTCATCCGAGCTGCCAACGAGGAAGAATGAACATTTTCTGTCTGGAAAGTCTGCCCTCTCTTTTTTTATGCTCAGTAGTTCGTTTGACGGAGAGATAATTATTACTGCGGAAGCAGGTTTTTCTTGCTGAAGTGCCAATGTGTGGTCAAGTGTGGAGGAGTCAAAATCGTGTCTGTGTGGGATACGCGGCAAGATTCTGGCACTGATTTTGGCAGAGATAACCGCAGCATGCAGCCAGTGACCCAGTGCTTCCATTATGAACTCGCTCGCTTTATATAAGGCCTTATGTTGGCTGTTCTACGTCTCATCACATATCGGTTCTGGTTTTACTGCGCATTTGCTATCGAACACTCTTTTTTTGTGTATTCTTTTTCTATGGTGTGCCGGGATGTTCTATTCACTCGTGTTCTTACTGATGAAACGGGCACACGGGAAAGGTTTTTCTACACGATTGTTTTCATTACAATAATACCGTGAGATGAGCACTGCGTGTGTTCGGGCGTGTCCACACTCTCCACAGGTAAAGTTTATTGGCTCTAATGGCACCACTCAATCCTGGTGAAGTTTTTCAGGCCACGTGCACTAGTTCATTCGTGTTTGAGGCCCGTAAGTTTTTACTGAAATATTTTGGATTTCTGCTTGAAGTTTATCTGCAATGTGAATTCCGGGCATGTGTTGCAAGTTACTAACGTTTATTTGCGAATGAACCTAACCTTATTTTTTGGTGAATGCAAGAAACACAGGGGGAAGGATGGCTTTACTGTTAGTACCTTTAATTTGGTGTTTTCGCCGGGCCGCCTAACATAATCTTTGTTTTCTTCGGGCCTTTCTTTAATCAAAATTTAACGTGTCTTTCTTTTACATCTCCAGATTTTTTTTCGTGAATCATCGCTGGCATTAATAAAAAGCATCGCATAGTCCACAGAACTGAAATAACAAAGATATTATACGGCTTTAATAATTTTATAAAGATTGTAAGATTTTAAAAGATTTCAAGATTTAAAAGATTTTTAAAATTTATAAAGATTAAGATTTATAGGCCTTAATAAGTTGTGTTCGTTCTACTTCATTATTATTATGAAAGTGCTGCAAATCCAATTCAAAAGCTTTTAACTCTTCCTGAGCGTATTACCGATCATGATTTTCTTGCTTTTCTTGAGGCATACAGTGGTTGTGGGATTGTTTAGAAGCACGTAATTAACTGTTACGTAGCCTAGGCTACCTCAAATATGAGTATTGCTGATTAGACTTTCTTTTATCATATTGGTACCTACGTCATTGCAGTCAGCGTCTGCCTATATGTAATTATTCATGTTTCTTTAGAGGTTGATTTTTTTCAATATTTCTGGTGCAGTACAATGTACGGAACTTTTTTTCTAGAGGGGGAAGAGGACGCAGGTGTTTACCCATACTCTTTTTGTTCGTGTGGGTAGTTGTATGTGTGCGAGTACATAAACACATGCATCCATGCACTCTTGCCTTGGCGAGGGTCCACGCAATTGTCGCAGCTGTAGCTAGTTTTGATAGTAATCAGGTGTTCATAACGCTACCATGGTTCTATGCTTGACAGAACTAAATGATGTAGCTTTATCATTGTATGACCGCCAAACGGTGATAGGATCTTTCTCACACCAAGAAAATTTTTTTGCAGCTTGATAAAGACTAAAAACAAAAGTATTTGCAATGTATTATTTCATTTTTTTCGGAATTTGTTTTGAATATCTCCACAGTGAATATAACTTTGTATTGTGCATGCATATACGTGCCTTGTATTGTTATGATCTTGACATCTGCATTCGTGTGCAGGTGAAGTTTGCAGATTTGCACAGCACAATTTTGTACATTTGAATCGGGGCATACACATACGTTTCACACATTCTGTTGAAGTGTTTCTCTTATATAAAAAAAGGCTTTTTTCTTAGTGATTCCCTAAGGGCACACAATAAGTATCGAAAAATGTTCATATTTCTAGACACACTACAAATTATATCATAATAATATTAAGCAGCGCATGTTTGATTACAAATGAACTGCGTCGTATTTTTCAGGTATGCTTCTTGCTATTAGCCACCACTCTATCAACGACAGAAATATTTCACTTTTCTCGGAATATTTTACAGGCTCAATATTTTCGGGATATTTTACATGATTCAATTAGTACTACAAATCGGGTTACTGCGATTCGGTTTGTTGGGGCAGTTATAAAACTCCGACGACAGAAAGACTCATATAAATATACGAATGACCGCATCACTGCCTTTCTCATTCCTATATTTGTTCGAGTACAAGTGTTTGCACAGTATTATACACTTCGCCACAATTCAGAAGCATAGCCCCAGATAGATGAGACAAAGCGCATTGGCATGCACATGCACCTGAGCGCCATAATGATAGGCGGCCGATGAAGATGATGATTGTCGCTAGAAGTGGTACCCATGGCACACTTGCAAGGGATGTCATGCAATGTTTATGATGTGAATGAATACAGCGAAGAATTATGCCAGAAGCTTTTGTAATCCCCACAGTGAACAATATAAACCTTTTGTAGTAGGATAAAGCTTTTTAAGTAGGTTTGTAGTATAATTTAGTGGGAGTGCGTATATGCATTCGAGGACCCACTCGTTCTGCAGTTTGCTATATGTTACACCGGGTTGTCCCTTAGGAGTTCCAAAATTTTGTATTATTCACATTAACGCAATTCTTTTTCAAAATCCCCACAGCGAACAAGATAAAGATAAAACTTTGATAGTGCGATAAATTTTATATTAGGTTTGTACTGTATTTCTGTGGAAATGCATATATGTATTCGATGACCGGCTAGTTCCGAAATTTGCATTTTGTTACACGTGGTGGTACCTTTGGTGGTCTAAAATTATTTAAGATTTACATTAACGCGATTACTTTGCCAACATAAACCCTGCCTAAGGTCAGTTTGCGAAGGCGTTTCAAGCAAAGGCGTGGCCCAGTGGCACGGTGTGGACCCGTGCTAGATTGCCGTTTTGTCCTTGGTGTTTCGCATTTATCATTTTTTTGTTATTTCTGGAGATAGTTGTTAGGGGCGCCGGTGGTGGCGGAAAACTACGGCGCACGTAAGCCTTGTTGCGATCTCGTAACAGCTTTCATTGTGACATATTTCCACGCACGTTTGTTGTTTTCACTGTTGTTTATTCGGTTTCACTCACAAAGCCTTCGTCAGGAATGCCCAGCGCGAAGTATGCCGCAATGTTCGCGAAAGTTAATTCGCGATCATTGTAGATCATTTTGTTGAGAATGCCCGCAAAACGCGAACACTCTAGAATGTTGTAGAGCTTGTGCGAAGGCCAATGATAACCCTGGAACATTCGACGACGCATGTATAAAAGCCGCCGCACTTAGCACGTGTCTATTAATTGACGGTGGACGCTTTGTTCGTCGCTATCAGTGCTGGCGTCTTGCTGTAATCGGACTTTCCTTTCACGTGGTCACAAGTAGAGTCCAATAAACAGTTGAACTTTACCAACCATTGTGCTCCCTTCATCCGCGTCACGACCCCGTGACACTTGGTGGAGGTTCATTCCGACCAACCTACCAAACGTTCCGCTCTTTAGGTGAGCCAAGCCCAAATCATAAAAGTCACATATCTACCACCGCTGAGCACCGAGCCTGCCGCCGACAGGAAGGGCTGCGGCTGGGGCACAGGCCTGTACTTGAACCGACCCGGAGAACTGAGATCCTGACCTTAAAACAACGACAATGATAGCCCTAAGCCGCCTGCCCCGATTATGCTCCGGTAATTTAAGGAATCACCAATATTTCGCAGTTCTGCATTAGAAGACCCAGAAACGTGGATAGAGACATACGACCATGTCGCTACCTAAAAAAGCTAGCACGTCGGAAAAAAAAGAGGCCGCGTTAACACATACCTAAAAGACGCCGCGGAGACGTGTTTTGAAAATCGAGAAGTGAAAACGTGACCATCTTCGTCGAAGAGATTACCCGGCTGTTCCGTCACGCCGACCATGTCATGGATGAGGACGAGAAGCTCCGGCTTCTCCTGAAGGTGTGAATGAAGAGTTCTTTGAGGGACTTGTGTGCATATCATTCCACACTGTCGAAGAATTCTTCACCGAGGCCACAAAAATTGAGAAGGCACTCGAGATGCGCAGATGGCATTATAACCACCACTCTTCAACAGCCGACAACTCTGAAGCTAATGCGCTCAGCAGCGACGAGCGGCGCGATATGATCACAAACATCGTACGAGAAGAGTTGCATAAACTGCGGCCAGCCTACCAGTATGCAGTGCACCCGATTGCCGACGTTGTACGTCAGGAAGTCCAGCAATTTCTCCAGACGCCCTAACTATTGCAGCCTGAGCGACAAGCCCTAAGCTACACTGCTGTATTCCGATGCATTTTTGTCGCCAAAAACTACCGCAATCACCACCGACACCGCACCATGAACTCGCCAGTCAGCGCAAGACTCCGTGGAAAGTCGACGTGTGGCACACCCATCGACCAGTGACCTCTCTGCTACTCCTGCGAAGAAACTCGCCACACCTACCACCACTGCCACAACACTAAATGGAACTTCGTGGTTCAGCCATTGACACACCGCCTATACAGCGGGGTTAAGAACCCCGCGATATTGCCGACTACATCGCAGCAGCACGATGAACGCCCCAATGATCGTCCCGTTCATCATCAACCGGCCGCTACATGTTGCCTCACCGGCGGTTGTTGACTAGCTTAAGCAGCAATCGGTCGTGCATCCCGTACTGGGAAAATTAAGTCCATCAACCAATGAAGGTGCAGTTGCTATAAGAAGAACCATCAAAGATCCTTCACCGCCGCTGACAAAGACACAGCAAAAAAGCCTTAGGAAACCACCGCCACGTCAACATAGTCTCGTTGTCATATGTCGCGGCCAGAGGACGACTTGATGATGCAACGTCGAAGCAGCGGTACAAACCGTCGTAGCCGTGATCCGAAGCTATGACCCAGCTAAGGTGAAGAACAAGTGTCGTTGACGTTCTCATCAAGGCCTCAACGTCACAGCTTCGGTCGACACCAGAGCCGACTATTCCGGCATGAGAGGGATGTTCGCCGCGAAGTTGAAAAAACTTAGGACCATCTGAGAAAGCCGCGAAATTAATACGCCATGAAGTCACCTGGTTACGCAGCATCAAGAATCTGCACATCCCGCAAATCACCCTTACCAGCCAGACTTATCTCACAAGCTTGGTCGTGTTAGAGCACGTCATCTGCCAGACGTCATCTTTAGAAACTTTTTTAATTTGGCACAATCAAAGTGCCGTTATTGACCTTAGAGCAAAGTCGATAACAATATTCACTGAAAAATCACTACTGCCGCACGCTCTCCAGGAAGCATCGCTTTTAATGTGCTGGAAGAGCAAACAACTGTTCATGCTTGCTCAAGCGCCATCATTGCCGTTGGCACTCCGAGACCAGAAGACTTCGATGGCATCGCTTAAGGCAGTCAGCACTTGTTGATCAACTGCGATATTTGCATAGCCAGAGGAATCGCCGAACTGAATGAAAGAAAAGCAACGGTTATGCTCAGAGTTTCAGCATTGCCTACAAGAACATTAGCGAAAGCTCGACGATTGCCTGTGTAGAAGAAATACTGGATGCCAGCAAGACTTTCACCCTCACCAATTCTGCTCAATCTAATACGACGACTCAAACTTTCAACAAGTTGTGACGTTAATCCGTCTCTTCTAACACACAAACAAGAACAGCCAAAAAACCAGCTTTTGAAAGACCCAGGAACTGTTCTTCATCGCCGTCGAGAATTAAAGAGACCGTTGTCACGAAACATCAAATTGTAACCGAAGAAAATACCGGTCCTCTTCGTCAGAGCACGTGTAGTTCCGACGTGACAAGGGGAGGCCGTGAAGAAAAGGGTCAACTAAATGCTACGCGCCGACATTATCCAGACTTGAAAGAGTGCATGGGCGTGACTAGGGTGTCCGTGAAGAAAGAAATAGATAACTACATTTATGCGTTGATTATTGATGCCTCAACAGGATCACGAAGAAGGAAGTATATCTTCTTGCACAAATAAAACACGCTCTTTTCCGACAACCCAACGTGAAATACTTTTCATCGATATACCTCGAGAGAGGCTACTGGCGAATTTAGGTAGACGAGCGAGGGTGAGAAAAGACTGTCTTTATTTTACCACATGGCCTCTTCAAGTTCAAGGTATTGCACCTTGGTCTCTGCTCTGCACCTGTGATATTCCTGCGTAGTATAGACACCGTGCTTGCTCCATTGAAGTGGCAGACTTGCGTAGTGTACTGGATGATGTCGTCGTGTTATCCTCAAGCTTCGACGAGCATCTCCGGCGCATTGAAGCTGTACTTCAAGCAATCAAGGCTATCCAAATCCCTAAAGACAGAGGAGTACCGCTTGGCATACAATGAGCTTCTGTTCTTGGGTAACGTGATAAGCAAGTTCACTGTACTCCCCAACCTGCAGAAGACAACGGCCATCGCTTCGTTTCCGCCACCAACCGAAAAACAACCCATGCGTCGATTTCTTGGTCTGTGCACCCAGTGCAGGCATTTCGTCAAAGTGTTTTTCTCGTCACCGAGTCACTCACTAACCTTACAAAGACCGACGTCGACTTCAAGTAGGAATCTCCGCAGGAGGAAGCATTTCAAGAGCTTCACTGACGCTTGCAGAAACTGCCCCGACTTGCACATTTCGACGAAGACGCTCACACAGAAATTTACACCGACGTAAGCAGTGTAGGACTCGGAGCTGTGCTGGTCCAGAAAAATTATGGACTTTAAACAATATTCAGTTTTGTGAGCTGCTCGCTATCTAAAAAGAAGTCAACTAATCCACAACAGTCTTGCCATCATTTTGGCGACCAAAACGTTTCGCCCCCACCTTTACGGCAGTCCTTTCAAAGTTATGAGCGACCCCCTCCCCCCGCCCTATGTGACCGGCTAATTCGAAGGACCCATCAGGGTGCCTCGCAAGGTGGCGTCGGCGACTTCTGCAATTCGACATCGCCGTCGTTTGCAAGTCAGGACGTAAGCACTCTGGTGCTGACAGCCTGTCTCGCGTCCCACTGACCGACCGCTGAACGAAAACGAGGGCGGTGACTGCTTTTTGGGAATTTTAAGCGTCGATCAATTTTCAAAACGACAGCGAGCTGACCTTGAAATCAAAGGCTTTTAACAATAGCATGAGAAAATGCTGTTGTTGTTCCGAATGCAGTCAGGCAAAGGCTTGCACCGTTTTTTTGCGTAACAGCATGCTCGTCTAGAAAAACTTCTCGGCTCAATGACGCAGCTATCGCATTGAAGTATTTTCAGCGTTACGTTCCGACGTTCTAGAAGCCCTGCATGATGACCCGACGACTGGACACCTCGAACTTTAATGCACGTTACCAAGGATGCAAAAAAATATCACTGGCCCCGTCTCACTGCCGTCGCTACCCAATACGTACAACAAGCCATCGACGGTCAGTGATAGAAGGCACGGACAACTTGCCCAGCTGGACTTTTGCAGCCCATCAAGCCACCTCGCCTGCCATTCAATAAAACTGGTATGGACATACTCAAACCGTTCCCGACATCAAATTCCGGTAACAAATGGATCGTCGTAATCTGCTATATTGTAAGATTGTTTTGCAATTCATAGTTAGTTTGTACGAACCTTTCTCTCATATAGTTTTTCTAGTTTCGTAAGTTTGACCCTTCCCGGGGAATTGTCGATAAAAGCTGTCCTAACGTGAATTTATTTTCTGGAATAATGCATAGCCTAACTTTATTGTATGTGTTGCATATTTATTATGGCATTTGCTTTAAAACGTTGCATGGAGTAAGTTAAATATAACACTTTTTCCATAACTCGTAAAATACGTTTTCCTAGAATATGCAGCATTCTAAGATTAGTTTTTGTTGTTGTTTCCCTTACAAGGAGGCAATATTGTAAATGGGAATCAATCAGTGCGTAGTATAGCTGAACTGTCAACCATACGTTTTGCTCTACTTATATCCCCTATTTAGCGTGAGATGTGTTTTGTGAGGCTTTCGATATGAAGAGGCCAGCTGAAGTTATCTTCAAAAAGAACACCCAGAAAATCATGCATTATTACAAGCTCGGTGATTTTGCCACAGAATTTCAAACGTACGTCAATCCCGATAGTCTTAATTCTGAAGTGCGAAATTATATATTTAGTTTTTTGATGTTTAGTTCAAGTTTATTTGCAAATAGCCGCTCAGCCTAATTGTTGAGTCATTTACTAGCCTGCAAATGAAGAATAATTAGAGAGATTATCTCCTGAAAAAAAAGTAAATTCGTGTCGACAGCCTAAAAAAGTATATCTTGCATCAACAAAAGTTTCTATATCATTTATGTATAAGAAAAGAAGTGGTCCAAGGATGGAATTCTCAGGAACGCGGTATTTAATTTTCCCGAAAACTGGTCTTGAATTATTGGTGTGTGTACTGGTAACGGTTTGTCAAATAACTACGTATAGGGTGCGAGCAAGTCCCTTAGTGCCATATTCGCTTAACTCTAGATATCATGCTTAGTAGAGTCAAATGCCTTTTTAACATCAAAGAAATATCTCTAGAGTACACTTTCTATCTTCAAACTTCTGAATTGTTTTTTCTTTGATACTTAAAAGAGCCAATTCCCTTGACCTTTTTTTTCTAAAAGCCGTATGAATTGCGTGTAAGAACATTATTTTGATGCAAAAGTTTCTAAATCTTACATTAACCATTTGTTCAAAAACTTTTCAAAAATAGTGGTAATACCGAGATGGGCCTGTAGTTGTTCATGTCATTTCTGTCGTCTCCGTTAAATAAAACTTTTACTCTAGTGATCTTCAGTTTATCAGGGAATATGACTGTAGCCAAAACGAGGTTGCATATGTGCGATAAAGGATTGCTGATACTGTCGACAACTGCTTTTATCGGCTTGGCTTTTATCTCGTCTTCGCCACATGGGGATGCATTCTTTACCTTTAGTATTTAGAATTTTATGTCATGTTCTGTTGTTGGCTCCATAAAAAGATACTTTAAAGATTTATGCACAATGTATGACCTGGAATCAGGCCTGTCATAATTATTACGTACCGATGCTCTACATTTTAAAAAGTGTTCATTAAACCTATGAGCCAAAGATATACCGTAGTAAGTTATATCGCTGTCTACAATTTCAGAGACGCTGATTTGTTCTTTTTGCGGCAGTAGGCTTTTTATTGTTCGCCACTCACGTTTGGGGTAATTGAAAATGTTTCTGCACTTTCTTTTGTAATAGGAGTTTCATGCTTCTTAGATATCACGGCTTAGTTTCTTTCTGAATTTTTTATATTTAGTAAGGAAATGAGGTGATCAAGCTTTATTGAGTTGACTAAAGAGTGTGTCTCATTCTTTCATTCTCTTTAGGAGCAACGTATTAACTCCAATGTTTTCTACAAATCTTGCTTGGTTTCTTAGTTGTTACGGGAAATGCTTCATCTTAAAGTTTATTAATGTTATTGAAAAAATAATTGTAAGCAATGACAGGATTCGTTAATTGATACAGATAAGACCAGAAGGTTTCACCAACAGACGTTTGAAAAGCAGAAATTTGCTTGTGTTACACTTTCCAAGTCTGAAAGCTTTATTGGCATGCATTTATGTGTTTTTGAATGAGGGCTGAAAAAAACAAACGAAATTGGCATGTGATCGCGTACATCAGCTAGCAAAACACCAGCATCTATGACATTAGTATGTCGGATAAGCAAAAATTAATAGGAGTTTCAGGGACATATGTTACTCTTGTCAGTACATCAGTTGCATTTTCAATGCCGTAAGGGAGAAATAGATAGAAAAAACTAGTTTGTTGCGTTCTAAAGACAGCAAATTGATGTTGAAATCACACGTAATAACAAGTGCCAGACCAAGATCGGAACGGAAATTGAGCATACGTTCTAAAAAGGTAAACAAGGCATCTATGGCACCAGATGGTGGCCTGTAAATTGGGACATTTACAATATGGTTGGCACTTCTTCACGAGGGTTTCGTAGTGTGCGATTACGACTGAAAACTCTGTCACAGTTTCAATATGTAATTTTTATATAAAATTCTGCCCCAAATCCTCGTTTTCCTTTTCTTGATTCGGTTGTACATCTGTATCCTGAAAATTGTACTTCATTTTCATTAATAAACCATGTTTCAGAAAGAGCTAAAATGTCAAAGTTGTATTCTAAATCATCAAGAAGCATACAGACACGGTCTTCCTAACTTTTTAAGCTTTGCGCATTTAAATACAAATTAGACAAATTGTTTTAGAGCATGATATGATGAAAGCCTTAAAAGCGACCTTATCATATTATTTATTGAAACTTGCCATCCTTGTACGTCACGCACAATGAGAAGCATCATGCATGAGAGCCCTATTTTATTTTTTTCAGGTCATTGATCGTGATAATGTAGATTACACAATCGAGGGGACTACAGCGAATAAATAGTTTGCCATTCTTATGCCACACAAACTGATATTTTCGTTCGACCGCTCTAGTTGTCATCTTCCAGAAAATCTATATAGTTCGCACTGTTAAAGTTTCATTGAAAAATATTTTTGATATAGTTTTCCTCAGTTCACCATTATTCTCTAGCCAGCTGTCCGTAATAGTTTGCGAATAGAACCGAACCAATATGAGCAAAACTGTCCCTGTTTTGCTTGCATTAGCAGCTTTGGTATTGCATTGAAGTCGACGAACGGATTCCACATCCTTTTCAGAAAGATGTGAAAGGTCAAGGTCGTCAGCTAGCATATTAACATTGTCAAGCGAATTCTCTTTTTTATTGTGGGGGATACCGTGTATATATTAGATTAGTCGTCAGCTGTACTGATCCAAGTCATAAAGCTCTTAATACAGCTTTCCAATTTCAAAATAGTTCACTTTGACTTCAAGTTAATCTATGGTTTCTTTAGTTTGTAATACCTGCATTCTGCTGCTATATCTGAAAAATGACTTCGTCGTATTTCTTAGCCACCTCCTGCACTCCTTGTTCAACCATGTCAACAGTTTTCCTAATTTTATCTAGCGCATCGACTTTCACTTTCATTTCAAGAAGCAAAGCAATCTTGCGGTGCATTTCTTTATTTCACGCGAAAGGTCTGCTTCAGTGTCACCGCTGAAATTTGTTGTATTATGACTTCCTCAACCCTTTGTGGTTTTTCACGTAGCGCGTTTCCAGGTTTTTATTGTGACGTCTCTCTTTTTTTCGATACGCAGATAGTGATACACCAGAAAAATTTCCAACCTGGTAGTGAAAGTTGCATTCACAGCACAAGAAGTACTGGTCTTTGCTACAAAACAATTAATGGCAGGAAATACAAGTATCTGGCATTGTAACAGCACAGGAGACACTCAAGAGTTGAGTCGCTCATCAGCAGCGGCAACCGCGGGCCAATATGATACCTACGTAAACAAAGTACAAGCTAACCTATATAACCTGAACAAATCTTTGAGCGCCGGGCCATAACAGCACGTCGCCACTGCTGCTGAGTAAGTGTGGTCTGTTCCACTGATGACGGGCTCCTTTTGAAGGCGTTTCGCGGTGACATGGGGGTCAGGTTGTTTGGCGTAATCTTCTCGGTAGTTTCCAGCAGTGTGGTACCATTAGCCTTCAGTTAAAATCCTGCCGCCCGGTTCTTGGCCGATCCCCCTTTGTGGATGTGCGCCAGAGTATCAAGGATCATCATCATCATCATCATCATCAGTGTGGTTGCCGTCTCTTGATATGTTACGCTGCGCTGCAGTAGTGACGCAGGCAATCAAGTAAAACACCAAAAAATCTTACAGCGTCGCGCAATAGGAGCACGTCGCCACTGCTGCTGAAGAAGTGTGGTCTGTTTCATCGATGTCGGGCTGCTTTTGTAGGTGTTTCGCGGTGACGTGGGGGCCACGATGTTAGGCGTAATCATCTCTGTAGTTTACAGGAGTGTGGTTGCGCTTTCTTGACTTGTTGCGTGTGCGTCAGTAGCGACACAGGTAATCCTGTAGAACGGGAAGAAATCTTTCAGCGCCGGCCAATAACAGCACGTCACCACTGCTGCTGAGTAAAAAACTTCAACATAATTCTTAATCCTTCAACCTAATCCTGAAAAGCAGCGGAACGTAATATTATAGAGACGCAAGTGAATGACATTCTTCATCACTATGTCGTCACGCCTTCCTCAAGTTTAAGGTCTTCACCTGTAGTGCTTGTCAGGAAAAAAAAGAGGGTTCTATTAGGTTTTGCGTGGATTACTAGCGACTCAACGAAATTCCGCGAAAGATGTCTACCCTCTTCCTCGAATCGATGGCGCCATCTATTGCCTGCAAGGAGCTGCATACGTTTTGTCATTTGACTGGCGTGTAGCTGTTCGACAGGTCCGCATGAGAGAATGTGACCATCCTAAAGTGGAACTCGTCACGTCGGATGGCTTATACGAATTCACAGTATCGCTATTTGGTCTGCCAAACATAGCAGCATCAATGTTTGAGAGAAATAAGAAGAGCGCTTTACGCGGCCTGAAGTGGCCGTTATGGTTGTGGTACCTTTACCACATTGTTGTCAGCCCTCTGCACATTCTACCCACGTTGACCGTTCGCGCACAATTATTTAATGCCTTAATGAAACAAATTTTCACCTTAGTCCTTAGAAGTGCAACGTTCGAGCTCGTCAATTCGGTATACTTAGACATATGCTATGAAATATGTAGAACTTCAGGACACATGCAAACATTGTGCGTTAATCTACATCATCAGCAGCCTCACTACGGCGGCTGCAGGACAATGGCATCTTCCATGTTTTGTCAGTCAACTTGGTCCTGTGCTTGCTGCTGCCAAATAATACGCGCAAACCTCCTAATCTCATTTGCCCTCCTTACCTTCTATTTCTCTGAACCCGCTTGCCTTCGATAGGGGTCCAGTAAGTTACCCTTATTGGCCAGTGGTTATCCTGTCTACGTGCTACATGCCCGGTCCATGTTCATTTCATCTTCTTGATTTAAACTATGATATCCTTGAACCCGGTTTGTTTCCTCATTCATTTTGCTCTCTTCTTGTATCTTAAGTTTACCCCTACAATTTTTCTTTCGGGTGCTCGAAAAGTCATCCTCAATTTAAGCTGAGACCTTTTTGTAAGTTTCCAGGTTTATGCTCCGTGGCCAAGTACCGGCAAGATGCAGCTGTTATATACCTTCCTCTTGAGGATTAGTGGCTAACTACCTGTCATTATATGAGAGTGCTTGCCAATTGCGCTCCACCCCAATCCCATTCTTCTAGTTACTTCAGTCTCGTGGTTCAGCTCTGCGGTTATTCATCATCATCATCATCATCATCATCAGCCTGACCACGTCCACTGCAGGACAAAGGCCTCTCCCATGTTCCGCCAGTTAACCCGGTCACGTGTTTGCTGCTGCTGCCAATTTATACCCGCAAACTTCTTAATCTCGTCTGCCCACCTAACCTTCTGTCTCCCCCTAACCCGCTTCCCTTCTCTGGGAATCCAGTTAGTTACCCTTAATGACCAGCTGTTATCCTGTCTACGCGCTACATGCCCGGCCCATGTCCATTTCCTCTTCTTTATTTCAACTATGACATCCTTAACCCCCGTTTGTCCCCTAATCCACTCTGCTCTCTTCTTGTCTCTTAAGATTACACCTAGTATTTTTCTTTCTATTGCTCGCTGCGTCGTCCTCAATTTAAGCTGAATCCTGTTTGTAAGTCTCCAGGTTTCTGCTCCGTAGCTAAGTACCGGCAAGATACAGCTGTTATATACCTTCCTCTCGAGGGATAGTGGCAATCTACCTGTCATAATTTGAGAGTGCTTGCCGATTGTGCTCCACCCCATTCCTATTCTTCTAGTTACTTCAATCTCGTGGTTAGGCTCTGAGGTTATTGCCTGCCTTAAGTAGACATAGTATTTTACAACTTCAAGTGCACTATTACCTATCTCGAAGCGCTGCTCCTTTCCGAGGTTGTTGTACATTACTTTCGTTTTCTGCAGATTAATTTTAAGACCCACCTTTCTGCTCTTCTCATCTAACTCCGAATTCATGAGTTGCAATTCGTCCCCTGAGTTACTCAACAATGCAATGTCATCGGCGAAGCGCAGGTTACTAAGGTATTCTCCATTAACTCTTATCCCTAACTGTTCCCATTCTAGGCTTCTGAAAACCTCCTGTAAGCACGCGGTAAATAGCATTGGGGAGATTGTGCCCCTCTGCCTTACACCCTTCTTGATTGGTATTCTGTTGCTTTCTTTATGAAGCACTATGGTAGCAGTTGATCCCCTGTAGATTTCTTCCAGAATGTTTATATATACTTCATGTACGCCCTGATTCCGCAGTGTCTGCATGACGGCTGATATTTTTACTGAATCAAACGCCTTCTCGTAATCTATGAAGGCTATGTATAGTGGTTGGTTATACTCTGAGCATTTCTCTATTACCTGATTGATAGTATGAATGTGGTCAATTGTTGAGTAGCCTGTTCGAAATCCTGCTTGTTCCTTTGGTTAATTGAATTCTAATGTTTTCTTTACTCTGTTAGCAATCACCTTTGTAAATAGCTTGTATACTACAGAGAGGAGGCCGATCGGCCTGTAATTCTTCAAGTCCTTGTCATTTCCTTTCTTATGTATTAAGATGATGTTAGCGTTCTTCCAAGACTCTGGTACCCTTTCCGTCAGGAGACACCTCGTAAACAGGGTGGCTAGTTTTTCTAACACAATCTGTCGTCCATCTTTCAGCAGATCTGATGTTACCTGATCCTCACCAGCAGCTTTGCCTATTTGCATGCTCTCCAAAGCTTTTCTGACTTCTTCTATCATTACTGGTGGGGTGTCATCTGGGTTATTGCTAGTTCTTATAGTATTAAGGCCGTGGTTGTCTCGGCTACTGTACAGATCTCTGTAAAACTTCTACGCTATTTCAACTATCCTTTCTATATTGGTAGTTATTTTGCTTTCTTTGTCCCTTAGTGCATACATCCGACTTTTGCCTATCCCAAGTTTCCTCTTCACTGCTTTGACGCTTCCTCTGTTTTTCAGAGCGTTTTTAATTCTCTCCGTGTTATACCTTCTTACATCGCATACTTTACGTCTATTAATCAACTTCGAAAGCTCTGCCAGTTCTATTTTGTCTGTTGTACTTGACACTTTCATGCTTTGACGCTTCTTGATTAGGTTCTTCGTTTTCTGGGAAAGCTTGCCAGTGTCCTGTCTAACTACCCTGCCTCCAACTTCCACTGCACACTCCATAATGATACTCGTCAAATTATCATTCATTGTATCTACGCTAAGGTTGTTTTCCTCTCTGAAAGCCGAGTACCTGTTCTGCAGCGACACTCTGAATTCCTGTACTTTCCCTCTCAGTGCTAGCTCTTTGATTGGCTTCTTGCGTATCAGTTTCGGTCGTTCCTTCTTCAAGTCTAGGCGAATTCGAGACCGTACCATTCTATGGTCACTGCGTCGTGCCTTGTCAACCACTTCCACATCCTGCACAATTCCTGGGTGTGCCGTAAGTATAAAGTCTATTTCGTTCCTATTTTCGACATTAGGGCTCCTCCATGTCCACTTGCGGTTTTCTCATTTTCGGTAGAAAGTATTCAAAATGCGCAAATTATAGCGTTCTGCGAATTCTACTAGTAGCTCTCCTCTGGCGTTTCTAATGCCGATGCCATAATCTCCTACTGCCTGGTCTCCAGCCTGCTTCTTCCCTACCTTTGCATTAAAGTCGCCAATACCATAGTATACTGTGTTTTTACCTTACTCATTGTCGATTCCACGTCTTCATAGAAGCTTTCAACTGAAGCGTCACCATGGCTGGATGTAGGCGCGTAAGCCTGCGGTTATTACCTGTCCTAAATAGACTTTGTATTTTACAACTTCTACTGCACTATTAACTATGTCGAAGCGCTGTTCTCTTCCGAAGTTGTTGCACATTATTTTCGCTTTCTGCAGATTGTTTTTTGACCTTCTTTTCTGATCTTCTTGTCTAACTCCGTAGCCATGAGTTTTAATTCGTCGCCTGAGTTACTCAGCAATGCGAAGTCATCGGCAAAGCACAGGTTACTAAGGTACTCTTCATAAACACCTATGCCTAACAGTTTCTATTATAGGCTTCTGAAAACCTCCTGTGAGCACGCGGTAAATTGCATTGGGGAGATTTATGCCCTGCACATTTGGCAAGCACTCTCAAATTATGACAGGTAGATTGCCACTATCCCTCTAGAGGAAGGTATATAACAGCTGCATCTTGCCGGTACTTAGCTACGGAGCAGAAACATGGAGGCTTACAAAGAGGGTTCCGCTTAAATTGAGGACAACGCTGCGAGCAATGAAAAGAAAAATGGCAGGTGTAACCTTAAGAGACAAGAAGAGAGCAGAGTGGATTAGAGAACAAAAGGGCGTTACGGATAATATAGTTGAAGTCAAGAAGAGGAAATAGACAAGGGCCGGGCATGTGGCGCGTAGACAGGATAACCGCTGGTCAATTAGGGTAACTAACTGGATCCAAAAGAAGGCAAGTGGGTTAAGGGGAGACAGAAGGCTAGGTGGGGAGAGATATTGAGAAGTTTCCGAGTATAAATTAGCCGCAGAAAGCACAGGAGCGAGTTAACTGGCGAAACACGGGAGACGCCTTTGTACTGCGGTGGACGTAGTCAGGCTGATGATTATGATGATGATGCTGATCCCCTGCCTTACACCCTTATTATTTAACATTCTGTTCCTTTCCTTCTGAAGCACTATAGTAGCAGTTGATCCCCTGTAGATTGTTTCCAGGATGTTTACATGTGCTTTGTCGACGCCTTGATTCCGCAGTGTCTGCATGACTGCTGATATTTCTACGGAATCAAACGCCTTCTCGTAATATATGAAGGATATGTATAGAGGTTGGTCATATTCTGAGCATTTCTCTATTACCAGATTGATAGTGTATATGTGGTGAATCGTTCAGTAGCCTGTTCAAAATCCTTGTTGTTCCTTTGGTTGATTGAATTCTAATGCCATGTTAATTTTGTTAGCAATTACCTTTGTATATAGCTTGTATACTATGGAGAACAAGCTGATCGGCCTGTAATTCTTCAAGTCCTTGCTATGTCCTTTCTTATGTATTAGAAAGATGTTAGCATTCTTCCAAGATTATGGTACTCTTCCCGTCCGGAGACACCTCGTAAACAGGGTCGCTAGTTTTTCAATTTCTAACGCAATCTGTCCTTCATCTTTCAACAGACTTGATGTTACCTAATCCTCACTTCCAGCTTTGCCTCTTTTCATGCTCTCCAAGGCTTTTCTTACTTCTTCTATTATTACTTATAGGGTGTCATATTGATTACTGCTAGTTCTTATACTAAGGTCGTGGCTGTACTGACTACTGTGCAGATCTCTGTAAAACTCCTCCACTAATTTTATTATCCTATCTATGATGGTAGTTACTTTACCATCCTTGTCCCTTAGTGCATATATCTCGTTTTTGTCTATTCCAAGTTTTCTCTTCTCTGCTCTGACGCTTTCTCCGTTCTTCAGAGTGTGCTCAATTCTCTCCATGTTATACCTTCCTAAATTGAATGCCTTACGCCTATTAATCAACTTCAAAGCCCTACCAACTATATTTTTCTTGTTGTAGTATAGGATTTCATGTTTTTCTAATGAGAATATTTGTTTCTTAAGAGAATGTTTCATTCTTAATGAGAATATTGTTTTCCAGAGGCAGCATCCAGTGTCCTGTCTAAATACAGTGCCTCCAATTTCCACTGCACACTCCGTAATGATACTCGTCAAATTATCTTTGATTGCGTCAATGCTAAAGCTGCTTTCCTCAATAAGAGCTGAGTACCTGTTCTGAAGCGATACTCTCAATTCCTGTACTTTCCCTCTCAGTACTAGCTCATTGATTCGCTTCATGCGTATCAGTTTCTGTCATTCCTTCTTCAAATCTAATCGAATCCTGGACCGTACCATTCTATGGTCACTGGAACGCCCCTTGCCAAGCATTTCCAGATCCTGTACGATGCCTGGGTGTGCACTCAGTATAGAGTGTATTTCGTTCTTATTTTTGCCCTTAGGGCTCCTCCATGTCCACTTACGCTTCCTTCGCTTTTGGTAGAATGAAGTAAAAATCTGTAAATTATTGCTTTCTGCCACTTCTATAACTAGCTCCCCTCTGGCATTTCTAGTACCAATGCCATAATTTCCTACTGTCTAGTCTCCAGCCTGTTTCTTCCCTGCTTTTGCTTCGGTGTCTCCCATCAGAATAGTACAATCTGTTTTTACCTTACTCGTAGCCAATTCTACGTCTTCATTGAGGCTTTAACTGACGCTTCATCATGGCAAGATGTAGGCACATGAGCCTCTACCACCTTCATCTTGTATGTCTTATTGAGTTTAGTTACGATACTAACCACGCTTTCATTATTGCTATAGTATTCCTCTATGTTGCCAGCTACGTTTATGTGGATGAGGAACCACAAAAACGTAGCTGGCAACACCTCTCCTTCTAGCCTGTCCTCCTAATCTGTTCTTCTCACCTCACTGAACCCCATTACATCCTATTTAATGCCCTTTAGCTTCTCAAATAGTACAGCCAGACTTGCCTCACTAGGTAATGTTATAGCATTAATCGTTGCCACGTTGAGGTTCCTCAAAAGCTGGCAATAGTCAAAGACCTGCAGAGAATCTTTTGCTCATACTCTTATTTTTGTCATTTGGTTCATAACTTTACAGCTATAATAGCAACACGAACGAAACTACTCACTGGCCTTGCTAACATTTCCAACTAAACCCAAGGCAGTGACGACGCCTTCAACCCACTGCACCCTCTGTTAACGTCACCACCAACTCTGCACTAATACGACTAAACTGTTCTGACCGAAGTTTCCACTACGCTTGCGGCGTCGGTCTTCGTGCAGTACTAATGCAGCGTAATCCCACCATGCCAAAATGCGTCGTCGCCTTCACGGAAACCGAAACCAACTTCTCTGTAGCCAAAACAGAGTGCCTCGCCATTCTCTGGGTATTAGGCTAGTTCAGTTCTTACTTTTTCAGAGAGACTTTTGGCGTGGTATCCGACCATCGTGCACTCTGTTGGTTATCATCTCTGAAAGATCCGACCAGTCGCCTTGGACGCTGGGCTCTTCGCTTTCAAGAATTGGACGTTAGCATCGTCTACCCATCTGAACGAAAATATGCCGAGGTGGGCACGCTTTGTTGGTCTCCCGTGCCAATTAGTGAAGACTCCCAGTATGCGGCTTTCCCATCACTGCCATTACTGCGAGAAGTTCCCATCCGAGCAGTTAAAAGACCCGTTGATAGCGTATCGCGGTATACTTCCCAACTTCAATTTGGAGACAACCTTGGCCACGGAATAACCACTCCGTTCTTGCACTCACAGCTATTGTCACCAGTTCTGTTAACTTTCCTGTTCATTTCTGGTCCATTTCTGCTGTGTGGCTCGTTTCGACACGGCGTTCTCGTGATTGCAGTGGTGGTGGGTGTTTCACTGCAACAAACGACGCACTTGCTTGTTCTGGGGGGTGACATCAAGCCTGATCCGGAGCCTAAGACGAAGGCTCAAGAGGAAAAGCTGGACCTTGTGGCTTGGTTCTTCTTGCTTGTTGAAGCTGGTATTGTGATACTTCAAGATTCTGTAAACAAAAGGCTAGAAATGCATACGAGCTTAAGAGCCGATTTGGATAAACTGACAGGGCGTGTCCTTGATTTAGAGCAGAAAATATCTGATCAATCCACACAGCCTATCAACATTGACAGTAGTCTAGCACGTTTTCGAAAAAAATATTGATGACCTGAACAATCTTTCTAGGCCCTGCAAAGTTCTGTTTGACGGCATAACCGAATAAAAAAGGCTGACACCTGGGAAGGTTCATAAGTGCTCGTAAATGTTTTTTAAGAAAATTTTTGGAGAAATGGTGACGTCGACTTCGAGAGCGCATCGTGTCAGCTGGTCTTCATCAGAAAAAAAAGCGGCTCATTATAGCTACATTTTTCACTGATGAGAAAGTTGAACTTATTATGGGCTGCGGTTGTAAGTTTAGAGGCGCCACCTTCATGCATACCACGAGATTACCCAGAAGCTGTTCGCGAAAAGCAGCCTAAGCTCCTACATTTCTCGAGAACTGTACAAAGCAAAACGAAGACCAGGTGGGTCCTCTTCTTGACAAGCGCTTTATAAACTATGATGTTTACATGTGGAATGCGAATGGAAGACGATTGAATCATCTTTCCCGGTCCAAAGATGAATGTCCTTTTCTTGTAGCATTACACTACGCATCATCTACAAGCTTGACAGTAAAGCTCAATGCAATGCTGACAACAAATGCTTTTTTTCTATACACCAACTACAGAAATGTCGTCGCAAGTAGTATTTCTCTCTTAACGCTTATTGATAGATGTCAGGCTGCAATAGTGTTACTTACCAAGACGTGGCTTAATGGCACCATTCACGAAACAACGCATTCATGAGTGTATTTTCGTTTATATTTTCGCTTTGATAGAAAACAGCAGAAAGAGGATGGCGTTCTGAATGCAATAACAGAAGAACTGACAGCTGCACCTATTATTATCTGTTCTTTTCTTGATTGTGCTTGAATTTAAATGAAGAGGGCTGGTTTTCGTGTGAATATTAACGTCTTTTACCATTCACCTGATATGTGTTTTTCTTGTACTTTGAGGTGGCTTTCTGGTCAATTTTGTTTCTGTTTCATAATGTTTGTGTTAGAAAATAACTAAAGTTTTCGTAGGACAGCGTTACTACTTGGTGTACAACCTTTTAAGTACGTCTCTCATGAAACTACTCCAGTATACGATAAACACACTATTCGCAGCGTTTCTTCCATTTTCGGTAAGCAACTTGAAGCACACCTTCTCGAATGGCCCACAAGTCTCTTGTCTTGTGGCCCTGAATCCCAATCATGGTATGTAAATAACGTGTTTTCAATGTGCTTTCATGTTGAAAATCGAGGAAATTCAAAACAATTTTTGTGCATTAGGCTAAGCTATACTACACACTTCATCAGCAACTTCTTAATCAGTCTAACAAAGACTTTCTCGAATGAGAGCATGAACTCACGACGTGGTCATTATTTGTTGTTGTGGAAGGTCATCGAGACTTCGCACCGTCACTGATCAACAATCTATTGTGTTTAAAACGCTTCAACAACTCACAGCACTGCGTGCGACTCATAGAGTCTCCCCCGTATGCCTAGCTAACCATCTAAACTGTGCCTTTGAAAGTTTGTAGCAGATTTTCACACACACGCGTTCTACTTGTTGCTTTGATTACCACACGTTTACTAATCCGAAGAGCCGCTTGTTCATGGGCTCACATTAACGGCTGTATCACGCGAATAATCGGTGAGAGCGAGTAACGATAAATTATAGTTGTTGAAGCTTGCGGTACGTACGGTTTGTAGCTGCAAGACGCCTCCTCTGGTAGTTGGCGCTCGATAGAAAAGGTTTGGTTTCTTTTTGAGCATACCTCGTATGTTTACCGACAGTAAAAAGGGGATGTGGAAAGTGCCACAAGGAGTGGAGTTGTAATAATCCAGCACAAATAATAGAGTGTTTATATTGATAGTACTGCCAGCAGCCTTTATTATAATTCACATATGAGCGCATTTTCACCTCCTTTTCTACATATCACGAGATGTCGGCAACGTCAACTTTGTATATTTGTTTCGATGCGAGCTATAAAATTCTCCCTTATATTGAGCTCAGGATTATTCCTCATTACATCGTGACCAAATGTCAAATGTAATACTAATAAAACAACACCTTCCAGTTCTTCAAATATAAACATAATGCGGTCTAATCGCATTACTAGAACTTCTACCGGGAATCTGTTCTAAGCAGGAGAAAAATCGAGCAACAAGCTTTTGATACTGTTTTAAATACACGATCTAGTACGACGCTGTTCATTGATTTCCTGCGAAACGGGGAATAATTTTTGCATTCACGAGATTTTCATGACACGAAGTTTTTTTCGGAAATGGCATGTGACAAATTGCTTTCCCTAGGTGCGCACCTGCTTTACGGTGATCACTATTTATTAACTTTTCTCCTTATTCAATAATGTTTAACCCATCACTGTGACTCATGTTCTGGGTTGACAAAAAATTGCTCAGTGAAAGTCTCGAGCAGTTATTCTTTTTCGTATATTTCGTGTACTTAGACTAGTATGACTCACGCGCTGAAGCACACTAAAAAGTTTTTTTCTCTCAAGATGAAAGGAACAAGATTGAATGTTTTTAGTAACTGATGTGAGTTCAGGGAAGCGACGTAAGCGCACCAACGTACCGAAACGACCAGGTCACTTGTAAGCCTAAGTGAATGTTCTTTTCTCGTTGCGCTAAGATATACAGTGTTCCCTGAAATGATAAAATATGCACTGAAGATCTGTATACAATTTTCAACGGTGTTCAATTGTCTTCGGCGCCGAGGAATGGTGCCAAATGTGAATATTTCTGAACCTTTTAGCAAGCAGCTGCAACAGCAGCGCTCACAATATTCCAATCAGTATGATGGCCACGCCGCTCAGCGGAACTAACGCAGGCGTCAGCCATCTGTTGATATCTCACTATCGCACAACCCAGCGCCATGGGTACGAACGTCCATGCCATGGCTGATTATGAGCCCAGCATCGGGCTGGGTACTGGGACGCTGGAAAGGTATGTTACAGGGAGGCCTTTGGTACAAAGCGCAAAATGACTTTACAGCGCTAAAACGAGGGCGCGTATTGGCCATAAAAAATATCTATCAGCAAAAAGTATAGAAAGCAATTATGGATTGAAAAACAGAAAAAAATACGTCCACCTGGAGCATTTGAACTCGCCACTCTTAGCCGAGCATGTTATCCACTATATCACGCCAGATCCGGCCTAGGTACCGGTAAAATGACTACTTATCCAATGAACTTGCCTATCAGCTTCATGTTCACAAGTCGCATCTTCAACATAGGCTCAACTTTCCTTATCACATAACGATGGCTTCTTTATTCGACACTAACCAGCGGCTGCTGTGTGACAAATGACATGCGAATAATGGCAAGAGTGCAAAGATTTTCTTGAAGTTCATGTCGTCACTCCAATAAATACAATTAAGACTGCAGGAGAAGCCACATATTGCCGGCTGTTACTGTGATTTATTTTACTGTGGGATTTTGCCACCGGCATCTCCTCTGTCACTGACCGTATATATATATATATATATATATATATATATATATATATATATATATATATATATATATTGCTGGGAGCAAGGAAGGCACAATAGCACGGCGGGCCAGCTGTTCCATTCTGCTAGTCTGCTTCGTCCTTCTCTTCCTTGCTCTAACTACCCGCGTGCTTGAGCCCCAGCGTTCTTGGCCATGACATTCGGCAATGACTACGCGCACGTGGAGCTATGGACCGTTTTTCTGGTATGCGGGGCTGGCTGCTCCGTTGTGGTCGCACCTCATCACACTTAAACGTAGATTGAATATTTCTAAGAAGCACCTCTGCTAGGTAGCTTTCGCTGCATAGAAGCGGTTGGTCCTGCTGACCTGCGCGAAGAGCATTCAATGGGCGATGTTGACTGTCTTGCAATGATGGGTCCTCACGATACAGCGACTTGGCTGGGGGATCTTCCATAAGCGGGTGTGGTAGGAGGGCCTGACTAAATCAATGTGGTTTGCCTCAGCCACACTTGGACGTCGTATGACCCGCAAGACATGCTTCTGGCGGTCGGCCTTGGCTTTGTTGCTTAAGCATCAAAGAATGCGGCATGCCCGAGAAAAAAATGCCAGAACAGTATTTGTTGAGGCTCCGTGGCTGGCATGGCCTCTCGGTGCTTCCTTTCAGTGACACCCGCGTGACTGTCAGCGCGGAGAAGACGGTGAAGACTGTCATCGAGAATATTATCAATAGGATGCTCCCTCTTTTCAATTTCATTGACTCTCGAAAGCTCTGGAAATGGTCTAGGTAGCTCTTCTGGTGCAATGGTTGTGAAGTCCAGCGCAGGTTTCATTCCGCCAGCAGAGCGAGGCTATAGCGAGAGGGCAACCCCCTTGCGCTCGTTGCGTGAAACCTCACTGAACTCCTGTGTGATCAACACATGGCACAACCTATGGCACTGCATGTCGTCCACCCGTTGATGTCCCCCGTGAGGTTGCGGTTGGGTGATTCCACGATAGATCAACACGTGTCCAAAAGTTGACATTTTAGATTTCATTGAGTATTTTATAATTCGTGCACCTCTCACCAGGTAGCCCGAAAGTCATTTTCGTTTTTATGTATAACGGCATAACTTACGAGAAAAAAAAAACCAAACTTCACCAACACGGAGGCACCAATTTCGTCACCTGTCACTTTCGAAAATTGCAGATGCTTTAAAAAGACAAATATTCTTGTTTCAAGGAAGATATTTCATCAAATGAAATGCATGTCTAATGAAGAATGAGTTCTGGCGGTTTCAGGTTTGTAGACCTTAAGAAAATAGCTTTTAAAAATGTCTAATTTTGCGACAGTTTAAAATAAAGTACGTATTCCCAATTTTTTTCTCCGAAACTAATGCAAGCAGCGTTTTCAGACTTGACACGTTTTAAGGATATAGTGTGTTCATTAGGTACATAAATTATTGCTGCCGTAGGGAAAGTGTAAATTTTTATATATTGCCTCAAATTTCTCATATTGGCAAAATTGTACTCCACTGAAATTTGAATAACAAAAAACCCCATCTTCGATTTTTCCGCAAATCTCGTGAGTAGACAACCGAAGGCCATCATGCAGTAATATAGGAAAGCATGTTGCATTATTTTGTTTTTAGCGACAATATTTGTGGCACAAATCAGAGATTTTCGAGAATGCGCTGATAAGTTTAGAAATCTAGAAATCGGAACGGAAAAGCGGCAATAAGCTTCAAACGCAAGTAAACGTGACCGCACTTGTTGAAGAAAGGCTGTTTTAGCAGATAGGAGTAACTATTTTGAACACGGTATTCCACAGTATCTGAATTCACTCTTATACGTAGAGCACTGAGACTTCTAATATGTGGTGCCTCTCCATTACTGACACACAGATGGAGCTGCTGTGACGGCCATGTGTTTGCAACATGTTGGGTAAGAGAATTGAATCTTGAATGAGTTCATAAACGATTCATAACAAATTTTTATCATTTGGGGCACGAAGACTGCCGCATTAGACTGAAGAACATGCTTTAGGGCAAGTTGTCATCCGTCGTCTGCTCTACAGATAAATTACTGTGCGCCGCATCTCAGAAGCAATGCCTTAGATCATATGGTTCAAAGTAGGGGCAAAGATTACGCCTCCAGTAACTTTATCGACAAAAACATTGTAAAAACCATTCTAACGTACTATATTTAGTTTTGCATTCGCACTGTGGATACTTGCGCAAAGTATATATATATATATATATATATATATATATATATATATATATGTATATATATATATATATATATATATATTTATATATAGGGTATGGGATATGGCACAACGGGAGCATTGTCCACAAGGATAAATATATTTATTTCTCAACAGTTCAGGGAGGGGTCCTCCCTTCATCGGGGGATGAGTTATACTAATATGAACTTCCAAACTTCATTGCTGCAGCGTCCCTTTCGCCTTGGAAGTTGTTTGCAAGAGTGAGAGAAAACTAAGAAAAGAAAGAAAGAAAAAAAAGAAAAAAGAGAATAAAGAAAGAAAAAAAAGAAAAAAAAGAAGCTAAAAAAGAGGAAGAACCACGGTCAAGACTGAGAACAAAACCAAATGTCCATGTACGTCCACATCTTGTTCTTATCCCGTGCTGGTCAGTTCTCGGCCTGTGTCGGGCCACCCAAGATTGTCGCCGTGGTGGCGGGAGGGGTCCGTGACGGCGTGCGTAAGGAAATGTTTCCCCTTAATGGGTCGACCGGCTCTCTTTCATCTTCATCCGTTTCCCTTTAATGGTCATCAAGTGGTAGGCGAACAGAACCACTTTGTATGTGCATGTGAAGAAAAGGTAAAAAAGAGAAGAGAGAATAAAAAAAGAAAGGACAGTGTACACGTACGAGTCATTCAGAAAAAACAAGCATGGTCTCCAGGTATCAATCTTTGTCACCAATTTCCTCCTGGCTTACTTCTCGGAGGCAGGAGAGTCTTCCGCGGTCTTCGTTGATGCCGGCTACTAATGTTCGAAATTTGTAGGGTGGCCCGACACACGCCGAGAACTGACCAGAACGGGATAAGAACCAGATAAAAACCAGGTGAAAAAATAACCAGCCGTGAGCTCACGGCTGGTTATTTTTCACCCACTTTTCTTTTTTCTTAAGTACATTCCATTTGTTTTAATAACTTCCCCTATATGTTCCTTGGCATTATTGTCTGTTAGATCTCATTGTTATTGTGTCAAAACACGGAAAAACGAGCCCTTAGGTATACACTTCTTTCCCATATATATATACATATATATATATATATATATATATATATATATATATATATATATATATATATATATATATAAATACCTTTATCCAGACATCTTTATCTAGCTACCTTTATCTAGACATCTGCGCCTGCCAAACCACTGTTTTGAAAATATCAGCGTAACTCTTTTGCAGTCCGGTTTCTCAAACAGACGTGAGCGTGAACAGCGTGAGGCAGATTTTATTTTCAAATTTCGAACATTAATAGCCGGCATCAACGAGGACCCCGGTAAACTCAACTGCCTCCGAGAAGTAAGCCAGGAGGAAATTGTTTACAAAGATTGATAGCTGGAGACCATGCTTTTTTCTGACTGACTCGCACGTGTACACTGTCCATTTTTGTTTTCGTTTTTTCTTCATTCATTTTTTCTTTTCTTCCTTTTTCTACATGCACATACAAAGTGTTTTCGTTCGCCTACCACTTGATGACCATTGAAGGGAAACGGACGAAGATTAAAGGTAAAAAGAGCCGACCGACCCATTAACGGGAGACCCTTCCTTTACGCACGCCGCCGACCGACCCATTACGGGGAAACCCTTTCTTTACGCACGCCGTCACGGACCCTCCCGGCACCGCGGCGACAATCTTGGGTGGCTCAACACACGTCGAGAACTGAACAGCACGTGATAAGAAACGTATGTGGACGTACACGGACAGTTGGTTTTGTTCTCAGTGTTGACAGTGGTTCTTCCTCTTTATTACTTTCTTTCTTTTCTTTCTTTTTCTTTTTTTTCTTCCCCCCCCCTTTTTTCAGTTCCCTCTCACTCTCGCAAACATGTTTCAAGGCGAGAGGGACGCGGCAGCTACGAAGTTTGGAAATTCATGTCAGTACAACTCATCCCCTGATACAGAAAGGACCCCTCCCGAAACTGTTGGGAAATAAATATATTTATCCTTGTTGACAACGCTCCCGTTGTGCCATATCCCATATATAAATAAATAAATATATATATATATATATATATATATATATATATATATATATATATATATACGGTGCATCACATCGACGTAGACGCCCACGTCGACACCGACGCCGTTGGCGCAATCCAGGCGAGAGTGTCCATATAATTGCTATTGCAATAAAAACTTCATGCAGAGCACCAAGCTTCCATAACAAAAATTTTAAACCGCCTCTCAAATTCTCTCATGGTACTTGGTCGTCCACTCCACAGCCGTACTGCTTCTCTGCGTTCCTTCAAAGTCATTCCTTTTTTCGCCAGTCATTACTGGTTTGGTTTGCTTTGGGAAAACTTCATTCTAAATGTCCGAAGGCGTGCGCCATAGCACATGACGGGCCGCTCCCACGATGGGACAGTAAGGCCGAGACCTAGCGCCGCATCGTGGTATATTCGCTTCCTCTTGCCTACCAGTTCTTCTCACATTATCGTCCTGGTTGTCTCGGCTAATGAACAGATATCCATTAAACACCTCCGCTAGTTCAACGTGTAGGCGACGTGCCGTCGTCTCAAATTAAAAGAGCAGATGACGCGTACAGAAGTATGTGATCTGTGGAAGCAGAGCAGCGGCCATGGCATCCAGCCAGCTAGAAGCGTACCAACATTCAAGGCGCCTGTAGCCACGAGTCACTAGCACTCGTCATCTTGTTCTCTAGCCAGCTGGCCGCCACTAGCGCTACGCTACAAAGGCTTCCCACCTAGCGTGTTACCCGATAAAAAATAAGAAATTGATAGAGGTGGCAAAAACATATACACAATATGTACAGGTGCTTCAGTTCCTGGAAGTGTCCATGGGGAAGTCCGAAGGTGTTCAGGGTGGAAGGCGTACGGAAGAGTCCGACAGTTCCGGTGGGCAGCACTCGGAGCCACGCAGAGGGCGAGGACGCCGATGGTATTGAGTCGCTAGCAGCAGCAAGCAAAGCCAATGGGAGCTATGAAAGTGCTGGTGGAGGAAGAGCTGTCAACGCCATAGTGGGCGTAACGCCAAACGTCGTGCGTTGCGGCTAATGGAGCTCCAGCAGCAGCGCGTCTGTCGAAAATGCGATGTGTACTTCGGGCGGAGCATGAGTCGTGCACTTTGCAGACACGTGATGCTGCCTCGCCTGACTTCATTACAAGACGACAGATGCAATGTAACTATCCATGACACTGAATAGTGTCAGTGTTATAGGTTTGTCACCGATTGTTGGGCTTGGCTTCTCCAAAAGATAGAGGGAAAGTCCTCGCAGTGGGTCTGGAAACCCTGGATGGCGCTTGAGATGTTAGAGGTGAAGCCCAGGTTGGGAAGACCACCTTCGGGCGATAGAGTGCCAGGTGCCAATGAGCTGTTAAATCCGGTGCCAAGTAGCAACCCAGTGGGCTCAGGGTCTATAGTGTGAGTGGTGTTGCGGGCCTCCACAGGTGCCGTGACAGGCGTGGAGTCTGTAGGCTGGTCAGCCGGCCCGGCGGAGGGCGTCAAAACTCTCAAGGCAGACAGAGTGGCTGAGCAGGTCTCTGCAGTGAATACATCCACGCACAAAGCAGCGGCCGATGTCGAATATGCGATGGAGCGAAGTGCTAATGCCTTTGTTGGCAGAACCGGCACATCGGAAGCAGGATCCATGAACGTGGGTATTTTGAACGACCAGTCGATTGGACCGGAAGGCTGGTCTTCATGACCTGTGAGGCCAGTTGTCGGCAGATGATTGGTCTGGATTCGATGCGGTTTGGGGAGCATCTTAGTAGGTAATGAGCCAGATGCCGTTGCGTCGCTTGTGAAAATAGAAGCACGTTTGAGGGCGTAAAACGTGCACACAGCGTCTTGGAAGTTATTATACGGGCGAGAGCTCCAGGAGAAGTATGTGAGGTGGCGTTTGAGGTCATGCTGAAAGTGGTATTCCATTACCTTGTACATGAATCCTTGGGTCCAGATGCCGTTGCGATCCAAGGCCGCCGCAGACGCCTTGAGCCAGGGCTGTACGCGAGAGGTCTGAATTGGTGGCAGCAGTGGGTCGAATGCGGCTTCCAGGTTTGCACTGGCTGAACCTGTTCGCGTAGCTCGAGGGAAGTTGTGCAGCGCCGGTCGCTCGTCCGTGTGTCCGTGGTCCCCGATTGTAGGCGACGTGACAGCGTCAGGCGCAGACGTGCTACACTCGTAGGTTATAAATGCAGACGAGACGTACAAGAAAAAGAGAACTGCCGAAGTAGAGTAGTGACCGTTGCGCCCAGCCAGCTAGAAGGGTACCAACATTCTAGGCGCCACGAGCCACCAGTGCTCGTCATCTTTTTCTGTAGCCGGCTGGCCGCAACTAGCGCTATGATACGAACCAATTGATCTATATCGGTAGGGAGCTTTCCTGCCGTGGCTTTGAGTCCATAGGGTTTAGTTTTTTTCTTCGTTTTTTCCTCTTCTTAGTTTTATTATTATTATACTATGATTGTAATGCAGGTAGTAGACATACGATTTTACCAAGGGAGAAGAGGATAAAAACGAGCGATCACTACCCACGCTGTTAGTTAGTCCTTGCGGTTTGAAAACTTGTGTTTGGTTGTCGCTATCCCTGCCTTTAACCCAACCTAGTTTGAAGTGGTGGAGGTGTTTCGTATGCCTGGTCTTCATCCTGGTACTGCTGGAACTGCGTAGCCAGCAACTACCGTGATCTGTCTCGACGGCTGATGGGTGGCCATCGAAGGACGCTGCTGATGCCGCACCAATGCCTGTTTTCTGCCCTGGCGCGCTCCGGCAGTTTATTCTTCCCGTGTTCAGTTGAACAGAAGAGCACGACTTAGAAGCCTGGCTTGCCAAGTACGAGGTGGTGGTGGCCGCTTGCAATACGTGGGGTGCCATTGACAAGCTGAGTTTCCAGATCTTTCACTTGACTAACGTTGCAAAACGCTGGCTCAAGAGTCACCAAACCGATTGCACCACCTCGTCGGATTTTATGACAACGTTAACGGAAGTCTTTGAATGCCCTGCTGGATGCCAGCTTCAAGATGAACAGCGCTTGCGTAATGGAATCTAAAGGCAGGGTGAAATATTCACGAGCCTCATTGAAGATGTGCTCTCGCTTTTCAAGCTCATGGATGCATTCCTGAACAAACCAGGCAAGATCAAGCACATCCCGAAAGGCATTGATGACGATTCAGTTCCATGTACTTGCTTCAAAAAATCTTAAAACTGTCACAGATGATATCAAGCTATGTCAGAGTCATGATGACGTGCGTGAGCAGCGTGCTGTCACACGTGGCGCTGCTCAAGATAGCGCAGATCTTTCATGTCTGGGATTACGCCAAGACTGCTTCGCTGATACGCATTTGCTTCCACGGATAAAGCAGTTCGCCTCGCCACGCTGGTCTAGTGGGTAAGATACTTGGCTGCTGACCCGCAGGTCGTGGAATTGAATCCCGGCTTCAGCAGCTGCATTTCCGATGAAGGCGAAAATGTCGTAGGCCCGTGTGCTCAGATTTGGGTGCACGTTAAAGAGCCCCAGGTGGTTCAAATTTTCGGAGGCCTTCAGTATGGCGTCTCTCATAATCATATGGTGGTTTTGGATCGTTCAACTCCGCATATCAACCAATGAATCTGACAAAGCAGTTCATTTGTGAGAAAGTTTCAAGACAACACTCTATTATTATCATCACATCGGAGCTGACAGCGTTCTTTGTCAAGTGATCGAGACACATGTTACCGAATTATTGTCCTGTATTTCAATCTGTTGCCTGTCGCTGCCCCACTCACATGCGCTGCCGTTGCGGCTTGACCATGTGCCCCGCCACCCCCTGCCACCTACCAAACAACTGGCAGTGTTTACACGTCTCAGCCACTACTGATACGCCCACCTTCAGGTAAATATTCAGCAAACGATGCACCTGCCCTCAACTCTTAGCGCACGCAATGTAATCAGCCCATACGTTTCTTCTCTGCAATACCACGTCGCATCGCTCGCCACTGCCGCCGGTGCAGCTTTCCTCATCGTGACAGTGTAGGGACATAGAACTGCGTTTCGTCGCAGTCGCCATACGTCGCAGCCTTCAATTACGTTGACGCTCAACCTCCTATGCCATTCCTGCTGATCTTTCTCCGAACGCGGATACCATTCACCACCCTTATTACACACGCTGGTCAACTTTTTCTTGTCGCTGCTCCCAACGCTAGATCACCCCAAACGTACACGAGGGGAAAAATGACAGCCACAGTTGCCGAGGCGAGAGCTGCGCAATGGTCAAACAATCCACAGCCTAATCTTTGTCCTCCGAACGAAATTTAATTAACTTTAGATAGAGTCGTATGCGTCCATGTCGACACTGGATCAGCTGTACCTGTCGTAAGCGAAAAACCGCTGCAATTTGAACAAGGTTGATAGCGCCTTGCGACCTGCTACATCACACCACATTTCCGTGCAAGTCGTTATTCAAGGTCTCATGTAGTCTGTCAAAATTGTCGTCTTCTTCTGTTCCTCGCATGACGTTTTTTAAATGAAATTTCCTATCGTCAAATGCTGCTCAAGTAGACTGCACTTGTTGTGAACTAATATTATCTGTGTTCTGCTTTGACACAAAAACTGCCAAAATAGTAAAGAGTTTGCAGCTTCGAACCTTCCAAATCACTGTTCTATGCTGCTCTCATACCGGTATCATGTGCCCCAGTTGCGACAGCACTTGTTTTATGTAAGCCGTAAGCCAATACCACTCGCTGTTGGAACGCCTTTCTTCCATTCGCCATTGTCGCAATTTGAAACTGTTATTCCGGGGTATACACAATTATTCCTTCAGATAGCGCTTCATTAGTACTCTTTGAGAAATGTCTTGGAGACTATGAAGCTTTCGACTACGCTTTTTCAGCGGCTAGACCCGAACATACCGTGTCAGTCTCAATTTGTGCCGTCAGACTACCTACTGCGGCTTTCGACAATGTAGACGTTTTCTTGAACAAAAATCGATCATGAGCTCACGCCCAACCAACGCGAAGAATTCGTGAAGATTTTTCATTATGTTTTTCCGCTTCATTTAATTGTGATTAGCTAGCTTTAGGCCAGGTATCAACAGTAGTTCACAATATTTGCACCACCCAAGAAGCTCCACTGCAACAGCGTGCATACAGTGTGTCGTTAGCTGAAAGCCCGGTCATCAACAAACAAATGGATGACATGATGAAACGTGGCAACACCGAACATTGCTATAGTCCCTGGGCTTCGACGGTAGTCTCCTTCAAAAAAGAAGGGATTTCTGAGGTTGTGCGTCGTCCACCACCAACTCGATGAAATTACGCGTAAAGACGTCTACGCTCTACCCGGTAATAATGACGCATTGGGCTGTCAACTGAGGGCAGAATTTTTTTCTTTATTGCATTTGCTTTCTGGCTCTTGTCAGGTTCTGATGACAAAATCTGACTACCCGGAGACAGCATCTGTAACACCAGAAAAACTTTACCAATTCACCGTTGGGCTCTTCAGTTTCGGCAATGCGCCACCCACCTTCGAAATAATTATGGACGCTACTCCTCGCTGCCTGAAATAGAACACCTCTCTTGTTTAGAAAACATTGTGGCATTTTCAACCGACTTCTCGCTTCATCTTACTTACCTGGAAAAGGTTCTTATGTGCCTCGCCAAGGTGGGTCTTGAATTTATTTAAAGAAATGAGAGTTAGATGCCCGCTAGCTTACCATCTTCAGCCATGGAGATCCAGAACCTAGATAGCAAGGTGCCTTTCACTAAAATAGGTCCTCCTGTCGACACGCCGGCCAGTCTGTATAAAGCACTTCTACTGTTCACCCCGATTATCCCATCCTCAGATATTTAAGTTCAAAAGACGGCATCCATCCGGACCCTTGGAAACTTTGTGCCTTTGCCGCGTTTCCAAATCCAACCGCTGTTGAAGAGCTCAGAAAATTTATCGGCTTTTGCTCGTATTTACGACAATTCACCAGTGATGCTGCTTCAATCATAGCCCCTTTGACTTACCTTATCTCTGGCAGTTCTGATCTATCGGCATGGTCAGAGGCGTGTGGCGATGCATTTCAACAATTTCGGTGCCTTCTCATTGCACCACCAATACTACCACATTGCCATCGGTCAGCACCAACAGAGCTTAACAATGACGCTCGTGCCGTCGAGCTTGGTGCCGTAATTGTCCAACGCAAACGTGGGTTTGAAGGGTAAGTCGCTGCTTATGCCAGCCGCATCCTCACGAAAGCTGAATAAAATTGGCACATTCCACGCACAGTGGGAATAGATGATATGCGAAGCACTAATGAGAAAGGTTGATTTGTCACTTTAGAAATCAGCACATCGTTACGAGGTGGAGGTAAATGATTTCTTGTCAAGATTATCATGTTTGGATGCATCGTTCACCTTTGTAATTTATTCACGTCACGCGATATCAATTTTAGTGTTTGTGGAGCTATCGGAACGCCCGCGAGCTATGAGCGTGGTATGTTGTCATGTTCTTACACGACACGCGTGTCAGCATCATCATGTTTGCATCAGTCATATATTTCGTCATTCATTGACGTCAGGTAACACCGAATTCGCTATAGGTGGAGCCAGCAAAACGGCCGCGAGCGCATCATGAAGGGTCCAATATACTCCTATGTGGCGTTGACGTGTGCGCACGCTGAGCAAAGCGACGCTACTTTAGCTAAACGCGAGTGCTCTATAGCCTGACGCCAGGCGCGACTAGTGTACATCGACGCGACACGAAGGCCACCAGCTCGAAATACGACATGCTGCATTTCCCGCCGATGCGTTACCCAGACAACGCTGCTTCTCCCTCTTTTCTTGATGGAGGGACGCCGGACGTGCTTAAACGCGCATGCAACAAAGCAATGCAGTGCGCCGTGCCTTTGCGAGTATACGGCGGAACCGGCGTCTTGCGTGGCGACGCCGGCGTGACGCGACAAAATGAACGCCAGCGAGCACGCGCACCACGTCACGTCGAATGTATTGCTGCCTTGACTGTAGAATGTAGTCTTGTTCTCACATGAAACGCATCTCCTGGTTATCATGTTTGCACCAGTCACATACATTCGTCATTCATTGGCGTCACGTAATACCAAACGTGGCATATGTGCAACTAGCGAAACGGCCGCGAGTCCATCACCAGTGTGGCATGTAGTCGTCCTGTTACATCAAACGCATCTCATGTTTATAACGCTTGCTCAATCATCGTATCTTCGTCATCCATTCGTGTTTCGTAATACCAAATTAAGTATGGGTGAAGCTAGCGAAAGGGCCGCCAGCGCATCATGAGCGTGCCATGTAGTCTTGTTGTTACATGACACGCATCTCATGTTTATCATGTTCGCACCAGTATCATACCTTCGTCATCCAATCACGTCCCGTAATACCAAATTTCGTATAAGTGAAGCAAGCGAAACGGCATCCAGCGCAGAACCACGAAATGTAAATCATGACATTCATGACATACATGTCATGATTTCCATGTTATGCTAGTCAAATATGTGTTTCATACAGTCATGTTATGTCATACCAAATTTGGTATCGATACCATTATTGAAACGGTGAGAGCTAAAAACAGTTGGTGGCTAGATAGATAGATAGATAGATAAATAGATAGATAGATAGATAGATAGATAGATAGATAGATAGATAGATAGATAGATAGATAGATAGATAGATAGATAGATAGATAGATAGATACGCTCAAAGTCGCCGAAGTTCGCTAAGAAATGCTCCGCATTTAGGCAAAGAAAAGGATTGTGTCGCCATTACATGAGCGCTTCAAAAATTTTTACCACAGCTGTACAAATTTCGATTTGATATTGTGACGTGTCATCATGCCATATGCTGGCGATTTTCGCTTAAAGATGCGAATAGTCAGCTTGGTCGCTGGGCATTTCGCCTTCACGAATTCGACATGCGTGTTGATTACCGTTATGGCCGGGAGCATTCTGAATAGGGTGCCTTATTCTGCTCATCATTGCTCGCGGCGCCCTCCTGCTCGTATATTTCTATGGGCGGTGCCTTTGCCATAAATAATTCTGTCATGCCTTCCGAGTAACGTAGGACCCCTGGATCACGTCGACTTTGGACTTCCTCTTAAACAACCCGCCTTTTCTTCTCTCTCGGACGCTTCGGCTCCAAGCCCAATACTCCACCGTTAGCCAGAAGCTGCTCTACCACCGTAACTACAACTCAATTGGCCGAAAATGGCTGCTTTTTTATGTAGACAACTCCACTGCGACATCTGCGCCACGGCTCACGATGATTCACAATGCAGTCACGCTGGTCTCGTAAATACTTACACATGCCTGCACCTTCGGTACTACTGTTGCGGTATGTACTGTTTCGTTCGCCAGTACATCCGGTCGTGCTCTACGTGCCCGTGACGCAAGACGCCGCCTCAACATATTGCCGGTATGTTACAAGCGCTACCACGTCCAGCCCGAACTTTCAAGCTCGTTGACCTACACGGCCCCTTCCTTACACTCCGAGCGGCAACCACTGGGGCTATAGTCATCTTCGATCACCTAACGCGTTATTCTGTAACATCAGCGTTAATTTCTGATACCGTAAGCGACATTGCCAGCTTTGTACTTCGGAGTCTCGTGTAATGGCACAGATGGCCTCGAGAATTGCTCTGTGACTATGGCCGTGTTTTTCTATTTGATGTCATTGCAGCCTTGCTGAAGCACTGTCGCATTATACACTGCACAGTACGGCATATTATCCCCCAACTAATAAGATGACGGAGCGTTTCAATAGCATCCTTGGGTGATATATTGTCCAGGTACGCTTCATTTGATCACACCTATCTGGACACAATACTACCTCCCGTCGCGTACACATGCAACACGGCAACACAAAGCACCACCACATTTTCAGCATTCTTTCTTTTTACGGACATGAACCGGCTTCCACATTGGAAACAATCTTTATACTGGCCTCATTCTCCCAATTTCCCAAATATTTAACGAGCAGCCACATATGCCGAAGAATATTGCCAACTTGCTCGTTCATTCACGTCGCACGAATTAAGTCAACAGAAACATCATCCCAATGAATTGACTACTGCTACATTTTCTGATCTTGGCCATTGGTATAAGAAGTGTCGTAGGCCTGTGTTCTCAGATTTGGGTGCACGTAAAAGAACCTCAAGTGGTCGAAATCTCCGGAGCCCTCCACTATGTCGTCTCTCATAATCATATGGTAGATTTGTGACGTTAAACGCCACAAAGCAACTGGCCATTGGTATGACTGCGGGTTTCATCTACTACCGCTAGACTCTCCCACAAGCTATCTTCGAAGTACTGTGGCGCCTATCGGGTTATACAACAAACGTGCGCTGTCAACTACCTTGTGGAACGACTCCAAGCATATTATGACAAGCGTCACCGCGGCCAAGCAATCGTACACGTGTCCAGGCTCAAGAATTACTACGATCCTCCTGTGTACTCTTGCCCATAGGTTGCCAAGATGGTTTCCTTATTGCCCGGCAGTAATTTTAATGAAGGTAGTGGAGATGCGGCTTGAGAGAGAAAGTCGTGGATATGCGCGTTGAACAAGGGAAAAGAGGAAGACGACGACTGATCGCTACCCACGCTGTTAGCCCTTGGAGTAATAAAATCTAAGTCCAATTTTTGCTACTCTTGCCTGCAACACTTTCTCGTTTGTTTATTATTATTATTATTATTATTATTATTATTATTATTATTATTATTATTATTATTATTATTATTAGTAGTAGTAGTAGTAGTAGTAGTAGTAGTAGTGGTTGTGGTAGTAGTAGTGGTAATACGCAGTCACCAACATAGTCCACCAGGAGCCTCGACTTAAGGCGACTCATGATGAAATACGTACTAAAAAGCACCACAGGGTTTTACATCATGCCTGACAGACGGTTTCTATTTTACTGCCACTACAATCAACAGAGGCATCATATAAAGTGATACGGACCAGTACATTTTCGCTGCCGAATAGTTTTTGCATGGACGCAACATGCAGGGACCTAGCCATTAGCAGCTCAGGTGCGAAAATCGGCCTTCATTCTTAATATTCTTATCTAAACATACTCACGGTTCTCTTTTTTTCTGGCAGTGGTACCACAGAAATTCCCACATCAAAGCGTGCGTTCGGCTGGCCAGTTTGTTGAAGCAGCAGCGTTGTGTCAATCAGGTTTTGTAGGACACTTGACCCTAGTGGGCTTATTAGGTTCCTCCACATCTCGATTCTGTGCAAAAGGAATGAACAAGGGTATATCAGGATTTGCAACATCAAAGGTGTTATGTTGCCTCATACAAAGGTAACCTATAAAGAGAAGGAACAGTGTGAGATGAGGTGCCCATAACCTTCTCGGTCCTGAAATGCGCTAACAAAGAACAGCATTTGCGAAACTGTTTCTATTAGGCTTCCTGCTCGTAAAAATAGGCAGAGAAATTATTTACTCGACCAATTTACTGTTTGTTTGAAAATGTGAAGGTACTATTTTGGGTAGTCCTGCATTTTCGAAGTCTCTATGATTGCGTGGAACAGCAGTGTCACACCAAAACGACTTTCATTATCATCCTTAGAGCGTCCACTGCTGAAGAAAAGTCCTATAAAGGGTACCGCGTATGCTACAATTAAGAAAAAATGCTCTCACTTATCACGAGGACGCTGCCTAGCACTTAGAGAAGAAGAAGAAGAATAACTTTATTTATGAAGTCCAGCGAAGTTGATTTGGGGCGGGCCTAGGCGTCGGCCACGAGCCCTTGGGCTCGGGCGGCTTCCTCGGCTCGCTGGACGGCCCACAGTTGTTGTTCGAATGAGGAGCTGAGCAGAGCCCCCTCCCAGCGTGTCCTGCGGTCCGAAACTGCCTCTTCGTGGTTTTCATCGTTGCTTTCATCTAAACTCGAGCATTCCCATAGTATATGTGAAAGTGTCGCCCTTTCATCGCAAACCTTGCATTTTTCTGTTAAATACAGATCAGGGTAACAGAGACTAAAGAGAACTGGATTCGGATAAGTATATGTTTGCAGTTGTCGCCACGCAACTGCCTGTTTTTTATTTAACCTGTTGTGTGGCGGAGGGTACTTTCGCCTTTCTAGCTTATAGTGCTGCGTTATTTCGTGGTAACTAGTCATGCGGTCCCCCCACTCCCACTCCCCCCCGCGTGGAACTTCGTCCGAGGCGGCGTCGGCGTTCGCAACGGCTCGGTTCGTGAGTGCTCGAGCCGCCGCGTGCGCCGCCTCGTTGCCGGCCAGCGGGGTTTGTGTGTGTGCGGGGGTCCATATGACGAAAGTGTCATTTTTTTCCCGAATTTTGTCTTCGTTAGTCATTAGGATTCGCAGCGCCTCTCGGGAGACACGACCGTTCGCATAGTTGCGTATCGCTGCTTGCGAGTCACTAATTACTACTTCGGCCTCAGTGGTCGCCACCGCGAGTGCTATGGCCACCTCCTCGGCCGTCTCGGTCAGTGGCGTTTGCACCGTAACGCTCGTCATGCATGTCCCTTTACCGTCGACCACCGCGGCCACGTAACCACACCTTCGCGCGTATCTGGCCGCGTCCACGAATACCGCTTCCTTGCAATTTCCGAATTTTCTCTGCAAGTCCTGCGCTCTCTGGTTTCTTCGGCCGGTGTGATGTTCCGGGTGCATATTTTTGGGCAACGGCGGAATCACTATCTTTTCCCTTACCATCACGGTTATGTCGGCTTTTTCGCCTTGCTGCGTGTGATAGTGGATTCCCAGTTTTTCGAGGATGTACCTGCCCGTTTTAGTCTTAGAAAGTCGTTCATACTGTGCTACGTTGTGCGCTTCTATTAATTCGTCAAGCGTGTTGTGCAAGCCTAGTTCTAATAATTTCACTGTGCTTGTGTTCATGGGTAAGCATAAAGCTTGCTTATACACTTTCCTGATTAAGCAATCTAATTTTATCTTCTCGGCGACGTGCCAATTCAAGTAAGAGGCAACGTACGTGATTCTACTGAGGACAAAGGCTTGCACAAGTCTAATAGTGTTCCCTTCTTTCATACCACTATGTCGGTTCGTAATTCGTTTTAGAAGTCGGATTGTCTGATTTACCGCGTGTTCCAACCTGCGAACAGTTTCGCCATTGTGGCCATTGGCTGCAATATACAAGCCTAACACGCGTATAACGTCTACTTTGGGAATGACGTGGCCTTTCGAGGTCGTTAGCTGTATCGCTTCCTCTGCGTGATTTGCGCTTTGTTCGCTGTATTTGGGCTTTCGACCTCTGCGCGTAGGTCTGTAAACCAGTAGCTCCGATTTCTCAGCCGAGCAGGTGAGGCCCGTGTCCTCTAGGAATCTTTGAACCGTATCGATGGCTCGCTGTAGCGTCTGTTCTATTTGGCCGTCACATCCCCGAGTTACCCACAGAGTAATGTCGTCTGCGTACAGACTGTGGGAGAGCCCGTCAATCTCTTCTAATTTAGCTGGTAACCCTATGAGTGCGAGGTTAAAGAGCAAGGGCGAAATCACCGAACCCTGAGGAGTGCCGGCGCTGCCCATCTCTATCTCTCCTGACTCTAATTCTCCCAATGTGATCCTCGCTGTCCTGTCCGTTAGAAAATCACGGACGTAGTCGTACGTCCTTTTACCGAGTCCTAGTTCTATTATTCGGGTAAGTATAGTCGAGTGCTTGACATTATCAAACGCCTTCTTTAAATCTAGGCCTAAGATTGCTTTGGTAGAAGTGGTCATGCTGTCTATTACCTGGTGCTTGAGTTGTAGCATGGCGTCCTGCGTGGAGAGGCTCTTCCTGAAGCCCAGCATGGTGTGAGGAATCAGATCGTGGTCCTCGAGAAAGTTTGTTAGTCTCGCGAGGACCACGTGCTCCATGACCTTACCAACGCAGGACGTCAGCGATATCGGCCTTAGATTTTCCAGCTGTATGCGCTTTCCTGGTTTGGGTATCATAACGATGCGGGCGGTTTTCCACTGTCGGGGAATACGTCCCTTTTCCCAGCATTCGTTAAGGAAAACCGTGAGGTGCTCTATCGATGTGTCATCTAGATTCCGAAGCGTTTTGTTCGTAACCCCGTCTGGTCCGGGCGATGATTTCGTGTTGAGCCTGTGCAGCACCGCGCGTACTTCAGCAATGCTGAAAGGTCTGTCCAAGCACTCGTTCGCAGTGCCTTTGTATTCAGAGTGGAGCACGGGTCTAGTCGGATTAGTGTATCTCATCCTGAGTTCATGCAAGAGTTCTGCGTGGGTGCCTTTGTAGACGTTGATTATCTTGTTGACATTTTGCCTATATGCTGTTTTAGTCTCCTCTGGATCCAGCAGGAACCTGAGGAGATTCCACGCCTTGGTGAACCCTACCCGACTATCCATGCTATTACACGTCTCTTCCCACTGTGACTTGCAAAGCTGTAAAGCGTATTCCTCGATGTCTCTATTCAGTTTAGCTATTCGCCTACGTAAAGTCCTATTGTGTCGTTGTACTTTCCACCGGGCTTGTAGGCTACGTTTAGCCTCCCACATATGCAGAAGCTTACTATCTAGGACCTGGAGGTTTGCTTCAGGAGGGACCTCATGCGTTGCTGCCGCGACATCTTGCTTCAGCATTGATGTCCACTTTTCTATATCTTCGATATTTTCCGAGGAGTCAATCCTATTTTCCCTGTTTTGCCTAAACTTGTCCCACTCTACAAGTTTTAGTAGCTTGCTTTTCTTTTTGCACGGCCCCGCATTGGCACGAATTTCTACAATAGTGTGATCACTGCCCAAATCCTCCTGTGTATTCGTCCAGCATACGTTTGTTATGTTTTTAACGAACGCGAGATCTGGTGACGTATCAGCACAAACACTATTTCCTTGTCGCGTAGGCGCGGAGGGGTCGGTAATGAGAGTGAGACCCTCCAGTAGAGCATCCTCCCATAGGTTTTTGCCTTTCAGGTTTTCGTATTTGTAGCCCCATGCGGAATGATGAGCGTTAAAGTCTCCCGCTACGAGGAGCGCTCGGGTCCCCGCGATGCCGGCCGCCTTCTTGAGTAGCGCGCGGAAGCGGTGCTTAAGTCGAGGGCTACTATACACATTAAGAATGAAAAGACTATTGTCTCGATTCTTTGGAGGTACTATCTCCACCAACAGGTGCGGTATCGCGTTTACCTTTATCTCATGCTGCGTTACGGTTAGGTTACGTTTGACCAGCGTCGCGACGGCCGGTTTGTCCCGAGGAGCGCTATCCTGAAATGACCTGTAACCGGATAACTTAGCTTTAACGTTAGTTTCCTGTAGAAGTATCACATCTGGCTTCTCCTTGTTAATCAGGTACTGTTGAAGATGTCCCCGCTTTCTAGCGTATCCTCTACAATTCCATTGCCAAATTACGTAATTTTTAGTATTGTGAGTAGCCATGATGATAGTAAAATTTAATATTTGCCAGTGTTCTCCCTAGTCTCTGTGTCCACTGGTCTGTGGTACGGTTTCCCAGTCTGTTTGAGGGGCCCGCAGCTGCTAGCTGGTAACCTTCGCTCGTTGTTTTCAACCCTCATCTGCAGGGTGGCGAGTTGTTGCTGTATTTGCTGCATTGTAGTTGTTATCTGCTGCATCGCGCCTGTAAGCTGGCTAAGCATTCGTTCCATTTCTGCTTTACGCGTGTTCTTTTCATCCTCTATTTCTTTCCTGACTATGCTTATGTCGTCTTCGACATCGTGCCGTTTCCTATCCCCTTCCTCTGTTTTATGTGTTTGAATTTCGGCTTGCGCCGGGTCCACTTCAACTGCCCTGCGTTTCGAGGGGGTCGGCACCGTTTCATCCTTAGATAGTACCTCCCCTGGATTGTCCTGCAATCGGATCGTTCCGCCCTTTTTAGCTACCTCATTTTTTAGACTAGCATTTTCCTCCCTGAGTTCCTCAATTACGTTTTTGTATCTAATGTTATCTCTCTCCAATTGCTCGAGTCGTTTTTGAATTTGCATGATCATGTCGTGTTGACCTTCACTGTTAGAAAAGGCAGTGCCAGACCGCGCACGCTCGCCGGAGGCGGCTGCCGCCCAGCTCACCTTGGAGGCTTTGGGTAGACTGTCGTTACCACCGGGTCCGGCAGCTCGCGTCGCTGTAGTGTCGGTACTGGCGGGAGACGTGCCCTGGGACTTAGGTCTGTCCTTGGCTCGTTGGCGCTCGGCGTTCCTCGACCGAGAGCGGGAGTGAGACCGGGACCGGGAGCGGGAGCGAGAACGCGAGGCGGATCGGCCTCGTCTCTCCCCACGCAGCGCCGAACAGGCGTGTCCACTTTCGCCGTACACCCTATAGCTCTTGTCTGCGTCCTCCTCACGTTGCCTTCTTTCCCACTGGCGTTTCTTCACTATGTAAGGAGTTCTGTACTTGGCTTGGCATTTCCTGTCTCCGGTAGGGTGGTCCTTGCCGCAAAGTCGACATCTGGGCTCACAGCAGTGGTCTTGCGGTGGATCATCACAGCCACAGCCTCTGCATCTTCTACTCTCTGGGTTGGGGCAAACGTCGGATCGATGTCCAAGTCGGCCGCAAGCGTAGCACGTCTCGTACTGTTTCTTGTAGAGCACGCAACGGTGCTCCGTTCCGTTGTAGTATATGTAGCGCGGCACTACACTTCCTTCGAATACGACGATAGCGTGTGCCGTGCTTCCCATCCTCTTCGCGTGCAATAACGAAGGGTTGTGCTCGTTGACGAGGTGTCTCTCAATATCCTCAGGAGAATCTTCGTCGGGAATCCCACGGATGATGCCCTTGGTTGTATTTTCCGGCGCGGCTGCATATGCCCTCGCTGCGTAATCTTTGTCTCCCATGGTTAGCTTGGAGATTTCACAATATCTTCTGGCTCTCTCTTCCGATGGAGTACTCACTACTACAATATTCTGTCTTTCGTTTACGCGAAAGATATCGCCTCTGGTTTCCTCTTGGTTCAGTCCGGCAGCGGCACGTATGCTGTCGCCGATCCGAGCAGCACGATGTGTCCTGGTGCTGAAGCCATCTCTAGGGCGTACGATGACCTTGATGTCGTCCACCGGCAGATTCGGTTTTTTGGTCGCCATGCTGAGTCGTCGCACGTTTCTGGCTGCTCTTTTGACAAACGCTTCATCACCGTTGAGCGCGTCAGCGGTCAACACTTAGAGAGTATGCACTTAGAGAGTATGCAGCCAATTTCATTACCACATTTTCTGAACCTGACTGCGAAAACGGCGCCATTTCTCGGGGCTAAGCGAAACAAATCATGTTTACTTTGGGAAGACTAATTTCAACATGCACTGCTGACCCGCAGGTCGCGGGATCGAATCCCGGCTGCGGCGGCTGCATTTCCGTTGGAGGCGGAAATGTTGTAGGCCCGTGTGCTCAGATTTGGATGCACGTTAAAGAAACCCAGGTGGTCAAAATTTCCGGAGCCCTCCACTACCCCGTCTCTCAAAATCATATGGCGGTTTTGGGACGTTAAACCCCACAAATCAATCAACTTCAACATGCGATACCGAGTTATGTATACAAGTCTGTAGCCTTTAAAACAATGGTAAGTTATAAGGTGTTCTGTACTGAGCACGTGCCCCGCCGCGGTGGTCTTGTGGCTAAGCTACTCGGCTGCTGACCCGCAGGTCGCGGGTTCGAATCCCGGCTGCACCGGCTGCATTTTCGATGAAGGCGGAAATTTTGTAGGCCCGTGTGCTCAAATTTGGGTGCACGTTAAAGAACCCCGTCTAACCAAAATTTCCGGAGCCCTCCACTACGGCGTCTCTCATTATCAAATGGTGGTTTTGGGACGTTAAACCCCACCAATCAAATCAATCAATCATTGTACCGAGCACGATACAACACGCCACCAGCAGTGACACTCCAACGTGACAATAAGCGCTACAACCGGTATCAACGTTCATTTGACACATTTCGTTCAATTGAAACTTTCATGTGTTGTACGGCACACAAAAAAACCCTTAGGGAAACAGAACAAGACACATTGAACAAGGCGTGTGCATTATTTGTCATTTTGTTTTGTTTTCTCAATACTATAGCTGCCTTCAAATGTTGTACATTCTAGCAAATCAAAGTAATTTGTCATATCTTGTCGGTAAAGGCAGAAGGATGGTATTCGACTGCTGACAGCTTTGAAAATATGCTACTTAGAAGAACGCACGAATAATTTGTCTGGCCAATAGTGTTGATATTGCGCGCCAATTGTGCATATTACTTTGTACAGTTTTATACGACCTAGTTCGCAAAAACAGGCGAAGTGACTAGACCTCACAAAAGGTAATTTTAAAGTCAGAAATATTAGAGGAAGAAACAGCTTCATTTGGTTTATACCTCATCATCATCATCATCATCATCATCAGCCTGACTACGTCCACTGCAGGACAAAGGCCTCTCCCATGTTCCGCCAGCTAACCCGGTCCTGTGCTTGCTGCTGCCAATTTATACCCGCAAACTTCTTAATCTCATCTGCCCACATAACCTTCTGTCTCCCCCTAACTCGCTTCCCTTCTCTGGGAATCCAGTTAGTTGCCCTTAATGACCAGCGGTTATCCTGTCTACGCGCTACATTCCCGGCCCATGTTCATTTGCTCTTTATTTCAGCTATGATATCCTTAACCCCCGTTTGTTCCCTAATCCACTCTGCTCTCTTCTTTTCTCTTAAGGTTACACCTACCATTTTCCTTTCCATTTCTCGCTGCGTCGTCCACAATTTAAGCTGAACCCTCTTTGTAAGTCTCCAGGTTTCTGCTCTGTAGCTAAGTACCGGCAAGATACAGCTGTTATATACCTTCCTCTTGAGGGATAGTGGCAATCTACCTGTCATAATTTGAGAGTGCTTGCCGAATGTGCTCCACCCCATTCTTATTCTTCTAGTTACTTCAATCTCGTGGTTCGGCTCTGCGGTTATTACCTGCCCTAAGTAGACATAGTCTTTTACAACTTCATGTGCACTGTTACCTATCTCGAAGCGCTGCTCCTCTCCGAGGTTGTACATTACTTTCGTTTTCTGCAGATTAGTTTTAAGACCCACCTTTTAAGACCCACCTTTGTAGGTTTCTACCTACAAAGAAAAAAAAACGAATGTAGATACACTGCTGTAGAGTCTGAGACACTTTGTAGCATGGTCAGACAGCAGTTCTCGTAGGTAGAGTGATGACATACTCGTTTACCAAACCGTGGATGACGGTAATGTGTGATGTAAGTTTACCTTGAAATATTTTTGTGGTTGTGTTTGTGTGAACCATCGATTGTACATGTTCTTTAAACGTCATGTCTTAGCCATTATTATGTAAATGACGTCTGTTTTGTCATCATCATCGTCATTGTATGTGTAACAAGAAAATGTTCTGTTGAGTGTGGTTGACGTTTGAGGCAAAGAATTTTTCTAAACAAGCGTGTTCGGTTTCCACTTTACGTGTCGAATCTTGTTTCTCGTATTCAAAAACTCCGTGTCCAACATACTATCTGCTTTTTCAGATGCTTAATCGACTTCCTGACTCTTGCGGCACTTAAGACACCTGTAGCCCCTGTTGCACAAAGGAGCGTTTCCAGCGTCATGCCAGTACGTTTTTTGGCACTGGTACACGCTGTTAACACTCATACACGCTGGAATCAACTGGCATTTTTGGAGTGCACTAATGAGTAGCTGGTAGCTGGGTTACCCTGGTAGGGGCGCTGGCTTCGCCGTTCGGGCGCTGGCACACTGGAAAGCGCTGAAAGTGCTGAAACTTTCACTGGAGTGCGCTGGTAACTAGGGGAGCAAGCAATGGTTTTGTCAGTGCCGCGTGTACATTTATGTAGTGTGCACAGTTGTATGCTCCGGTGTCGTTGAATATGAAACACTTGATTTGATGGTAAGCACAGATGTTTCCCTTACCACTCCAGAGCATGCCTCACAATTTTTCACTTAGCAAAGATACATAATAAGCGCAAGACATTCATAATACGTGGTTTGCAAAATCACAGTCATTTTTATAGTTTTTCTTTAAAATGAGTAGTACAATGTGTTAATAACCGAAAGCAGCCAGCGCGGAATATTTTGTTTTCCAGCATTCTGTACTTCTATTATGAATGAAGTGTGCATAACAAGGTTATTTCTTGCAGTGCACATGCATGCTGCAGCAATTAAATAATGAAAGTTTTTCACATGTCCCCCGCGTATGAAGACTTTGCAGCAGTGAAGTATTGTTGTAACAATTCCATGTTGCACTGTTTAAAGCATTAAACTCTAGGCGCCACTCTGAAAAGAAACAGCGAACTTTAAGACCGCAGTGTTCACGAGAAGTTGAATAGCTCGCTCGATCGCTTCACAAGCTTTCTCGGATGCAGCGAGAAAGCAGATCAATCAATCAATCAATCAATCAAACAATCACTTATTTTCCACTTCAAGAACTAATGGGAAGAAAAAGCTGCTGTGAGCTTGACTAGGGTTCCCAGCCGATCGCAGTTCAGCATGCAGTGACAGTATACGAAAAGTGGCGAACAAAAATATGAACACCAGAAAGCATATAATATTCTTGCACATAGTGGCAAAAATAACACAACAGCTGCGCGCAATAAAAAACATAATTATCAAATCACAAACAATAACTATCAAAATAATTTTGCGATAACAGGTTTAACACAGAGAGCAAAGTTGTTCTTAGCATCTGAGCCACGTAATTTGTCGCAGTGTTCTTGTTTCGTGCTTTCTCATGAGCCGTAAGCGATAATAAGAAGAAGATTCATCTAATTCTCCGAAATATGCAAGCGTCGGAATATTGTTGTTTATTTCATAATTATATCTAAGAACAAGGCGTAAGTTATACGTGCTGAAAACCGTAGGAATATCGGCAGCTTGGAAGAGCTGTGCAGAAGGATGATCTCTGGCTAAGTTATAAATGTTGCCTAAAGCATTCTTGTAGTACGTTGGGATTCTTTAAAGATGTGCGCAGTGCCAGTGCCCCATAAAAGTTGGCCATAATTCACTTGAGAAATAAATAATGATTTGAAAAGCAACAATTTGATATTAGTTGGAAGAACACAGTTATTGTGGTATAGGAGGCCGAAAAACATGAAACAGCTAAACACACGTGGTTGACATGCACAACCCACAGCAACGTTTCCGTGAACCAAACACCAAGCGTTTTAAATGCTGCTACATTTTTTAGGTTTTCGGAGTTATAAATCAAGAATTCACAAAATGATACAGTTTTATCTTCGATATCCTTCCATATCCTTCGATATAGCTACACTGGAAACACATGTTTGACAATGCCTGTCCTACTTACTACAGTTACAGTTAAGGTAATAGTTCAAAATATTCCGAAGCTCAAATGCACGAACTTCAAGCATCGCAACTCATAAACATCGAGAGCAGTTTTACCCAGCACCCCTTCCCAGCGAGAAGCATTAGGCCTATCATGCTGGACGCATCGATGTACTTGTTACCGGCGCTTCTTGCTTTAGGTGCACATAATTCGAAATTGTAAAACTGACTGCAAAGTATAGTTTAAACATCTGTGACCAAAATCAACTGTTTTTCTTAAGTGCGGTGCCCATACAAGGAGCGATGAAGATCATTGCGTCACGCTTCCAGCAAAGCAGGGGCAGGATTCACAACACTCACTTACGAAAACATTGTTGCGCAAGAGTACTTTTCTTGCGTAAGTCGATTCACGAAACGAAAAAAAAAACGTCGTAAGAGGCCATCATTGTCAGATCAGCCGCTGCAATAAAGCGCGCTGTGACTGCCCGGGAACATGTCAGCAATTTCGATGCAGTTGCTATAATTGCTTACGTCAACGAAAAGGGCTAGTAAGTGGATTCACAAAGCAAAATTTTGCGCAAAAGCAGCACGGTTCCTAAGAGTGGTCCAGGTCACGCTTAGAAACAATGTGGCTACTTAGAACCTGCCGCCGCGGTGGTATACTTTGGTGCCCTGGCTAGTTTTGAGTTAATTCACGCCCATGAAGGACTGCGTGATGACTGATGGTGCGTTTTTCTTTCTTTCGGCGCTTTGAGTTTTCTGTGTTGTTTCTCTTGCACGCAGTGGTTGGCGTTGATAACCTCCGTCGTCTAATAAGCTCAAAGTCGCAGTAATTGAAGAATAATATTGGGCGCCAATGGCGTGAAATTATGCATGTAAAAATTTGTGGTGGATGAAAACCAATGTGCTACGTGAATGATCGGTGCATTCAAACGGGGCACGGCATAGGATCAACCTTATTTGTTATGTTGTTGTGTTGCACCCCATCTTATCCAATTAAAAGTACGACTCGAGATCCTTGCGTCATTGGTATAAATTACCACCAAACAGGTCAATTGGAGCACATTCCTTGCACGCTATTGTAAATAAAATGAGAGGAACGTTTTAGTGAGTGGTTCACAAACCTTGTGCTCTAGTGTACTTACATTGGCTCTGAGTGTCCAATGGGTGCGATCTCTGAAATGCAGCGGTCGATACACTTCGGGACGGTCTGGAACGGCGCGTACTTTCTAAACCGAAGCTTAATAGGGGGTGCGTGATTACGCATGTAACTCCAAACAAATCAAGCATTTTCACCTTCACCGTCCAGAAACCGATATGGACCGTGATAAAATGCAAGCAGTCGGAATAAAATGACCCTAGTAACCTTATATGACCCCGGAAATAAGCCAAACCCCACGATTCTGGAGCAAACATTGGCTGAATTTGTCCCTGCGACAATTACCATCCGTTTAACTTGGCGCACGAACATTATTTAAAGGTAAAGCGAGCGAATGATATGTTTTTTTATGCGACGCAGCGACCACTTGACATGGGAATCATAGTGTTGCGAAGGCGAATCCCCCGTCGCATGCTCTGATCGAAGCAGATCACAAACGCGAGCGGACGACGGCTTGGCCGACAGGCACAGCTTGTGATTTGTTGTGAAGCAATACCCTCTACATCAGCTCCCTCCGTGACGTTGCCAAAACACTTCTTTCATCTGGCACTCCTGTCGTGTTCGTCATATCAACCCCCCCCCCCCCCACTTAAGAGCAAATTTTGTCACGCCGTGAAAAGGGCACAAGTACTTTCTAAAAACTCTCTTACGTGCTGCGCAGTTGTCGAAAACAACATGGCGTCGTAAACAACATATCGGTCGGTGCGAATTTTAGAAAACGCTTCTTGCAAGAGTTACATCGGCGTTTGACCGGACGCGTTGTAATTACGGCAGCTCTTTCGGTGCGTGTAAGCAGTGAGGAAAACTGCGGCAGTGCAATGGTGTACAGTGAAGTGCAGCGAAGCCTATGCGTCAGTGTGTTTATCAAGCGATGGTCGGCGCCAGTGTATGGACGGCAACTAGCACTCAAGAAGCCTGCAATGTGTGTTTGTGTGCCGGTAACAGTTTGTTCGCTTGACTTTCCAGTCTCTGTGTTGGGTGCTGTGCGACATTTCGAATTGACAGCGTTTTGGCATGTTACTTGAGTGACCCCAAATACGTACGGAAACCTATGAACTACGCGCTGTGCTCGGTTGTTGCTTCGCCACTGGTTAGCCTGTGCGCTTCTACTTTTTATGAGCAATCTAGTGTTCGGAAGTGAAACGATGTTTTTTGTGAACAGTGGTGCTGTGTTGACGTTCCAAGACTTGTGAAGAAGCTAAGCTCGTGTGATCGAAAATTGAAAAACAGAGTTGGTAACTGTTTTGCCCTGCAAAGTTGTGGTGGTGGAGCTTGGCGCTTTTGTTTGTTAACTCGTCACTTCTCCTCTTTGTGATAACCATGATCCTAACGCTGTGATGTAGTAGTAGTAGTAGTATTTTTATTTACAGTAAGCCGGATACAGAGCTTACTGCAGGGGCAAAGGGCTAAAGGCGAACAGCCTGACAAAGGCCCTTGTCCCTCCGCAGTCCGTGACAGTGCAAAGCTTAGACATCAGCACTGACAAACAGTATATATATTCAATACATTGATTTCAAGCAACCTGAAATTGTAAACATAAAATTCAAACATAAATAGCATAAGAAGTTTACATAATACCTTTCAAGAATTAGAGGTCACTCTCGTTAAAATTCCCAACTAAACAATATCAATGAAACAACTCAAAAACAGACACAAAATGCATGCGGATACAATGAATTCCGCTGTATACACTCGTATAATTGACATAGAAGTTTATGAACAATTTAAGCATTTGCAGAGGCATGAGACTCCATTACGTAGTTTCGATAGTGTAGACCGGTGGTTATGAATAAGTTCTTTATTTGTTTCTTGAAAGTCGCACTACTAGCCCTAAAGTTCAATTGATCTGCAAGGGTATTTAAAACCTGAGGTGCCTGGTAAGCAATACTTTGTTTTCCATACTTGGTTTTTGTTCTAGGAGCTCGTTTCTTTTGTTCTCGCAGACTGTAGTGTGGTCTTTCGGTGCAACTTTCTTCATATAGCTTAGTCTTTTGTATTAACTGAAGTAATTTAAAATGATATATTTGATCAATTCTGAGTATGGAATGTTTAAGGAATAGTGGAGCAGTGCGCAAGTCTTGTAGATTCCCCCTGTAATTTTCAAAGCAGCGCAATATTTTCTTTTGTATAGTTATTAACTTATGCTAATTCCCTTGTGATGTCGTTCCCCAGACTAACATCCCATAACTTACTTTAGAATGGAAGAGTGCATAGTACATACTTATTTTTAACCTCAATGGGATCTTCTGGGCCTAATAATGGTTGCCTTCACCGTTACATCACAATATTATGGGGATGCAGGCAAATACATCAGTAGTTTTTTTGTGATTTGATAAAAGTGAGCTCTTGGTTGATTATAAGGATGGGCCTGTCGATTTACCACGCTTCGTAGCTGGAAAGTTGATGTGAATTTATTTTCCAGGAGCCAGGTTGCACTTGAGGAAATTTCGTTATTTTGAAAACTTAGTTCTATAGACGAATACCGATGTGATAGCACTATACTTCACAAGGACATATATTCTGTGGTACGTAAATTTACACGAGGCTTTAGTTTGTTTCAATGTGATTATAGCAGATTTCGTCACTTAGACAAAGTGATAGCTTCATCAAGTAAGTATCAGAAGTGAGTGATTTTAATTATTGTCTTTAAATATCTTGTTTTTGGCTCTTCACAGATCGCTGAGATTAGTTTGTTAAGGTCCTGTAATGCATCGGTTGCACACACTGGCACATCAAGCCTCATAATGACTTGGAGCACCTGTAAAAAAATAGGAAGGACGTGTGCTCCCCAACTGTGCAAGTATATGTCACTGCCGGGACTGCTATCATTCAGCGAACCTGGATATGGCCTGGAAGCATCCATGGCAGCCTCATCTGGAAGGATTGAAATCCGCTTGGCAGCTTCGAGGGCGCAAAACTGCCTAATGGCTGGCTGAAAGGTTAGTTTTTCTTTAATACACACGATTAAGTGAACACCACTTACTATGCACAAATCGAAAACCCAACTATGGTTGCTTGTAGTGGATACCTGTATGAATCTCTCACATAATGCTTATCGAACATTTATAGAAATAAATTGCGAGATAATTGAGAATGTTAAAAGTTGAAAGCCTGCAGCTTTTGATTGAAACTCCAGTCATCTGAGGCTCAAAAGCTTGCGCTTTCGAACGAGCACAAATACTTTGATTTGTTATTGAGCTCTCGAGCTTCTGACTCTGATTGATTGATTTGTGGGGTTTAACGTCCGAAAACCACCATATAATTACGAGAGATGCCGTAGTAGAGGGCTCCAGAAATTTCGACCACCTGGGGTTCCTAAACGTGCACCCAATACTGAGTACACGGGCCTACAACATTTCCGTCTCCATGAGCTTGTGACGCACTCTGTAGATCAAGTGCTCTAAAAGAAAATAGCAAGTGGGTTAAAGTCGCCTGGCTGTTCACAACTTGCAAGGAAAAAGGTCTATTGAACAAGCTTCAGACGACATAGGGCCAGTAGCTGCCTCTTTTACTTGATGTAGCTATTTCTCTCTCAGTGCTGTGGCATTTGTGTTTCAGCCAAACGTGTTCACCACGAATGCATAGTCGTATATTTTTTTCTAATTGTACCTTTTTTTCTACTAAGTATGCATTGTTGATCTCTAAAGATGACGTTCAGTGTGTTTCATAGCCATGGCTCCTCATCTCTCTCTCTCTGCAGCTAGCCTACTTCAGCAGCAGTGCGATGCAGCCAGCACACATGCAAGCCAAGTCATGGAGCGCTCCTTTGGTGTTCTGTGCAGGACACAGCATATCCATCCGGCAAGACACTGATATCAACAACAATAGTGAGTGTTGGTGGCACCCGTAGGAGCCCGTTCTGTTTGTTGCGTATGATTATTTGCCCCGATGAAGCGCATTTTTGAAAGGTTTTCTTCATTTGGAATAATAGATGTCAGCACCAAGTACACTCATAATCTACAAGTGCTTTGTGTCTTCTAGACTACCAGTTTGCTCCTATACGCGGTATAATAAGCTGGCTGTGTTAGACAGCCTTAAAGTTATGAACATTAGCTGTTGTTTTTTAATGCAGTCTAACTTGTGTTTCTTAGTGAAGTTATTTGTGGTCTGCTCCTTGCACCTAGTGTAAAGTCAAAATAGAAAAAACTTCATTGGCTTAATATGCCTGGCAGAAGTTTCATGCCTTCATCTATAACATTGTAGTTTTGCTCTTGTATCCCAAAAAATATAGTTTCAGTCGTCACTGTTTGTGTGTTTGTTGAGGCTTGTCTTCAGCTTCTGAAAATACGACACTTGTAAATATGAGCACATATTTAACAACTGTACAATTTTGCATGTAGCATGGTTGTAACAATGATCTGTATTTTTCCAAGTTCCAGCAGTAACAAGAGGTCCGGTGCTCCTCGGTAACAGAACAGAGCGCAGAAGACCAACACGTAGAAAGGGACTGCCAGTGACTGTTCTCCTGCTCAAAGTTTACGACAGCAGTAAGAGAACATTGTGATGGCAGGAGCAGCTTGAATTGTATACGCAGTAATATTCTGTGCAGGTGCAGTTTAACTTTTTAGCAGTGCATTATTCAGCAGTTTCTTCGTCTGCATTTAAAATATTTAAATTTTGCACGGAAGATAACCAAATTTGACACTAATTTAAAGGCTGCTGTAGTGTTAGAGGGTGAAGAATTTTGAGCTGTAAGTTTTCACATGCATGTTAATCAAAGTGCCTGCATGTCTCTGCACTTAACTGTCATAAATCAGAGCATCCGTGGTCGCATTAGTAACTGTGTTTGCGTTCTTCGTAGTACAAGATGTAAAGCCATGGAAGCGGTAATCTTGTACTTAGTCGACATAATCCTTCAGTATACACTCATTTGTATAGCACCAATGATGTCATGTGCGTATAAGCTCTGGGAAGTGAATCCTTGTGGATTATTTCATTTGAAAGGAAAAGGATCATCACTACTAGTATATCTAACAGTAGCTTTTAGAGCTTGTGTATTGTTATCCCACTGCCTCTCCATCCTTTAACAGTCTACTTCTCTGTTTCTACTGTGTAAGTGTAACTTTTTAAATGTATACTTTGCTCGGATAGGTTTGTTCATAATGTATTTGTGTACAAGGCAAATGACTTATCACTCTGCAGCTTTATTAAGACTACAAATAAAAGTGCTTATTTTATATGGTATGTAGCTATAGCATGCATTTACTTATCTTTTTTTAGGTGCCTGTACAATTGTTTAGCCCTACAAAGATACTGGTGTACTCTACTAGTGAAGCTGGCATCTTAAAATAGTTTGTCAGTGGAATTAACAATGCGTTTATAACCATTATTACTATTCTCAGAAGAGCTGTTAAAACTTCATGGAAATGTATTTACATTTTTCGGAACTGCGTGAAGGTCAATTCTCTTATGTTCTTTAATTGTGGTCCCTGTTTCATGCAAAGACACATAAATACTTTGCAGTGGCATAGTATTATATGTGATTTTACACATATGTGCTGAGCAACATCTCAGTTGAGGCCTGCAGCAAGACATACATGCAGTGTACTGGAGCATCACTGTAAGTGGGCCTGCAGTCGGGTGATGAGCAACGTTTATTGTCGTTGAAGTGAAGTAGATTTAGGCAAGAATGGTGACGTAACAGGTCACGTAATTTTAACGAAATGGCCGGTGACGTCGGAGTGACTCAGCCATGCTACAGCTCCCTTTTCTTAGGGAAGCAAATAATTACACTGGTCTTTCTGGTTGTGGGTAGCAGCAGGGCTCCCGGCATGGCCTTGTGCTTCTCCGTAGCTTTTGAGCGGGCTGCGCGTCGTCTAGTACTTCGGACTCTTCACGAGGTCTCTCTTTGGGATGTGTAGGTGCGTCTCGCAGATGCTCGCGTTTGCGTTTAATTTCCTGGCCCTCTTCCGTCTTCACCACCACGGAGTGCGGCGCCCCAGCTGGCCCTAGAACGACCGCAGGTGTCCAAGTCTTTTCATGGGTATTGTAAGTAGTCACTCTCTGGCCAGGTGATAGAGGTGGCAAGTGCCTGGAGCGGCGATTATAGTAGTTCCTCTGGCGTTGGCGGATTTCCTGGAGATGGTTATGGACGGCTCGTTTGGGCACAGGTTCCGGCAGCAGGTGGCTTGAGGGTACGGGCAGCAGAGTCCTCGTCTGCCTTACCATCAGTCTCTGCACAGGGGATTTCAGAGCCATGTGGAAATCAAGCGCTCTAAGAAAGCACTTCTTTAATAGCTTTTTTTGCTTCTTGCACGGCCCTCTCTGTCATACCATTTAGGCGTGGATGATATGGGCTTGAAGTTACGTGGGTAATGCCGAGCCCATGTAGAAAGTCTTTGAATTCTGTGCTGTTAAATAGCGATCCATTATCGCTGCACAGTTTAAGCGGTAATCCATAAACCGAAAAAAGTTCTGTGCAGCAAGACTTCAGCTGTTAACAATGGTATGGCGAAATTTCCTTATTTTAAAAAAGAAGGAATACAAATCGACAATAATGGCAAACTGTCGGCCCCCGTAAAAAAATAGGTCCATTCCTAGAGCTTCTCAGGGCAAGTTTGGAACCTCATGCCTCAAAAGCGGCATCTTTGCGTTTCGGGGCTGACACTTTTGACACATTTTGCAGTTTTGGGAAAATTGCTCTATGTCGCTTGCCAGGCAGGGCCGGAACGTGACGCTTCGTGCCCGTGCATTCATCTTGTCAGCTTCGGGGTTCGCGACGTGCAAAAGAGCCAATATTTCTGGTTTCATTGATATGTATAGTTTAACGTCCCAAAACCACCATATGAGTTTCTGCTTTCATTGAACTTGGTATGACAACCTTGTTGCTGCAAAATAGGAGCCCGTCTTGTGCGTGTATATCCTCCTGATAACACCAGTATCGACGGATGGCTTCTAGAACATCGTGCTACTTGTCAGGCCAACTGGTTAGCGCAAATTCCCGCAGCTTGGAGAGAACGGTATCGTTGTTGGTTGCTGCGAGAATACTTTTTAGACGGGGTTCCGAGGCTGAAACAAATTCCCGCACATTTACTTAAAACTGCGCCGTTTCCTCGCACATGCTCACTCTGCTCGGAAAACGTGACAAAGCATCAGCAAATAAAGATCTTTGCCTGACTTATAAACCAGCTTCATCGGATAGCGCTGCAAGGTCAGCCTCATGCGTTGCAAGCGAAAGGGACACTGATGCAGCGGCTTGTTAAGTATTGGTACTAAAGGCCTGTGGGCGGTCTCTACAATGTCATGGAACTTCGTGCAACCATGCACTATCGCCAACATTTCCTTCTCAATATGTGGATAATTTTGTTTCGTCTCTGTGAGCAACCGGGACGAAAAAGCGATGGGCGGCCGTCCTGCATGAGAACTGCGCCGACTCCTAATTGGCTTGCGTCAACCGAGAGAATGAAAGGCTTTTTAGGGTTGAAGAAAGCCAAAACGGGTGCTTTCGTCTAGGATTGACGCAAGGTCTCAAAATTCTTTTGCTGCGCCTCCGTCCAAATTCATGCAATGTCTTTACGCAACAGTGTTCGAAGCGGAGCGGTTACCTGTGACATGTTGGGAATGAATCGCTGCACGAAATTCATCGTGCCAAAAATATTTGCGGTTCTTTCTTGTTCTTCGGTTCCGGTATTCCAAGTATGTTTTGTACCCTCTCCGGATCGAGGCGTAGGCCTTCTGTAGTGAGTATGTGTCCCAGATACCAGACCTCAGGCTGCAGAAACGCACTCTTCTTGGGGTCAAGTCGGAGTTTTGCTGTTGACGCCGGGATAACCCAAGTTTTAAGCTGCAGTCGTGCTCTTCTTCAGTTCTGTCCCATACTAATACGTCATCCATCACAACCGCCACACAGGACAACCCTTCCAAAACGCGGTGCGTTGCTGCTTGGAATATTTCTGGGGCCGAAGCTATTTCGAACGGCATGCGAAGGAACAGATAGTGACCATAAGGAGTGCTCATGGTGCAAAGTTTGGAGCTCGACTCACTAAGCCAAATTTGCCAAAACCCGGAAACTGCATCAAGCGTAGAAAAGAATGTTACTCCGGCAAGCCTAGGAGCGACATCCTCTAACGTTGGCATGGGATAGTTTTCACGGAGTATGGCTTGATTGAGCGATGTTGGATCTAGTCAAATTCAAACATTGTCTCCTTTAACAACGGTAACCATATGGCTGGACCATTCTGTAGGCTCAGCTACCTTTGTTATGACAGCCTGATCCTCCATACGCTGAAGTTTCGCTCTAGTCTTGTTCTCCAGGGCCACGGGGACTCTTCAAGCTGGTACGACGACACCCACGGTTCGGGTTTGAGTTTTATTTCGTACTCGTAGTCCTTGAGCTCACCCAGTCCTGTGAAGACATCTGCGAAAGGTTGGGCTGGCTGGTAAAGTTGATCGACATCAATGTGCTATACCCGGCGGACACATTCAAGGCGTTCGGCTGCTGAACCACTCAGAGTGTTTAGTACACTTTGCTCTATCATGTGGAATGTTTCATGAATCGCCCTCTCATTGGCTGAAAGCCGCAGGTGCACTTTTGCTTGGGCGGTCGCCTTGTGGCCGAAAAATGCTGTTAGCGCGACCCTGCAAGCCTGCTCTGGTAGATCCGGTAGCTTTGCAGCGTCCCTCTTTGAAATGACGCAACAATTAGTCCCCGTGTCTAATTTGAAAGTCATTGGTTCGCCTTCAATATCCACCGTCGCGCTCCAGTGGTCTGTGTTGACCGTGCTCACCGTTAATGTTTGCAGAAAAAATCGCCGTCTTCTGCGCATATTTCCCGTAGTTCTTTCTTCTTGCGAGGAACGGTTCGCGAAGGCGTTGCCGATTTGCATGCTCGGGCAAAGTGGTTAAATCCTCCGCACTTATTGCATGTTCTATCAGTGGTGGGGCATCTTTCGCCGTGGTGTGCGCAAGAGCCGCAGCTGCCGCAGGCATCCCCTTTCTTTGCGACTGCGTTAACTGCCGTGTCCTGCGCTGTCTCCGCGGCTTCACTGATTTCACGAAACTGCTGTTTCCCTTGCTCTTGAATGCGAGAGATATCGATAGCCTTCTTGTACGAAGGGTTTTCCGCAATCAGTTTCTGATGCATGTTCTTGTCACGAATACCCTGAATAATACGACTGCGCAGCATCCAGTCTTCCATTACCCCAAATTCGCAGTTTGTGGCTAACATTCGTAGCTCCGTCAGCCACTCATTGAAAGGTTCGCCTTTCCTTTGGTGTCTGGACCCAAATAGAAATTCATGATAGGTCAAGTTAGTTTCTGGCTCGTAGAACTCTTCAAACTTGGCAATTAAGACGTCTACGTTATTTTTGTCCTCTTCAGCCTCAAACGTGGAGGTTCTGTATACCTTCCTTACCTCTTCGCCAATAATCACTAGCAACGTGGCTGCTTGTACTTCTTTCGCTTGTGATTATGTGAGGTGATCGTAGCCATGCTACAATCACCTCACATACTTAGTGTACAGTCTTTGCCCACCAGTTAACTTAATTTTTTTTCAAGCAGACTAACAGACAGCTGATGGGAAATGTGTTGATGTGTAAACTTTGAAGTCTTTTTGAGGAGTGTTTTCGAGAAACGAAATGGGGTCTATTGCTGTCAATATAAACACTGTTTGCACCAAGGAGCTTAGTAGCTTAGAATTGTATTATTTATGTATTGTCTAGAATTTTTTTGCGCTGTACCGGCTTTCAGCCCAAGTGTCCTGCTGCATGCTTTGTTAGTGTGTTTTGAATGAGCCAAGCTATGTCAAAAACTTGAATAAAATTGCAAACATGTACAAAATAATGATGCACAGCCCTTTTCTTTAGCATGACAATGTCACGGGCTTTATTCTTGTGTTTCATATAAAAACTGCTTGTCACTGGGCAGCAGCAGAAACCATGCATCAAGCTTTTCTGAGATGGTTCGAGAAACACAGAGTTCAGACACAACCGTGCTGTTGGATTTTTTCGCAAGTTACTTTCTATATATTTAATATGAGTGTGTTGGAATTATTTCATAGCCATTCATCTTAATATTTACACCTCAGTGTGTGTATGTATGTACGTATGTACGTACGTATGTATGTATGTATGTATGTATGTATGTATGTATGTATGTATGTATGTATGTATGTATCTATGTATGTACGTATGTATGTATGTATGTATGTATGTATGTATGTATGTATGTATGTATGTATCTTTTAAATGAGAATCGTTTGTCATTGATGAGTAAGTTTGGTAATGATTTGGCTGAATTTGTTTCTAGTTTTTTTTTCTGAGCCATTATACTTTTCAATTTGTTTTACTGCATAATAATAAATGTAACCTTACACAAAATATGTGCATTTGAAGAAGTTGTTGCCTTTGCCAACGTACAGTCATGAGCAAGAATTTGGGTAAAATGGAACGAACCAGCGAAGATTCGTTTAGAGCATAGCTACTCTACATGGCATATCTTGTACACATTTCGTTGGTCGAGTATGTCAATTTCAACAGATCAATTTTAATCAGAATAAGCAAGCTATCACCCGTGGTTGTATATTTGTTTGATATTTATGCATACTGTAATACTGGTTGGCAATTACTATTAACGTCACAAACCAAGTCATGCTGAATACACGAATTTTGTCCTTGCACCTTTTATCTGTACTGGAACTGTTGTTATAAAAAATAAACTTCGGTTTAAACTTTATTATAGTAACCAAAAGCAGAGTATCTCTCTATGACACAAATCAAATTGCAATTGTTCTGTTCGATTCTGAACAATAGAGGACCCTCTCAGCAGAACGCGATTAACTGCTATAGTTCTTTTTAACCACTGACAGCGACATTACACTGACACGCGCAGCATGACAGATAGCGGGAGAGAAGAGACAAACTAATCTCTCTGTTTGTGTCTTCTCTAACTGTCCGTGCTCCTTGGCCTTGCTGCATGTAATGATTCCCACCAAATTTGCACGAAAACGTGTGACAAAGGCAGTCAACTTGGCCGCAAGGAGTTAGCTCGCTGCATGTGTAGATTTTCTTCAGAACACCGTCACGACTGATCGCTGGTTGAATATACAAACACGTGAAAAATAATATACCAGGTATGATATTGGTATTTCAGAACTGGGCACATTTGCGATAAAAGAGGATGGAGGGGGAAATTATGAACCCTGAATTATGTAATTTATGAAGGGTCACGACACAGCGCTTTTGGGTCAAAAGGGGAGTGAAAAAAGCAAGCGCGAAAGCCACCTTCTCAAAAAAGTAGTACCCACCGTCACGCATAAACTCAGGTCGGGCAACCTCAAAAAAAAGGGAAATGTGTTCGGTGACATTGTGGATCGAACCCAGTACCTCCTAGGTTGTAGCTGAGTGCTATGGCCACTCGTCCACTGCAGCAGTGCTTGCATTCACCCGATTGCTGATATATCGTCAATGCTTCGAATGACGCCAAATGCAAAAACGTCCGCTCAAACTTGGTCAAAATTAGAAAAAATAGTTAGAATGGGTTTGCCCAAGGTAACAGGAATTTAGAAACCACCACGTGTGGCTGCATAACCGTGCACTTATTATCTTGTACATTACAGTCAAGATGTTGGGATAGCTAGCTCTAACGAGCACTACCTTCTCATATTTTGCCAAATATAAATAAAAAATAAAAGTATATATCGGCATGTGACAACGCTATTTAACTATTATGAATTCACTGTCACTGGTGTAAATTTCACTAGGTGAAAACTCAGTTTGTTTTCATTGAAGTTGTTTAGAGAAGATTTTGCTCATTAACTCATAACTCTTCTAATTAGCATTGATTCTCACATATAAAGACAGTCACTCGTCAGTTCATCAGTTCATCTCGCTCTCTGTGTGGCTGTCACTCCCGTAAAACGCGTACTCCACTTTATTATGCTCTCCAAGCATCCGACGGTGGTTTGCTGAAACTTTCCTTGACGTCTGCTGGGCCAGAAAGTTGTCTTTATTATTTATGAATTTGAAGATTTCGCGGCGACGAAATGAGAGTCTCTCTTTTTTTTTTCGTCCATTTTGCACGTGTGATAACGACTCTCGACTTCGAGACTCGTACACACGTTCATTGCTTTGTTTGCTCACTCAAACAACGCTGCACGAAACATTTGCACCATGTTTTGTGAAAAGCATTATCACTGAAACACCTCCCGACGAGTCGCCCTCGTTTTACGTAGACACATACTAAGCGTAAGCGTATGCACGTTCTCGCATTCCGGCTTTATAAAAATCCTGCAGTGCATGAAACCAGCGAAATTCCGCTCAAGATTTCATTTGATTACTACTGTTTTCTATTTCGTCTGGGTACAAAACACCCTTACGTTCGCCATTACACCGTGCTCGATTGCACTGGATTAGTTGAGTAGCAGCGCAGCTTCAATTAAATGTAAAATAGCTGGTCACGTTAAATAGGGGAAGACATTTGAGGCACGTTTTCAAACAATTCATGTATCGATTTATGTGTGGTTTCATTGATGCGATGCACCTGAAGTGTTGTTTACTTGTAATTTGTGAGATAGTGAATGGATTAATACTTAAGTCCATCGAGCAATTTCTTTTTTAGCTACAGTCGTAGATGAAAGGCGAGTTCTTAACTTTGCACAACACACCAAAATGTCTATTACAACGTACGCGGCATACCGTAAGCGCTGTAGCAGACGCTCGCGGAACTGAAACTTATATGCAGCAAATCACTGCCTATCATCGTATACTGTCGATGCTAGACGCTTTTCGTGCTACCTTGATATTATCGGCACCCACTTCATTGTTTCCTTGTCGTTTCATCAGCTATCGTGTGTCCTCCTTGCCCTCTTAAGAGCCGAATAATGTTAAGTTCGTACCTGCGCTATAATAATCCATCCAGATAAGAGAATTCTTGTCTAAGAAAATGCGTAGCCAAGAGAAAGCTTTGTGAAATTGGCCCCAGGTTATCACGGAAAGTTGGCGGCCGTACTACCCAGCACTTCTCTCACAAGCAGCAGAGAACGTTGGCCCAATGTTGGGGATAGATTAGCAGTTCATGGCCCAAGAATAGCCCAGCATGAACAACGTACCGCCAATAATGGCTGAGCCAGGCTAATATAACGACGATGTGGACCAGCTTTGACAACGTTTCGCCAATATTGGCTGTGCCAGCCGAATAGAACGGTGATGTTGGATCAGCAATCAGAACTTCCCACAAATTTTGGCCATGCCAGCGTATTGCAACGGCCACATTGGACCGAGTTGTACAACCAGCAGCCAATATGGGCGGAGCCATGCAATTAGGGAGGCATTATTGGCCCGTTGTTCGAACGTTATTGCCAGCGTCAGCTAAAGAGTCAACTTCGTTGGCATAACATTGGACCGGTATGAGCTAATTTCTACGTCTGCTGCTTTTGGCGCTGTTCTGGTCCTACTTACGTGTCCATTATGGAAGTTCGAGATAGTGATATGCCGGGCGCATGAGTAACATGTTTTTGTCAATAAATCATGCACACCTAGTTGATATGTATTATTGTTGATTGGAGTTACGCAGTGTCGACTATTTTACTGATAAACATTTAATGAGTTTGTTGCCTGACAGACGTCTGATGCGGTGCTTTCCCAGATGAAATTTATGCAGATTTGTGTGATGAAGCATGCAACCGAAGATGCCACTGCCGTACGTAAACCACTTCGACGTAACCCGGCGCGCGCGTGCACCGGCGTTCGTTTCTTATATCTTACCGGCTATGCCACGTCAAGCGCTTTGGACTTCGCGAATATCGGACACAAAGCGTTTCGTATCGTGTATCCTGCCATGCTATCACCACGACCAATTTGGTTTTTTCGCGTTCACAGTGCTGTAACAGTTAACGGCACACAAGTGCTTTGATTGATATGTCGGGTTTAACGTCCCGAAACCACTATATGATTATGAGAGACGCCGTAGTGGAGGGCTCCAGAATTTAGACCACCTGGGGTTCTTTAACGTGCACCCAATTCTGAGCACACGGGCCTACAACATTTTTGCCTCCATCGGAAATGCAGCCGCCATAGTCGGGATTCGAACCCGCGCCCTGCGGGTCAGCAGCCGAGTACCTTAGCCACTAGACCACCACGGCGGGGCGCACACAAGTGCTTTACGGGTGAATACGGGAGGTATCAGTTGCGTTACCGTGATTGAACCGTACAACGCACGTATTTGCCTAATCTGACATACACCCCCGACGCTCGCATCCTTTACCGCAATGACCACACGAATTACCTACAACATTGCAGCGAACGGTTGGTAAAGTGTGGTGGAGTGCACGGGCGTCGGGTACCATGTCTCCGTGGGTTGTCAGGAGTTACCATTTCGTTGTGGAACGTTTTTTTGTTGATTATTTTGACATATATACATTGCCCTATTGTACCCAAAACATCAGCTAGCTTGCCCAGTACGTAGACCTAATTGAACCTACAGTACGACGCGCGAAAAAAACGTTTTTGTGAGTTCATATGTGCTGATGCATAGAGCACATAACACGTAGGCTAAATCGTTATAAACAAGAAACACGCACGCTTACGGCATCGTGTTGTTTTCTCAGATACAGAACCACAGACCCCGCTACACCCCCCTACCTCCTGATTTTGTTTTTAAGTCTGTGGAAAGAAAGAAGTGCTCTGCACAAATCTGGCAAGCTGGTTCCTGTAAGCTAGAGAGTTTTATTTCACACCGGTTGTCCTTTATTAATTTTTCTTTTATAGGAGTGGCTAAGGCGAGCTGCCTGTCTTTCGAAAAATCAATTGACGTGCACGTTACAAACCGGAATATGTGTAAAAAATTGCTGTAATCTCCAGAACTTGAGGAAGATGATTTCACAGCTGGTGTCAGGACTGGTCCTCACAAGTGAAAGGCAATATCTATGAATAAATATTAAGCTATGAGTGAGTGACTGTTTGTAGTACTGAGGATTGTTTCCCGTGCTGTCACAGGCTGTGCATTTTTTTGCATAGTTACCATGTGAGATCTTCAAATTTCTTTCTCACAGTGTATCCTAATCTAGCACCGTCATATTTTTGGTTTCCTTTTTCCAGACTCAGTGCCGAAGAGTAAACAGGATTGTTGTGATCAGCGAACAACTAGTTCATTTTTCTTAATTATCACATACTATGTGCGCAATTTTGTGGTGTATGTGTCTTCAGGACGTTCTATAATCAGTGTTAGAGTCAAACAGAACTAAAAGCAAGGAACGGCTCAGTTGGCTAATGTAGCTGGTGAATATCGCTCTTCCCATATTTTATATCTTTGTGACCTCTACTGCTCTACACATATAAAGTTCTCATTGGTTTTCATGATCATGTGGTATGTGAACATGTTTGCTCACGGCTTTTCAAACTGAAACGACCTGTTTCACTTTTAGTTTGACGTGCAGATCAAAATATTTAGCTTATCTGTATTGTCAACGGCTGAAATGGACACGTCCACCAGAGAGGCAGCCTAATTGTTGAGCCACCAAAGGCACAAAAGTGCAAGATGGGTGCTTGATAGTTAATGCAGTGGTGCATACAAGAAATGGGACACTGTTTAAATGGCGCATCTCTGAAATTTTCAGCAATGGGATACCGAGAATCAAATAACACAAACTCCACTTGCCTGCACTGAAAACCAAGAACGTCATCCTTCTATCCCTCCACCACACAAAGTTCCGCCTATATCACAGGTTATAAAACCATGGCCCATGTTTAGGCATTTTTTCGAGTTTTATGTGACCTCATCTTCAATAAATAAATAAATAAAAAATAACTTGTTATCAATTATAAATAAAAAAATGTTCGTTACATGAACTGAACCTTCCCTCTAGTCAGTATGTCCTGACTTGACCTCAGTCTGCTGTGCACAACCGTAGTTGATCACTCTAGTGAAGAAACTTTTATCTTTCATGGGTCGTTCAAATCGGGTTCTAAAACGAAGGTGAAGTGTTGCTTTTCTTCTCCCAAAAATAGTGGAATAAAAAACTAATACACCAACATCAGGAGGTTATGATTTCATTGTTTTAATATTGTCACGGGCTAAGTAGATACCTCAGGATGACGACGACGAAGTGCTGACGGGAACGCGCTCGGACTGCAGCAGCGTTGTACGCATTTGCTCGCCAGTATATTCATCGCGTATACTTTATTCCCCGTATCATCATTGATGGAAGGTGCGGGGTACAACTCGCTATACAGCCCCACGAGTTAAATCTTCGCAACGGATGGCGCATTGCAGCTACCACGATGACTGACCAGGCTACTCGATGTCAACAAGATCTGTCAGCCACGCAACCCATCGTTGTGGTGCAACCTCGTGACCCAGGCCCATTCAACGACACAAGTGGCATAGACGTCAATGACTGGCTGGTTCTATATGAGCGCGTCAGCAGCAGCAACGATTGAGATCCGACGCTCATGTTGGCGAACATCATCTTCTACTAGCATGACATGGCAAAACTCTGGTACGAGACACATCAAGAAGAGTTGACCAGCTGGGACGTCTGTAGCAGAAATTGCGCTATTTATTTGGGAAACCCATCGGACGTCAAGTGGCCGCAAAGAAAGAGTTTGCGACTCGTGCCCAGCCATCCACAGAGCCGAACATCGCATACATCCAGGACGTGTTGGCTTTGTGCCGCAAGGCCAACAAGGAGATGCTTGACGAGGACGAAGTCGGACACACCCTGAAAGAAATTGCCGATGACGCCTTCAATTTTCTGCTGTGCGAGGACTGCTCGACGGTGGAGTCGGTCATCGAAGCATGTTGTCGCTTCGAACAGGCGAAAAGTAGGCGCATAGTTCACGGATTTGACCGCCTTCCCAACACGGCGGCTACGTCCTCATGCGAAGATTTGCCCACACTACATCAACCACCAGCGCCGGAAAATGTCACCAGAATAGTCCGTCGGGAACTCGAGGTTGTGGCACCCGCTATGTTTAGCGTCAGCAAGCCAGGACACAACCTCGACGCTGTTTCAATGATACAGGCTATGGTTCGCCAAGAGATCGCAAATATGGGCGCTTCGCCGCCTCATCAAAATGCCCGTGCAACTTCCAGCTCGGCTCCAGTCGTTGCGGCTGCCACTCCGAACCGCAAGGTCGCGCCACGATGAAAACCAGTGGAATGGCGGACTCATGATCATCGGCCCATATGTTTCACGTGCCATCAGATAGGACACATCGCTCGCCATTGCCGCAGCCGTTGGACCTCATCCCCTCGACCAAGCTTCTATGATTTGGGACCTCGCTCCGAATGTGCACCTTATGCCCTGTCCTACCGTGCTGAGACAGGTGCAGAGCATAATTCAGAACGTCGGACCAGCCGCTCGCCATCGCGCGTGCGTCGTCAGTCCCGCTCACCCCAACCCCGTCGTTCTCGGTCTCCCTACGACCGTCGCTCGGAAAACTAGCCGGTGCAGCCCCCGGAGGTGACGCTGCATACACGACTCGGACTGCAAATCCTCTGATTATTTCCGACCAGCGGTGCAACCTTTTTACAATTCTCGTGGATGGTTTACTTGTAACTGCTCTTATTGATACCGGTGCACAAATGTCTGTGATGAGCTCAGACTTCCGCCGCCGTCTCCAAAAAGTTATGACGCCTGCGATTGCACCTGCCGTTCGTACAGCGGATGGGAGTACTCCTGCTGTCCTTGGAATGTGCACTGCGCGATTAACGATTTTTGAGCATCAAACTTCAGTTCTGTTTGCTGTACTGGAAAATTGCCTTCATGACCTCATCCTTGAACTCGACTTTCTGACTTTACACGCTGCGCTCATTGACTGTTCCAAAGGTCTTCTTCGGCTCGAACTACCATCCTTCTCAGAGACCGTCTCTACCAGTCCACCTCGTCTACGCTCTGTCGATTTCCTCAGACTTCCGCCGCAAGCCGCAGTCCAACTCTCGCAATATTCTCCAGTACCTGATGGTAATTATGTTGCTGCCCCAATTTCTGACGTGGCCATGACACGTAATGTGGCACTCTCCAAAACAGTGGTTACCGTTAGGAACAACCGAACTTCATTTCCCGTCCTCAATTTTGGCTTCTTAGCGCAAGGTATTCCTCGCGGCATGTCACTTGCGCATCTGACACCACTGGGCGACCACACAGTTTCCGCCCTAACCACCGATTCGCCACCCGAATTTTCATCAACGTCGCTCTCGTCACGTTCTTGTTCCGACCTTTTCAAGCCAATGCTATCTGACAAGCTCACCTCCGACCAAGTCTCTGACCAAGCAAGCCGTGTGCTTGCTTTTTATCAGGACATATTTGACTTCGGCTATTGTAATTCGGGCCAGACATCCGTGGTAACCCATCCCATCGACACCGGTGACGCTCGACCCATTCCCCGACGGCCCAACTGTGTGTCAGCCCCGGAGCGTGCTAATATACAGCGAGAAGTCGATAAAATGCTTCATAAGGGCATAATTGAACCCTAATCTAGTCCCTGATCCTCACCCGTTGTACTTGTTAAAAAGAAGGACAATAGCTCAAGATTCTGTGTTGATTACCGCCATCTCAACCATATTACCAAGAACGATGTCTATCCCCTACCGCGCATAGATGATGCACACAATTTCTTACACGGTGCCAAATATTTTTCTTCAATAGACCTTCGCTCAGGCTACTGGCTTATTGCTGTGGACGACAAAGACAGAGAGAAGACGGCCATCGTGACTCCTGATGGATTTTATCATTTGAAGATGATGCCTTTTGGATTATGCAATGCCCCCGCGACTTTTGAGGGCATGATGAACTCTCTGCTTCGAGGCATGAAGTGGACCATTTGCCTCTGCTATCTTGACGACGTTATTGCTTTTGCGACTACATTGACGACCATCTTACCCGTCTGTGCACAGTACTTGATGTTTTCCGACGTGCCAACTTGCAACTTAACTCGTCCAAATGTCGCTTTGGGCAACGCCAAATCTGCGTACTAGGCCATCTTGTTGACGCTGCGGGCGTCCGCCGCGGGCGTCCTCCAACCTGCCTCCTCAAAACGGATGTCGCATTCACCTGGGGCCAACAACAAGCAAACGCCTTCTCATCGCTCGTTGACATTCTCACCATTCCACCAGTCCTAGCTCACTTCAACCCATCTGCCGCCACGGAGCTTCATACTGACGCCAGTGGCCACGGCATAGGTGCAGTGCTGGCGCAGCGGTAACAAGGAATGCACCACGACGTCGCGTACGCAAGCCGACTGCTGTCGCACTCGAAACAAAATTATTCGATCATAGAACGCGAGTGCTTAGCTCTCGTCTGGGCCATTGCGAAATTCCGACCGTACCTGTATGGCCGACCATTCTCAGTTATTACGGACCACCATGCGCTTTGCTGGCTCTCCTCACTCAAGGACCCCACGGGACGCCTTGGTCGCTGGGCGCTGCGCTTACAAGAGTACACTTTTTCCGTATCCTATAAATCCGGACAACTTCACAAGGATGCCGACTGCTTGTCCAGTTACCCAGTCGATCCCCCTGACATGACGGAAGATGGACAAGAGGCCCTCGTTCTTTCAATTACCGACTTCACCGACATAGCTGCTGAACAACGCCGCGACCCCTCTCTTCGAGCCAATGGTCTGCACTCTCCCCACCCTGACCACTCCTTACAACTGTTCGTTCTTCACAACGACATCTTGCACCGCTACAGCGCCAACCCAGATGGTGCTGAGCTTTTACTTGTTGTTCCTGCACTTCTTCGCTCAGACGTTTTGGCCCAGTTCCACGATGCCACCTTCGCTGGACACCTAGGGGTGTCACGCAAGTAGGACCGCGTTCGCCGCCGATTCTTTTAGCCTGGCCTCTACCGTTCTGTGCGACAGTACGTTGCGGCATGTGACCTCTGCCGGCACCGCAAGACACTTGCTCTGGGACCTGCTGGTACCCTTCAGCCCAATGAAGTACCAGATCGGCCATTTTTCCGAGTCAGCCTCCATCTTCTGGAACCTTTTCCCGTGTCGGCAACCGGTAATAAGTGGATTGCTATTGCTAGCAACTACGCAACGCAGAATGAAGTTACACGCGCCCTCCCCACCAGCTGCGCTACTGATGTAGTCGATTTCCTTCTTCATGACATCATTCTGCGTCATGGTGCTCCTCGTCAGTTGATCACCGACCGCGGCCGCTGTTGTCTATCTAAAGTAGTCGACGAGCTCCTGCAATCCTGCTCTACCAGCCACAAGTTCACTACAGCATACCAACCACAAACCAACGGCCTCACGGAACGCCTCAACTGTACCCTGACGAATATGTTAGCGATGTACGTCTTCAAGGATCACGAAGATTGGGACATCCACTTACCTTTCGTTACCCTCGCATACAACAGTTCAAGTCATGATACAGCTGGATTTTCACCTTTTTACTTAGTGTTTGGTTATGACCCGCCTTTGCCCATAGACACCATACTCCAATCTCGTGATGCCCTGGCCAATCTCGTGATGCTCTAATCTCGTGATGCCCTGATGCTCGTGATGCCCTGGCCCGAGCTGACATCGCCCGCCAAGTCGCCAGGGATTGGTTATGTGCCTCGCAGCTTAACCAAAAGGGTGCTTACGATCGCCGGCATGGCGACGTACAGTACTCCCCGGGGTCGCTCGTCTTGCTGTGGGTACCATCACGTCATGTTGGTCTCTGCAAAAAACTGATGTCCCGTTAGCTTGGCCCCTACGGCGTCATACACAAGGTCACCAACGTGACCTATGAGATAGCTCCACTTGATACCACGTCAGTACCAGCTTCAGTCCCGACCGATATAATGCACGTCTCACGGCTTAGACCATAATACTCACGCCCCGAGAATTGATCGCACCGAGACGGTGCTTCTGCCGCCGGCGGGTAACGTCACAGGCTAAGTAGATGCCTGAGGATGACGACAACGAAGTGCTGAGGGGAACGTGCTCGGACTGCAGCAGCGTTGTACGCATTTGCTCGCCAGTGTATTCATCGTGTATACTTTATTCCCCGTAACAATATCAAAACTAAGTATAACTTACAGCAGAATTATGAAGTATTTAAATTCATAAAAATTGTAATGGCTTGTTCAAGCTCACACAAAAGAACACAACATTTTCCTCCTTGGAATGTAATAATGAGTGCCTTGTGATTGGGCTATCGGCGTTTACCACATTTGTTGACAGTGCATCATAATTCACACCTGAAGGGGCTATAATCTTAGCAAGTGTTAGTAGTACTCTTCGCACGTGGTTTGCTGAATACTAAAAGAAGAGGCTTTGCCTGTCAAGCTAGTAATACGTGCTGAGCAGGAAATCACCACTGCAAAGATACACCAGCCGCAACCAAGAAAGTGCACACCTGCAGTGATTAGTTCAAACTTTTAATGTTTTCTGCTGTGTCAATAAGGCTGGCTGAGTGAGCACTGCATCCAGTACCAGAAGGCTGCAGCGAGAAAGTCCTACTTACGAAACACTTACCAGCTGAGAGGAGAAATACTGACGTGCCAACCATTCAAAACGGGATGCCAGAGAAAAGAGCGGCGATTACTTTTATAGTCCATAAAAGCATGCTAAGAGTTCAAAGTTGTAATGATACTGATCTTCCAGCCAAGTAAAATAAGGGTACACTGAGAAACCATACTGAGGATACGCCATCAGGAAATGACAAAATAAGAACCGACAGAGGTTTGTCTTCATCACATGAACAGCCTACAACTGCTAAGGCGAGTAGGTAACTGACAAACAATGAGCGCACGAGAGAGAGCTGTCACACGAGGTCGTCAGCAGTCAAATGACTCAGGCTGGAATCGGGGGTGGTGCCAGGGTGGGCACAGGGAGGCTAGAGCCCCCCCTCCCTCAATTCTTACCTGACCCCTGTGTTGTGTTATGACTATGTGTTACGACTATGTTCCCAAGAGAGAACATTGTCGTAATACAATGACCAAGTTCCCCGCCTTTCTGCTCCTCTTGAAGGACCTCGCTCATCGTGGGTGCACCCCTGAATGGACCGTTCCTGGCCCAACCCTGGCTAAACTGCAATAAAAACAACAGAAAACTCAAACCAAATGTTACCACCATACTTTGACTTCTTGCATTGTGGTCAAATGAATTTAGCGAGAAGTATGTGGAACACCAAATAAAAACAACAAAATCGGCAACTGCTAGTACCTGCTTTCAAAATAGTACATAGTGTTGAAGAAGCATGCAAAGAGCAATTTTACGAAGCGAAATATTATAAAGCAACCGGAGGTTGTGTGACCATGACTCACACAACACCACAACAAAAAGAAAAACCTTTCAGTCATGACAGCAGTTCATGCACAGCACTGAAAAGTCGTGAAAACCTACCTTCAATGCCTTTCCATTCTTGCACAAGCACATTAAAAGGAATACACAATGATGGAGAAGAAAGCCATTACTCAAATCCGGCTCTTATGCACTAATGGAAGATACTTGGACCTGGATTCCTAACAAAGGCTTCAGTACAGCTCTCGAACATACCTTCAAAAGTGCTGACTGCAAGTCAACGAGAGATGAAGGCAGACTACAATGCGACACGATGAACTCGTTAACCACCAACCATGAACTTATCTAGAGTGGATGCCGCAAGATATCTTGAACACTGGGAACACTCAACGTTCCCATCCAAAATTTTGACTTCCAAACACAATAAGAATGTTTCGATGACCTGCAGCCCATCGCCATGATGTGAAACAGGAGCATACACACACACACACAACTCATCTTTACGTAATTAAAATACTCTTGCTTCACAGTTTATATAAACCATCTCACCAAATTTCTCTCTATTAAGCTCACCACCTTCATTGTTGCTGGAAGTGTGTTCAAATTAAAGGAAAATAGGGCACTGGTAGGGCTGCTTGCAGATGGTGTTCTATGAATAAAAGAGCAATGGCCTGCATGGTCATTTTTGACCACCTTTCACGTCTGAGCCATTTGCTATATTCACGTTGAGATGTTTGTGTAGTAGTTGTGCCTAGTGAAAGGAATGAAAACAAAATATCAGTAAGAGAGGCATGTAAACTTTGAGACGTCATTTATTTATTGCAAACTTGAACTGTGTTATAGATAAAAAAACAAAATTGTTGCTCTATTTACACTGTGTATGTTATAGAAAAATAATTTTACTGTGTTTTACTATTTTTCTACGTGCAATGAGTACATAAAGCCAGGTTTGCTTAAGCTAAAGTGAGGCTTGGAAGTTGATCAGACAATGACAATCAACGTGCTTTCTTGTATAGCCCCTGTCAGACTCGGCTCTCATGTTCATGATTATTATTATTATTGAAGTTATATAAGTAGGGCTCACAAGTTCCTCAATTTATATGACCTTTCTTAAAATCTAATGATGTGCCTTGCTCCAAACAAGTTTTTCAATATGAAAAATGCCATCACTAACTGTCCTCTTACTTGATTTGCCTTGAATGTGTGTTTGATTCAGTGAATTGCAGGAAAATTTGCTGCATTGACTTACTGTCAGCGACAAATTCAGTTCATTGAACTAAAGCTGACAGGAGTCTGATTAGTAATATTATTATTTAGTGTGCTAGAGTTGACTAAAAAATAACTACTCAGGCAGAAGATACGCAACAATTATAGCAACAGTGCAGTCGAAAAGTACTCATACGAGTGGATTTTCACATAAAGAAGTAGGAGAAGAACTATTATAACTAATCTTGAAATCCAGTAAGGTTTCTGCTTTTTATATTGGCACGACCCAGAAAGAAAAAAAGACTTTAAAGCAACGTGCGCGAGCACAGGCTTTCTGAGTTGTCCTGTGATGATGTTTAAAAAAAAAGAAAGACACCAATTGAGAAGTTAGAGTCAAAATAAAAAAAATCATTCATCAGCTTTTCTTCAAGTATACTGCAGGGTAAACAAATCCTTCACTCTTGTGTACAACTTGTTTTTTTTTATTTTTTTGGCATTTCTGGTCGATCTTGCGTACTGCCATGTGGATGTAGTATATATCTGTTTTGTAATTTTGGATAAACTTCAGTCTTGAATCGGCACTTGTGCTCCTGTAGCTCATTTGTTTTTAATCTACTTCGTTGTACTGTTCTAATATCATGAATCTATACCAACTTAGTCTGTCACTCCTGCTCAAACTTTCTGGCTCCTATAGTTGTATTACTAAACCATGTCAGAGTTATGACCAAGCATGCCTCTCAAAATGTTTAGAGAACCATTTGATATACGAGAGGGTTCACAGCATTCATCACATTGGTTACGTGACTATTGTCTTTTGCTGTTCAGGGGCACATGCACAGCCCTAACCTTCAATTTTTTTCAAATGTGGCTTTACAAGCTTAAGTGCTTTTATGATGTGAATGGGCTATAAAAACAATTAGGCATTACGACCACGGGCTTGTTGATCTACAAATAAAACAAAGCTCAAGATGCAAGACCACACCACATTTTATTCAAACTGATTGAAAATTTAGATATTTAGAATAGTGCCTCAGTCTTCTTTTAAGTGAGGTCTGGTTGCAGGGGTCAAGCCCACAGCAAACATGAAATTACACTTTATTTTTCATAGCACTTGAGCGCAAGTACCACGCGATAAATACTTGAAATTACATTCTCACTTTTTTGTGGCACTATAGAACTAGCACATTTGTAATTACATGAAAACATAGACTTACTGAATCATATGATAATATTACACTGCTATTCAATAATTTTTGTAGTCATTATAACTCAGGTGTCACAAATTCAATGGCGCTTTTTTATCGCACATAAACTATTATTTCAGATATAACAAATGCATAAAACACAGAAAACATATTTTAACTTTGCCTGAAGAAAGGATGCTGGTAAAGGTTTCATTAGCTAGATTGACTTGACAACCAGTTAACATGCAATTTTAATTATGGCAGTGTGGGCAATATTTATTGATGTTATGTAAGTGGGGCATTTTTGCTGTTTCAAGCCATTCGTGCACTGATGATGACTTCTGCATAGGAGGTGAGTCACTAGTCTTGTTTTCATAAAACTTCCGTAAAACTTACTTGAGAGAAAGGTTTTTTTAAAGTTGGCAGTATGACACCAATGAGAAATGGTTAGCCCATATCATTTCATTATGCATGCGTGTACAAGAGTCTAGTTCACTGCTACCATATGTGCCTCCCAATGCGCTGTCACACATCTGTAGGTAGAAGTTTTTTTATGATGTAACATAGATGAGATGTGTAGTCACTATCTGGAAGATGGGCTTCGTGTCGATCAGAGTAAAAGAACTTGGTGACTGGGTAGACCTACAGTCACGCCTAAAGCAATTTTGGGTCACAGCATGTGTTGAAGCTAACATGCCTTCTATTACTGGCAAACGAACCTGCACCCCTGAAAGTCTAGCAGCATCGAAGCTTATATTTCCTGCAGATGGCAGAATTTCATGTCAACGATTTGCCACTTTTTTCCCTTTTTTAAGGTGTATATTTCTCTGGGACACGTGAACATGTTGATTGGGCTATGTGACAGGGCATCAATGACAATGTTGACATCTCCTATGATATGTTTCGGATATGTTTGACATCTGCTGCAGTTCATGAGAATATCAATGCAACGATAGTAACTGAGGGAGTGTAACTGGCATCGATAAGAGATGTACTCACGTATTCTATGACATAGAAATCACATAATATCTTCCATGTAATAATGTAATGACATAAGCACTTACCATTTATGCTCACTTGTAAGCACAATTAGGTATATCACAATTAGAGAGTCTTTCACATACACACAATTACACGGGAAATCCAAAGACTTTCTCAGGCAAATAACATAGGGCGTAGTATGGCATGACGTGGGTGTACGTACAACCTTAATATATTGCTTTGCGGCACTTCAAGATTAGGTCGCATTGTCTTATTCCTTGATATTGTTACACGCAAGAAGTACACGAAAGGTTGAAAAACAGGCGAGCCTGGATGGTTCGCGTTTACTTCCACAAGGGGTCTCGAGACAGCACACCCAACGTCGTCTTCCTTCTTCACCTTTTGTCTGAATGTTCATTCGCGCTGTATGCGCCGTGCATTGCAACCGCTCGTGACATTTCCCCGTTGGCAGACGAAGCCCGCCGGGCGAGTCACTCAGTGGTTCGTGCATTGCATAGCTTCATGCGAGCGACGTGCGCCACTTCTGTTTTAGCCGAGCGCCGTCCAGTGCTTGTGAGCCGTGCTATGCGGTAGTTGACCTCACTGAGGCGTTCGAGGATAACGTAGGGCCCGACATAGTGAGCGAGAAATTTCTGGTACAGGCCACGTTTCCGTAAAGGCGTCCAGAGCCACACCTGATCTCCAGGATTGAAGTGAACATGTCGGTGACGGTCGTCATAGCGGATCTTTGACCGGTCTTGCGAGGTGACGGTGCGTAGCCGAGCGAGGCGTCGCGCTTCTTCTGCTCTACAGAGAATCTCGTTGATCGGCTCACTGTGATGAGCAGAGTAGGGAAGCATAGTGTCAAGATTATAGCGTGGTGGACGAGCATAAAGGAGAAAGAAAGGTGAGTAACCAGTGGTCTCATGTCTTGCGGTGTTGAAAGCATAGGTGATGAAAGGCAAAATTGTGTCCCAGTTTTTGTGCGCGGAGTCGATGTACATGGACAGCATGTTGGCAAGCGTTCGGTTCGTGCGTTCCACTAGACCATTAGTCTGTGGATGGTATGGAGTGGAATGGCGGAAGCTTGATGAGCACAGACGAAGGGTCTCTTCGACAACATCCGCGGTAAATTGCCGCCCACGGTCGCTGATTACGATGCGAGGAGGTCCGTGTCTGAGGATAACTTGAAACAGCAAGAAGATGGAAACGTCTTTTGCTGTGGCCGACGGCAGTGCTGCCGTCTCACAATAACGGGTTAAGTGGTCTACGCAAACGATGACCCAACGATTGCCGTCTGTGGATCGCGGAAAAGGGCCCAGAAGATCTATACCAACTTGCTCAAAGGGGGTGCTAGGAGGCGAAACAGGCTGAAGGCGACCAGACGGCGCGTCAGTTGGTCGCTTGTAACGCTGACATTGGGTGCAGCTGGCGACGTACCGTTCGGTATCATTGCGCATCCGGGGCCAATAAAAGCGTTCCTGAGCACGGTAGAGTGTTCTTGTGCATCCAAGATGTCCGGAAGTTGGTTCGTCGTGCATGGCAGATAATACGTGACTGCGAAGGCTCTTGGGGACAACCAAAAGGTAGCGCGCACCGGTAGCCGAGAAGTTCGTCTTATATAGGGCGCCGTCACGTAAGCGAAAACGATTGTCTGCAGCGGACTCCCGCGCGGCCGCGAATAGCGGCTGTAAGCTGTCGTCTTTCCTCTGCTCTGATATGAAGGTATCCATATCCGGAAATCCCGTGGACACAAAAGCGATGTATTCATCAAAGTTGTCCGCGTCACATTCAGTCGTTGGGAGTGGCAGGCGAGAGAGACAATCAGCATCAGCGTGTCGCCGGCCGCTCTTGTAGGAAACAACGAAATCATACTCCTGCAGACGGAGCGCCCAGCGTGCTAGTCGACCAGAGGGATCCCGAAGATTCACAAGCCAGCATAGAGAGTGATGATCCGTGACGACAGTAAAGGGGCGCCCGTAGAGATACGATCGAAACCGTTGCACAGCGAAGACGACCGCCAGACACTCTTGTTCGGTGACAGTGTAGTTGCGCTCGGGGCGACTCAATGAGCGGCTAGCGTACGATATCACATGCTCGCTGTCGCCGACACGCTGAACTAGTACGGCGCCAATGCCAACACCACTAGCATCGGTATGAACTTCTGTCGGTGATGACGGATTGAAGTGGCGAAGAATAGGCTGGGACGTCAACAGTAGCTTTAGCTGCCGAAACGATGAGTCGCATTCCGAGCTCCACTCGAAAGGAACACCTTTTTGGAGAAGGCATGTGAGCGGATGAGCTATGTCAGCAAATTTGGGAATGAAACGGCGAAAGTAGGAGCATAACCCTAAAAAACTTCGTAGCTGCTTCACAGAGCGAGGTGCCTCGAATGCCTCCACAGCTGTTGTCTTTTGTGGATCTGGTCGTATACCTTCTTTGTCGATCAGGTGTCCCAGCACAAGTGTCTGTCGTTCACCAAAATGGCACTTTTTAGAATTAAGCACAAGGCCGGCCTTCCTCAAGCAGTTCAGTACCAAGTCCAGGCGCTCGTTATGCTCACGAAATGTTCGGCCGAAGATCACAACGTCGTCTAGGTAGCACATACAAACTTCCCACTTCAAACCGCGAAGTATAGTGTCCATGAACCTTTCAAACGTTGCGGGGGCGTTACAAAGCCCGAAAGGCATCACGTTGAATTCAAATAGTCCATCGGGCGTTACAAAAGCGGTCTTCTCTCTGTCATCCGGGTGCATAGGGATTTGCCAGTAACCTGATCGTAAATCCACAGAAGAGAAGTAAGAAGCCGCAAAGAGGCAATCGATGGCGTCGTCAATTCGTGGGAGTGGGTATACGTCTTTCCTAGTAACGGCATTTAGGCGACGGTAATCGACACAGAATCGCCACGTGCCGTCTTTCTTCTTCACCAGTATCACTGGAGCTGCCCAAGGGCTAGACGATTCCCGAATTACTCCTTTACCCATCATTTCTTCGACTTGAGCGCTGATGATCTTTCGCTCCGCAGAGGACACACGATATGGTTTTTGACGAATCGGTTCAGCGGATCCTGTGTTGATGCGATGGCGAGTACGGGATGCAGGAATCGATGTGGGGCCGTCGTGCTGTGCAAAGTCGAATATTGAAGAGTGTTTCGAGAGCAGGGCCATCAAAACACGACGTTCATGGTCACTGAGCGATGTAGCTACCATTCCGAGCATGTGTTCGTTTGCGGTATGCGAGACACTGGTTTGTGCTGTATCCGGTAGTTCTGTAAGCACTGCCATAGGTATAAATGACTCTCCCTGAAACGTAGCAAGTTTTAGGCCTTGAGACAGCACTACGGCTTCAGTGGAGCAATTTAGCGTCCATAGCCCTGCGCATCCATCGGTAACTGAAACCATACAATACGGAACCAACACATTTTTCTTAAGACAGTTTCTATGGACCGGTTCCACCGCAACATCGAACGAAGTACTAACAGAAGACGAACAAACAACAGGAACGCGCATCGCGGATAAAGCGGGCACAACAGTGTCTTCAGAAACACAAAACACACTCTCTTGCTGGGATGATTCTTCTAAGAGCGCAGAGGACACACTTCCGCAAATACTGAGTTCTCCTGTTCGGCAGTCAACATTGGCGCCACACAATTTCAAAAAGTCAATGCCGAGAATTACATCGTGTGTGGAACGCGGAAGCACGGTAAACTCAGTGTTAAAGGTTTGACCACCCAAGGAGACATCCACGTTACACACACCAACCGGGTATAATGAGTCCCCACTCACTCCACGAAAGCTTGTGCTGTGGTCCCAATGAAACATAACCTTGCGTCCCAGCAGATTTTTGAACACCACACTCATGACAGAAACAGTTGCTCCCGTGTCGACTAAAGCCATGGTAGAAACGCCATCAATAAGTACATTAACCTTATTCTTCAGCATGAAGATAGGTGGAGGTATCCGAGTCGGCAGCAAAGATTTTCCAGCGACCTCACCTCCATCGGCCGCGCTGGCTAGTTTCCCGGCGGTGGTGACGCGAAGCGGCGTCGAGGAGATGATGACGTCACACGCCGTCTGGGAGATGGAGATCGAGACGCTCGGAAAACTGGTGGTGGTGTCAGAGTACGTTCGGAGGCAGGAGAGCGGTAACGGTTTCGATACCTTTCTTGTTCTCCAGAATAGCTGTCCAGAGGGAAGTGACGGCTTCTTTCTTCTCGGAAGTAGCCTTCAAAAGTGGTGTTTCCTGGCCTATTAGTGTCCATTGCACGACCACCGTGTTGCATAAACGATCCCGACTGTCCATTGCTGAATGCCCGACGTCGGTTACAATACCTAGCTATGTGGCCAGGCGTGCCACAGTTGTAACACACGGGCAGAGGGCGAACTTCCGGACGCTGATTGAAATATTCCACAGCGGCCACAGGCTGAGAGTAACTCATCCCCTCCCCTTGGATGTCGTAGGCAGTGCTGGGTCTTCGTGGGCGAACGTCGCGTGGATGCTGATCAAAACGCCGATCAATCGAGTCGTAATGGCGTTGTTCGGTCTGGCCATAATGCGGGTCGTGTCGGTAGCTGTTACAATCCGCAGCATTCACCGAATGCTGCCAAGTAGCCGGAGGAGATGCGCAGACGGCGTCTCGGAAAGCGACGGAGGCGCAACGCGGCACCGCATAACGCGTTTGTTCTTCGTGCCGCAGGAGCTCCTCACGGACAATCTGCCGAATGGTAGCTGAGAGGTCTGTCTGCGGACTCGCGTCAACGCTGGCCACAGTCGTGACATTGGCTAGCCGTCCAAACTTCGGCGTGATTCGGCGAGTTTTCAGCGCCTCGAATGTGCGGCAGTGCCGAATCACGTCTGATACGGTGTTCAGGTTGTCTTTTCCAATGAGGAAGTTATAGACGTCTTCCGCAATACCTTTTAAAAGGTGTCCCACTTTATCTTCCTCGGGCATTCGAGAGTCGATGGTCTTACACAGCTTGAGAACTTCTTCAATATATGTCGTGCAAGTCTCGCCGATCACCTGAGCTCTCTGAGCTAAAGCTGTTTCCGCTCGTTTCTTCTTAGTGTCCGAGTCGCTAAAGCACTTCTTCATTTCTTCAATAAGACTGCTCCATGTAGTAAGCGTGTCGGCGTGGTTTTCATACCAAACCAGGGCCGTGTCCGTCAAATAAAAAACGACATGCCTGAGCTGGCTGGCCGGGTTCCAGTTGTTGCATTGGCTTACCCTTTCGTAATGGGTCAGCCATTCATCGAAGTCTTCCCCTGGCTTTGCTGAGAACGGCCGTGGCTCTCGGTAATGCTGATACAGCGGTGGTCTTGCCGAGGCATTGCTGAGGGGGTCATTTTGCTCCAGAGACATGTCGGGGCGCGATGGCGAAAGTCCGGCAAGGCGACGGCTTCTACGAAGTTCTGGTGCTGACGGCTCCGTCGTAGGTCGTGGGAGGTACCCAGCACCTCCACCAAATGTTACACGCAAGAAGTACACGAAAGGTTGAAAAACAGGCGAGCCTGGATGGTTCGCGTTTACTTCCACAAGGGGTCTCGAGACAGCACACCCAACGTCGTCTTCCTTCTTCACCTTTTGTCTGAATGTTCATTCGCGCTGTATGCGCCGTGCATTGCAACCGCTCGTGACAATATGTTTACAGGGCCAACGACATGATACAGTGATAAATTTGAGGATCTATTGGCTTCAGTCTTCACAAAAAGTGCTGTGATCCTGCCCAGATAGTGGGCAAAGGTTTCAGGACAGGTCAGGGAACTCATTGGCCGTCATACGTACTCCTTTGACGAGTCTGTGATCTAGCACAAATTGCATTCAAGATGCTGTGCGATGATGTATAGTGGAACTCTCCTAATATTAAGGGAGAGTTCAGGAAGCAAGCATCTGTTGATCCCCAAAAGTCTGTATGCGAGTTTTCGATCCAAGGGAGCTCAATATAGTAGCATTTTTGTGTATCAATAGCACGAAGTGGAGGGAATATGTAAAATGGCCTAGAACCATAGTACACAATGTTAGTATAGTACGTAGTTTACAAAAATAAGACGAAGGAGCTAGTAGGGCTTATCAGCATTCAATATTCGGAGATAGGAAGCTCTGAACACCTATAAATCTGCCTGGGTAGAGCTGAATACTGGATGCGGAGAACACGAGGATAGGGCAGCTGAGTTTGTGGACATCAAATGCACGCCTGCTTATGCTGACAAATGTGCCTTGTTCAAATGTTAGATTACTGAATTCAGGTATAAACTGTGCTCATATGATGAACTCGCAATGAGTAGGTTGTCGAGGCAACCAGAATTCAAGGCTGAATTCAAGGCTGGCGACAATGCTGAAATGTATGTCTGGAATTTGTCATGCCGCATGGGATATGTAAAAGATCAGACACAATGAACGGTGTCACTATCAGTATGTTATTTGAAATCTACACATCCTCTTAAAGTATTTGATGGTTAAACCACATGAGGCCAATTTCGCAGGAAATCTGCATCATATATCAGGCATCATATACGAATGCGTAGTGCTGGGCTGAAAGGGCTAGGCTCAGTTAACTGTTGGTGCTATGCCGTCAGCATCATAGTTTAGACTTTACCAATATTCGCAGAACACAGTCACACCAACACACAACGCACATTGAGCTGAGTGAAGTCAGCAAAATCTGTAAAATCGTAATTTGCTATGGCTGCCTCGAAACTTTTTTTGAATTGCAGTCCAATAGAGATAGTGCTTATTTTATAAATTATGTAATACATCAATTTCATGGTTGGGTTGCTATATGCAGAATTATTTCTTCTTTGTTTTCTGTCATCAGAGTCCTGAGACTAGAGCTATTCATCAAAGAACCATCCCATACTGTTGTGGTGGATCCGCGTTTTAATATATGAAGCAGTGATAATGTAGTGTGCTTTGATAACGCAGCAATGTAAAGAAGCAGGTACAATTGCTCTACCTTAAAACACAAGTAATCATTTAAGTGATCGCTTCGCACCGATGCAGAGCTTTTCTTAGCGGACAAGCCGTCAAAAATGTTGAAAATTAGCACTCATGTTGTGCACACTCTTCCATAGTTCTAGTTATTTTTGCGATGTTTTGCTTATACGCTCACTGGTGGCATAATCTGGTACTTTTCCAGGGTGTATACATGTAATGTTGTTAGGACTAAGCCCATAGCGGACAGGCGTAGGTGGACTGTTACGGCTTTGCACATTTCTTAATAATAAAGCATGCACGTGTATATGCTTAGTTATTGTATTTTACGAGCTGCCGCAATCTGTTCACGCTGTCTGGCGTATGTCGCAATCAGAGCGAGGTGTATGTGAGATTAAAAGTACACACACATGTGACCATGCTGGGTCACGTTTTGAAGGGCGTAGCCAGTGTTTGTTTCTGGGTGATGCGTCGAACACATGGCGTGTCTGAACCGGTAATATTGTATTAAATTGTATAGTTTAAACCCAACCTAGTGGCAATGCCTAGCACCTTATACTACCACTTATTAGGACAAAAATTGTGTGCTTCTTTGCCTCTTTACTGTCGTCATTCTCGCTTGGTATTTACGCATCATTCTCGCGCGTAAAACCGTGGCTTTTCACGCATGTCGAGTTCAAGACTGCTGCAGCTGCATACCATCCGGAACTCCGGCATGGTGAAATTTGCGAGGATATATGCTGCAATCGGATTTCGCGATTTTGCGAGGATTGCCTTATTTTTCTTGCTGATTCTTTGTAGCGGTGTCTTTTGATCATGACCAGACCCGTCAGGTTGTGTTTGGCGCAGAGTCACGCAAACGCTTGGGGAAGACGTTAGCTAAATCGCAGCCTGAGAGTCGGAAATTGTGATGCGCAGATCACGACTGTCTTATTCCCTCCGCAATTATAGGCGCCTGTGTGACACGGAACGCAAGCTTAGCACAGTCGTACGAAGTATTACGATTGTTTTGTTGGTTACACAGACAGCTTGTGCTGTATAAAAGCTCTCATTTACATGCTACTTCACTAAAAAAGAGTTTGTTTCAGTCTTTTGCGCCAACCACGACCTCGGTCGTGATACCAGCTCGCCAAGCTGAGTGACAGTAGATTCTGATATTTGCTGGTTGACTACACCATCGCTGCATTTCTGAGGGATAAATATCACTTTTGTTAAGGAGGCTTGAAATAATTTGTTGTTTTGTTGCGAGTAAATTCCTCCCTGGCCACATTTTGGGCGATTTTGCCCGATTTCATCGGCGCTCCCTTACCAAGATCTGGCAACACTAATTCTGTCATCCGGGTTCAGGGCAGAGAAGACAGAATTTCAGCTGCCTCAGCAACTCCAGCGACTAGCCAGATTACATTTTTGAGTATAGGTTACTGCTCTTCCGTACGAGTGTTTTCTTGTTCAAACCTGTCACGTGTACCTGAATCAACAGCCCGCCGTAGTGTTCGAGTATTCGGAGAGTAAGTAGAATAAGCAGTTGCGGCTACCCACGTACGTGCGACCTGAGTGATCGATCTTTATCTTTCGATTCGAGTGTACATAGTAGAGTATACGTATTCTTTTAGTGTGCAACTTGTGTAAGCTTAAAGCAACATGACGGGAGCCTATGTTGTCTGCCTATGTCTCGGGTATTCTTTAGAAAAGTGCCTGTCTGTCACTAATGCTAATTTTATGTGCCGGGGTGTCAAACTTGTGCAGTGGATCGGCAGTGTGAGCTAAATGGTGCATACACGTAGCACATGTCGCACCATTTTTCATAACTGCGTCCTTACGATGCACCAAAAGAAGGCCAACTACTGCAGTGTGCTGTGGGTTAAGCGTGACCATTATGTGGAGCGTGGCCCATTGTAACTAGAGGCAGTTCTCTGTGTGGTAGGTTAGTACGCTAGACAAGGCTTGTGTAACTTGCTAGCTACTATAAATATAATTAAAAGCTACGTTTAAAAGCTTCTTGACATCGATACGAGTAAATAAAAGTGGTATCAGCGTTTATGTTAGTTTCTTCGCAGCAAAGAAAGTTGTGGTGGTGATTAGGTTGCTACTAGCAGGGTTAGCTTGGCAGACAACAAAAGGAGGGTTGAGTGACTTTTTCCTGTTTTTCTTGCACTGCAAGCCCAACAGTGCCTTTCTGTTCGTTTTGAAAATTCACTCGTGGTAAGTCAGAAAAATTATGAAACTTGAAGTAATAATTCATCTAAATTCCTATGTCGGCCTTGTCTGTTAACTTTGTGTGGTTTTAATAATGTAAACGCCCCCTAATCTTTATCGGGTGATTCTGCTTCTGCGCACAAATGTGCCAAACTAAGTTTCCAGCACCGTCCTAATAAAATCAATACGAATTATGCCATGCTGCACGAGAGTCTCACGTTTGACAGTATGTATCAGTGGCAATAGCGTTGCTGGTCTAAACATTTGCTGCTTGAATTTGAGGCCACCAATCTCAGAGCCATACATGAAAAATTATTTTAATAACTGAACAGTGCTAGCACGCAATATGTGCTATACTGCATGCAGCCTGAAACCAGATGCAAATTTTAACCACCCAGAGGTGGATGTTCAGTTGTGGTGAAGAAGTTGCGTGCAAGTGCAAACAACCATAAAGCCGTGAATATTTTTGAAACGGTGCTGTAATAGCGGAGTTAAATGCGTTTGATTATCTAAGCACACTAACCACTCCTTTCAGTCTCCTTTTCACTACCCTCCGTTGGTACCTCTCCCGAAGCCACTTTGCCCTCTTGCCGAGCACCTTTCCCAATCTTGCGCGGCACACATCATCGATAGCATATTGCTTCAAACACTACCGCGACTCCGCCCTCTGTGAACTGCGTGCTTTTTGGCGAATCGCTCTTGCTGTGCCAGCCGGTGCTTATACGAATAGTGTTAGTAAGAACCCTGTGCTACGGGCCACAGTACCTGATTTGCAAGCACATGCATGAATGCAGGCATCCCGTGAAACGACGAGTGACATGGACAGCTTCTTACAAGCTAACGGAAGTGAGATACTTGCTTGACCAAATGCAGCATATTTGTTCTGCACGTTAGATTCAACGTCTTGATGTAACGTGCCAGCCCAAAAGACATGGAGGGATTTTTTCTTGAAATTTGAGGAGCACTGCCGGCTCTTTGCGCTGTCACGTGGAGAATCATTGATCATGCAGCATTTTCCATATGATGCACGTGTCTACTTGAAACGCATGAAAAAAATTATCGGGGGTAGTTTTGGGGATCTTTAAACAGAACGGAGCGGTCACCGGATTTTAATATAAGGATTGCTTTAGTTATTTGCTATTCATGAGAAACAATGCAGGGCGGCAGAGAAGAGGCTATAGCGAGACACAGCAGGGGGCCAAGGAAGTTCTGTTACACCATTGCAAAGTGTAATTTACTAGAAACGGCCTAGGTCCATGAGGGGGTCAGTTTGTAAGCGTTTTATTTAGAATGAAAGGAAACAGAATGAAAGAACAAGAGGGATAAAAAAGCTTGTAGGCAAGCTAAGAGAATTAGAAAATGCTTTCAACACATAAAAAATATAAAATGAATAGAGCACATCATGAATATCGGCATGTGTTGTTTTTCAAAGCTTGAGATTGCAGAGTTGATTGACTTCAGCCATTTGTTTGTGTCTTGAGTTGATGCTAGATGTTGCAATTTCGAGAAGACAATTTTTTTGTTTTCGCAGCAGGAATATGGTAAGTCAGGTACAAAACAAGCTAATTTGATTCTTTGGGCTCAAGCGCTTAATTTCAATCAAATCCATGTTGTTTGGATGCCATTATGTCTCCATTTTATTGACCCATTGTGGCCTCGGCCCGTTTGTAGCACCTTTCATGGCTATTCTCAAGTCTTGACTATGAGATAAGCCTTGACCAATCTAGTGTGGCTCCATTTTATTTGTTTTTGTTTCATGTCTGCCCTGTTCTAGATACAATACTTACAAGATAGCCCCTCCGACTTCAGAGTAAATAGTGGGAGCGCACCTACAGTTAAAGGTAACAGATTTTGAAGAACAGCATTTTTTCAGTTTTTAACAGTGTTGACCACTTGAGACATCTATTAACATTTTACGGCATACTAAGATGGATACAAGATATTTTATGAAGAAGGATCACCATTTGGAATAGCATATTTGCTCTTCTTGGAGTAAAAAAGTAATAATAACAGGGGGAGGGTCACAGCGTTCGGTTCGCCCTTCTGAAATTGCCCCCTCCCCCCCCCCTCTGAAAGAACACATGGATCGGTTGAGAAGTACACGTAGTGAAGCTATACGTGTGCAAACCGCACCTCGAAATGCTACCTTATTAAACTCCACTATAAACAAATAACTCTGAGCAACATGTTCGAGCACGACCACATTAGATAAGAATCGATGACACGCAGAAGCTACGTGGCTAATATGTAATTGTTATCGCAATGTAATCGACAAAGTACTGCTGTAAACAGCAGCAGAAGCAAGCATGAGAAGCCGTGATGCAGGTTTGAAGCTCGTGCACAAGGCCGGTTTGTCTGTGCCTGCATTCACATGGTGCAAAAACTGTTTCATTCTGGCATGTCATGAAAGAGCGTGCTGTGGTGAGTGCCTATGCTGTCGCACATCTGGAGAGAACGGAGAACATAAACAGGCATTCAATTTTAAACAGCAAATTGAGCAACAGATCTGGCCCTTGGCGTCAGCCACGAGAAAGTTAAATAACAAAAAGGTTGATTTCCTGCAAATATTCTTAACATCCCAGTTTCTTCAGTCTGAGCAACATGGCACACGAAAATTTGTTTGCACTGCCGCCCCTATCTGCTACCACACGTTAATGTGGACATTCCGCGCCTGCAGAAGTGGAGCGCGCCCAGCCTTCAACATTGCAGAAATGCGCTCGGTGTCTGCTAGATTGCAGCAGATTCTGCACAAGGTCTGTACAGCGCTGTCGGGTGTTACAAAAACACATCAGTATTCCAATTATTTTGTTTTACCCTAGCAAGTGTTGTCATCCTTACATGAAAAGGAATTCCTTTTTTCTCGTGCTGTTGACCTGTGCTTTGCATTCCAAGGCTCATTTAGGACAGTGTGTCGGCTATCACTTGGACACCAGTGCTGGTACAAAGTGGCAAGTTTCAAAAGGTCTCGTAAGTGCTTTCTATTCATAGAAATCAGAAAAGCTGAAGTCTCACAGTGACGCTTCACTTAAAGGCTGAGCTCCTGGTAGTCACTTGCTCTTTAAAGCTGAGCATTTTTAGCGAACTAAAAGCTCCTTAACCATATGTGTCCGTAAGTCGGTCTGTGTAGTATGTATCTGATTGATCGATTTCATGTAGCCCATTAAGTTTGGCCGCTCTGTGATCGTCTCGTTAACATGACACCTTAGGTGAGCAACTCACTTATGAGTTGACTTAGTCGAGACTCACTCATTCTCCATTGAAGCCATGTGCTTGAGTGAGTAAGAGTGATTAATATTTTAGCGAGCTTCAGGCCGAGCGAGTCTCGTTTCAGAAAATTTTGGTGGGTCAGAATGAGCACCAGGTACGAAGTATGTATAAGTAAGTTTGAGTGAGCTCTACAATTGCCAACTAATGTTTGACATGCATCAAAACTTGCACGACAGGACAGAGTATGTTATAAAAGGGTTTGATTCATTACTGACTTTTGGTTTCTATAATATACAAGATGTTTATTTGCACTACTTACAAATGGGTTAGACAACCCAGAATCGATGGTTGACTGTTTTCGAAAAGTCTCTTGTCACTCTTTTTTCAACGACTGATTCACCCTGCACCGACCGCTTTTGTCTTCCTCTATTGCTTTCTGCACCGTCAAGTACACCAACGGTCAGTCAGGGAGTTTCCCTTACATATTGGACGTGGGGCCCACCACCAGAGGTGCGAGTGCTGCAATCGCTGCGACGTGCACGGTTCGACCACGTCTTGTCACCTTCCATTAGCAAAAGAAAGCTAGCAGTTGAATGTGTGATTTTACTGTGACTTTGCAGTGCCTTCATTTTCGAACAGCGCTGTTTTGCTCTGGCTTCATGTGTGCGGACTTCTGCATACTACACAATCCGGAAAGACAGCAAATGTTATCGGCGGCATGCCTTAGTGCGTACATACGTGAGGGTACTCTCACGGCGGCTTACAGTGCCACTGTCCCCTCTCTCTTTTTGTGTTGTGGTTCTCATTCAACTATAGGGTTAACATGAGCACCGACAATGAATGCTTGCATAAAAGCGGAACATTTAGGCTTCCCTACGGGAGCCACGCTCACAACTACAAATGAATATGCGAACAGTCCGATTATTTGTATTTCAAAATAGGATGTGTGTGCTGTTGGGACCGGGATTTGCAGAGACCGGAGATCCGACGTGAAGTTGTCGAGGCAGGAGGGAATAAGACTTAAAGAAGGTTTATTTAAATTATATACAAGGTGAGCTCTCGTACATGACGAGCTCTTCCTTGCATTGCGAGCTTTCGAATCTGGTGTTTCTCTACATGGTTCTCCTTCGACTGAGCCGGGTGGCTCACTATAATGGCTATGTTCTCTCCAGATCCCTAGATCGAGGAACACGTGCAGATGGTACTGTCCAAATCATAAATCCCACACAACTGGCGAGGGGGACGAGCATGCAAGACCCACGTGAACATTTAATATTCAGGCGTGTTCACTGTTTTCTAGGGTGGCGCCATCGGGGCTCTTCCTCGTCTTGTGTGTGCCGCTGGTCGTGGGTCCCAAGCTGATGGCACCATACATTAAAGGGTCTGCTGAACCGCTCGCTTAATTACCAGGGTGATTTGCGGCGCCTGCCACGATCTCTTCCCAGGAAGATGCTGCGTTTTTGTATTCACTCGAACGGCTTACGGCGTCGTGGTGATACGACGTCTCACCTTCCGGCTAGGAGGGACAATGCCTGGCGGTCACAGGCAGCCGGTCGGTCAGTTACTTGTTTGAGGATCTAAAGAGCACTCCTTCCTCGTCACCTCTGGTGCCAGTCACAACAGCTCGTCTGCCAGCGGGAGGTTCCCTGAAGTGTCGTGATGTGTTGCCGTTTCCAGGCCACTGGCGACGACGCCCAACCAAAGACTCTTTCTCGCTCGTTCCTTGTGGCTAGCATCTGGGAAAAGCATTCATACACACCACCACAGGCACGGGAGAGCACCCTGCCTGCACTGAGACACATCAAGTCCTGAAAATTGTCCAAAACAAGCTTCCTTAAGTAGTATTACGAAGCACAAAGCAGCAGTTGGAACGTATATCTGAGCTTCACGAAAACTCAATGCCAATGCCAATTCGAGAATTATCTTCCCATTAAACTGCTTTCAAGAGAATTAACTGCCAAGCGATGCGTTCCCCGTGCCATACACGTGTGCAAGGGTGAGTAATCCGCTGTAAACTAGCAGGCATCATACTCATAAAATAAAGCCGTTTGCTTCACGCTATTTTTTAGTTCCCAAAGTTCGGGCCGCCAAAGCACGTCATCAGTTCCCTCAGAGCCGACAAAGACACAACTGTCATGCTGCTCCTGCATCAGGAATATCCACAATATACGTCCGCAAGCGCGCGTGCTTCTGTGTGGATAAACTACTATTTTACTTCCGCTTGCGGTTAATACACTCAGAAAGCATGCACATGAACTCACGAACTAGTTTTTCTTCCACACCGGACACATGCGAATAAAACATTGAATGAACAAAAGAAACTTTGGCTTAATCTCTGAAAAAACTCGTAAGAAATATTTTTGCGTCGCTGTGCTCAGTCGTACTTAGTTCATAACATCGCCCCTGCTCATATACAGGTGTCTACCATGACGCAAGCTACTATGCGTGTCGTTTATGTAATCGCACAGCGCTTACGTAAGAGAAACGTACAACGTCCAAGAAGTGAACAGAACCAAGACTGGCTTATCTAAACACAATCTACTATCCGACATACTTAAATAACGCATTCTAAAAACCCAAAAAACTGTCAAATTCAAACTTCAAAACAAAACGAATTTACTAATGAACATCGTCAAAAGCCTTGGCAGTCTACTCCCTTTTCAGCCAAGCGCGCGGTGTTGCGTCCTGTTGGTCTTTCTTGGCGAACGGGAAATGAAACAATGGCAAAACCCATTCGCTTCGCCTCCAACTCCTCAAAGCTCCTCGCTGGCAACCAGAGATCTTACTCTCACGCAGATACTATTAGCGAGCCACGGACCTCATACTCCCCCGGCCCATCAAACATGCTGTCCATAGAGCGACAAAAGGCTGACCGTCCCCTTCCTTCCAAGGAGCTCATCTCTTAAGCCCTGCGACTCGCTCTAATGCGTGTCACTATCCTTCCGATAGAAATATATAAGACGCATATAGGCTACCAAAATGATAGAGCGCTAACAAAAACAAAGTTCAAACTAGTTATGTACAAAATCACCAAAGTAAACAGACAAAACATTACTTTTAGCAGTCCTGAGTCAATTATTTTGAGAAGCTAACAGCTGTTCTCAACAAATTTGAGTCGAACTCGTGGTGGTCGCGCCCGGAAGACTTTTTTCGTCAAGCGGGGTGTACAACAGTCGTAAAGGTAAATACTTTGTTACCGAACCCTGCGACATTCCTCGAAACAGACTTGCTGTCGTTTCGTGACATGAGTGTATACACTCATGTCGTGACCACATGAGTGTATACATTTGAGCCTCGCTTCTGCTAATAAGCAGTTGGTAGTCTAGCTGCTTGCCTCGTTTTTCTTAGTTTCCTGCGTGCGTAGTTTTTGGCTGGACATAATTATTCTATTGTTACGTTCTGTACTTATCACAGATCGGCGAGAAAGGAAGCGGAAACGCGCTCATAGAGCAATCATTCTCACGCAATTTTAGTAGGCTTAGCCTTGTAGAATTTATGATACCGCAAAACGCATTGGCTCTGTGTCCTACTGGGATAAATACAAGGTCTGCTTACAAGACTATTGTAAAACCTCAGAGACAGCTAAGAAGAAATATTATTCGCAGGACTTGCCGTCACTTCTCAAAAATAACCCCAAAAAGTTCTGGCAAATAATTTCACCCTACAACAAGTCTCCTAATCGCATTACATGACACGATAGTGAACTAACTCCGCTTTCTGATGAAGCTTCCGCTATTGCTTTCAATGAGTACTTCGCGTCTGTTTTTGCACAGGAATATTGTTCCAATGTGCCATTTGTTCCAGATCACCCTATCGCTTTCATGGCCCCAGTAATTGTCACTGCTGAAGGTATAGCCCAACTCATCACGAATCTTAAGGTTTCTACTTCATCAGGTATTGATAACATTAACTCTAAAATACTGAAGAACACCTCAGATATTTCCAGCCGCTTCCTCTGTCTCCTATTTAACCAGTCGCTATCATCAGGCGAACTGCCCAAGGATTGGAAGCATGGTAAGGTGATTCCCGTATTTAAATCCGGTGACAGGCACTTGCCCCGTAATTATCGACCCATTTCACTTACATGCATCTCTTGCAAACTACTGGAACATATTGTGGCTTCTGATATCTACGATCACCTTGAATAGCACAACTTCTTCTTCTCCCATCAGCATGGCTTTAGAAAAGGCTACTCATGTGACACCCAGTTATTCGAATTCACGACAGACCTTCACTTTATTATGAACGCTTACGAACAAACCGATTGCCTCTTCCTTGATTTCGCCAAGGCATTCGATACTGTCTCTTATTGTCGTTTAATGTCTAAATTGGTCACACTCCGTATTATTCATTAATCCTGTCTTGGCTACAAAGCTTCCTCTCTTCGCGTGAGCAACTTACGGTGATCAACGACATTTCATCTAACCTTTGCGACGTCACATCCGGTGTTCCCCAAGGCAGTGTAATAGGTCCGTTACTTTTTCTAATATACATTAATGATTTGCCCAATAACCTTTGATCCACAGTTAGGTTGTTCGCTGACGATTGCGCCATATACCGCCACATTATATGTTTTATTGATCATTCCGCTCTCCAAAATGACCTTGACCTAACCTTCCGGTGGTGCGAAATTTGGCAGATGCCCCTTAACGCCTCTAAATGCATGTTAATCTCGTTCACTCGAAAGCATAACAATTCAGCATTTCACTATAAGCTTAATAACGCCGTTGTGTCAGCTACACCATCTTACAAATATTTAGGCGTTCACCTCACATCGGATCTATGCTGGAGTACGCATATAGCAGCTGTCTCATCGAAAGCATCTCAATCTCTCGGATATCTCCGCAAAAACTTGCGCAACGCTCCTTCTTACGTACGTGCATTATCATATATTACTTATGTTCGCCCACAGCTAGAGTATGCATCATCCACATGGTCACCAAATCAAGATTACTTGGTACGTATGTTGGAAGCCGTCCAGAATAGGGCAGCGAGATTCATCTCCGGAAACTACGACTATCATTCAAGTATTACCCTAATAAAACGAGACCTTGAATTTCAGTCACTAGAAATACGCCGCAACATTGCTCTTTTATGTCTGTTTCATAGGTACATTTATAGTAACGAAATTCACTGTTTGCCACTTTATTCTCCTGCGCGCACTTCCCAGCGCATTCACAATGCCCGTAGTTTTTATGCGCATTCATGGTCACACGCAGGCATTTAACTTATCATCACTACCTCGAGCCATTGCATAATGGAACAATCTTCTGGATCATGTTGTATCCATTTGTAACCATGAAAGTTTTCGTGACAACCTGATTTCGTGTCACTCTATTATTGTATAACGCTGTTGCACCTTTATTTTTGTAATCTTTTATATATGTATATATTTTGTCGTATGCTTTTCTCCTTTATATTATTTCGTTTGTATACTGATGCCCTCCTTGCTCAATACCGTTCAGTAGGCCTATAAGGTATTTTAAATAAATAAATAAATAGAATTCGCGTTCTGCCACGTTTTTTTCTCTGCCTGAAAGATTCTACGTTTATGGCTCACTGTGTAGCTTGTCCCGTAACTGAAATCAGTGCTGTGTATTGCAGCCTGAGTGATAACATACCATAGCTCTGGAAAACCTGCTGTCACACGTGTCATCCTAGCGGCCAATCAGTGGCTCGACAACCCATTTGGGTGAAAGGTGGCTATGAAGCCATGTGTGGCCCGCATTTTTCGGGAAATGTTCTTTTTGTGGTAAGCAGGTGTCAGTCGCTGGTTCGCTGATGTCCGGAACTCGCGCCTCCGGCACCCCTCATAATTGGAGCCAATGTCAGGAGTATAGTGACACCACATAGTCTATTCCTTGTAGCTAGTTGCAAAGCGCAGTATATGTGTCCCACTGAACAGAATGGGAATGTGCACTGCATCACCAGCGTATTTCCTAAAAAGTACTTACACTGTTTTGTTGAACTCGCTGCCGAAGGCGTATGTGGACATATATTCTAAGTAGTTTTCTTCGTAGTTCGCCCGAAGCGTCCTTGAAGCATCTGAAGTAACATCATATGGTATATCTTCATTCTCTAGAAGACGCTTGAAGACCAGTGAATCATTGCTCGTGGTGTCCTCTCTAATGAATATCTTTTTAGACAGTTTCTTATCTGTCATAGCGAACATGGTGCTTAAGTTGATGTACCTGCAATAAAACAAGGAGGTCATCAATGTATATAAAACTGAAAACAATGAGGCGTGGTGTGTGGACATATGATGCACTACTGAAGCAAAGTTCTTCTTGTGGGTAGGGGTACGAGCAAAAAATTAGCCCCTTTATTGCGAAACCTCGACATTTCACGGATTTTCGGTTTTCATCTTTGCTTTCTTCATTTCAGTCATTTTCTGTATGAAGTCTAATTTTACATCACCCCACACATCATGAGTTCTACTCGCGAAAAAATGCTCACACGTGCTGGGGAAAACGCAGCTTAGGAGAAGTGACATAAGCCGGCCGTCTCCGTCGCACAGTATGCACATTCGAGAATATCGCGCGCACGTGATGGTTGCGATCATCTGATCAATTAGCAGAAAAGTAACACTACAGCTTTCCGCAAGAAGCATCAAGGGCCGTCATGGGAGTGACCTCGTGTCATGATTATCAAGGGGGTATTGCAAAAAAATTGATTTGAGAGAAACTTGGCAGGGGTGTGGCAAAACAAGCACTATTTATAATACCGAAACCAAAAAAATTTCAAAACTCAATTGCAAAATAAACACTCGCAGGCACTGAAACTTACCTCAATTTTAATACGTGAGCATGGTGAAACCAAAAGTGACAGTAGCCCAGTCTAAATTCGTTTCTAGGCCTAGCCACTAGCACTAAGTCAACATGGCGTCTACACAATTGAACGTCTTTACAGTTCGTCACGTTGCCACGTCGACTCGGTGCTCTTTGCTGTGTTGATGATAGGTCGATTCCTCCGTCGACGTTGACCACAAGTTCCTACTGTCATGGTTATTTTCCGCCGAACGAGCCGCTGGAACTCATTGCCGGTGTGTTCTGGCCTTCGTCGCCTTGTTCGGCTCAGTTCGCATACACATAACTTGCCAATAGCGTCTCGTCTGTGATGCGACCGCATTCTTTCTGGTTGGAAGAGGGAGAGCTGTAGTTCTAAAAAATGTGGCCGAAGGTCACGCCAAGTCAGGGCTGCCTTTAGAACTGGTTTTTTTTACTGCTTCTGTCACCGTAGCGATGCTGACCTTCCTGCACTTCGCAGCTTGAAGCCCCAACGCACGGTAACCTATCATCACTTCGAGATTTTCCATAACGGCTCTGGTTGTGCGCTGCGAGCGTTTCTTCGACCAATCTCGTAAGTGAACGTGGCGAGTCAGTGAACCATCTGGTCTCGCCGCTTTCGCAATCCAGCACCCGGCACGTGCCTCATGCCCTCCTACTCATGATATTGGCGCTCTTTTAAAAAGGTTTGTTTTTCTCAAAGAAACTGCTTTCATCTCGTCAGGGATGAAGTATTCTCTTTTCTTGCTAAGGCCATTACTTATCACTCGTGCACAGGCTATCAGGTCCACTTCTATCGTGGCACAAGTTTGATTGACACACCACATTATTATCACACGTTTCACTAATTCACTGCACCACACATCGGAAGTACACCCTGAATGTTCTCATAGTTATTTGTGCTGTACACATTAGTCCATCATCTATACATATATTTCCAACTTTATGAGAACACTTGACTCGGCATTTTCGCACATCTTTTCACAAACTGGTTAATGTCGTTGTGAATTCCCGGCCAAAACACATCTCTGGTACGCTCCATGCATAGGCTCTTAGGGACCCTACTGCCGATTACATAGACTGTTTTAAAATGGCCAATCTGTAACTTGCTGGCACCATCTGTCGATTGTCTAATACTTCAAAAATCCAAGCCTTCCGGAATATTAAATCCTCATTCGATTCACAGGATACTTTATGTCTGCACTCTTCTCTTATTGGCTTGCCTTCAATTCAGTTTATTGTATACCTAAGCGTTGAATTCTTTCCTTGCTCTTTTGCGAGCTCCTCTAATGTACACCTACGCACTCAAAGATTGGCACCTTCCCCTCTGTCTGTCTTTTACTTCCGTCTTTACTCTCTATATCCTCCAAGTTACCAGGGCACCTATTTGTCTTCTCCTTTTTGTGCCCTGTTACGCTTGCTTGGCATCGAAAATTTTGCCCATTGAGTCATCAACCCTACTGACTCCTGGTCTATTCACTTGAATGATGTCGTAAAGTTGGTCCTCCATACAGTTGGCCTGGATTTTGTCGATGAAATCTTGGCTTCTGGCAACCTAATCTTTGTTCTGTCGACGAAAATCACCATTACCAGTTTTACTGTAAAATTTTTTTTATTCACTAGGCTTTTTTTATTATCACAGTATCAGATTCAGAATATCTCAACTCCGACAGTGGTTTGACGTTTGTCATTTCTTCCACTCATATCACATCCTCTGCGTGTCACCACGCTTAACACTATGCTCACCATTTCGGTCTTTTTTATTCTTTCTTTATTTATTTATCGGAACTGCAGGCCAATATACTGGCCCATGCAGGAGGGGCAAATACAATAATACAGTGACAAGGCATTCACAAAAAGACTAACAATGCAAGAAGGAAAACGTACAGTGCAAGACATGCAAGACGCATGGGATTCACGACACAGTTGCAAGAAATGTTTAAACACTGATCTTATTTAAACTAAATATTAAAAGAAGTGGTTTTCCAATTCTTTTGTAAAGGTTTCCGATTTTACGACGTGAACAGGTAAAGAGTTCGAATCTTTTACGGTGCGCGGAAAAAAACTGTTCATGTGAGATTTCGTTTTGACAAATATAGGCGTGAGAGAAAAGCTGTGTCTGTGTCTAGTCAACCGTGTGTTTAGGGGCACTGAAAATGAGGCTTCTGAAGGCCAATTTTCCCTGTTTGTATGTTCTGCAGGAACTGTAGGCGACTAAGTTTACGGCAATCTTCTAGTGAACTTATTTTATTAGTAAGCATTAGAAGTGAAGGTAAATGTTCCCTTTTTTTCCAAAAATAATTGTAAAAGGCTTCCTCTACACACGCTTCAAATCATGATGATCCCATACAACCGCTGCATATTCAAATTTTGAGCGCACGATTGCGTTGTATGCCAAAAGCTATGTACTCGCCGGAGCTTTGCTAAGCGTTCTTTTCAAAAAACCACAATTTGCGCGAGGCTGAAGAGCATGTAAGAGATATATCTGACCAAGTAAGTTTGTTAATAAACGGGACGCCTAAGTATCTATACTGGTCAACCTTGGTTATTATGGTGGCGTTCAGAACGTAAGAAAGTATGCTAAGTTCGTTTTTTCTTGTTACTCGCATCAAAACTGTTTTTGTAAATTCATTTGCATTCCCCAAAGTCTACACCACTCTGAAATAGCTGTGACTGATCTGCAAGCTTTGGTGATCATTGTGCGAGGTAATTTCTTTAAATATGACACAGTCATTTGCAAATAAATTTACATGCGCGTCACAAGGGAGTTTCCCGACATATCATTTATATAGATCAGGAATAGGAGTGGTCCCAGTACGCTGCCTTGCCGCACGCCCGAGGTTACACGGCGCGCAATAAACGAGCATTGCTTAATTTCTACGAACTGTTGCCTGTCCCGTAGGTATGCCTGGATCTATGATATAATGTTTGAAGGGAGACTAATGCAGTTCAGCTTGTAAATTAATTTTCCGTGAGGCACCCTATCGAAGGCTTTACTGAAATCGAAAAATAACATGTCAACTTGTCCGGACGAGTCAAGTACCTCAGCGATATCATGAACAACTGACACAAGGTGAGATGTAGTCAATAACCCCTTTCGAAATCCATGCTGTTGTTGAGAGAGGAGCTTGTGATCACTCAAATACTGGCGAATAAAACCTGCTACAATGTGTCCTAATTATTTACTACAAGTAATTGTATCAGAAACTAGTTGATAATTAAAAACTGCAAGATAGTCTACCTTTTTATAAATTGGGACAACTCTGGCTTTGTGCCAGTCGGGTGGAATATTTTTTGCGCGTAAAAAAAGCTTGAAAAATTCTCTTAAAAAGACACAATTCTCTTCCGCGTAACGTCATAAAAACATTCGGTATCCGGTCAGGGCCTGAAGATTTACGTACATCAAGATCAAGAAGCATTTCCAAAACACCTTCTCGAGGAATCGTAATCTTGTTCACTACAGGTCTTGCCTTGCTTAGTTCATAACAGTCTAATTCAGAAAACACACTCTGGAAGTAATCATTGAAATTTTCTGCAATACCTGGGGGTCTTCTAAAATTTTACCATTATTGTTTACTTTTTGTGCGGCTTTTTTTGACTTGCCTAGGTAGTGCCAAAACTTTTGGGGAGAGTTTGTAATAAAATCAGGAAGGCTATGATTGAAAAATCTATCTCGTGCCTTTTCCACTTTAGCCACCAAATTAGTTTTCAATACTATGACCACTGGACTCTTGTATTTATTTTTCTTTTCTATTCGCTTGAGTCTGCGCCTAGTTTGGATAATGTCCCTGCTTAACCAAGAGTTGGACAAGGGTTTCTTAACGCTCTTAAAAGAAATGAATTTGTCAATACAATAAGTAATGGTGCCCGTAAACACTTGCCAAGAAAGCTCTACATCGCTGTCAACAATATTTAGGTGCAAGTCTAAATAATCAATATTATATTCATCATCCGCTTTATGATAATCTCTAAATTCCAATTTTTCACAGGATAACCGTACATTACTCACACTCATTGACACCGTGAAGGAAAACAACTGATGATCAGAAATGCCATTCTCAATCTTAACAACTCCTTTGCTGAAAACGTCACTAACAAATAACAAGCCGAGAATATTGCCACCCCGGGTAGGTGCATGTACAACTTGATGGAGATTCATGTTTAGCAGAATATCAATAAGTAAGTCACAGGACAGGCTATGTCCGTATCTTTAATAATACTGATATATTTGTGGAAGATTAAAATCGCCAGTAATTATGTTTTTCCCTTACACTTAAAAATGTGATTGTATAAATTCTGTATGTACTGATCATCAGCATTAGAGGCTCGATACACAGAACATAATATGAATTTTATGCTCCGAACAGTGACACTCAGAAATAAACTTTCATGTTTGTCAATCTGACCTAGTACTCTTACATCAACACTGTTTTTTTTTGCCATGACTGCAACATTACCACCTCGAGAACATCTATCTTTTCTAAGCAATTGATGGTTCGGTGAAAGAATTTCATCATCAAGCACCCCGTCGTGCAACCAAGTTTCACAAATAACGCACACTTGAGGATCGTATGCCAGCAAGGTATCATGCAGTTGTTCTATTTTGTTGACAATACCTTGGGCATATAGCGAAAGCAGTCGCAACTGCCGATACTGTAACTGCTATTTTGTATGTCGCCTTCATTTCTCAGAGTTTTCCGTTTTCTTTGGAATTTCTTTAGGTATATTGTGTGCGTCATCCCAAAAGTAGAGAGCGCCGTCAATGCGAATCTTATCATGATCAAGCTTGACTTTCTTACCGCTTGCTCTTTTATTTTGTGTACTGCTCCACAGAAGTCAGCGCCTGCGCAATGTGTCTGCAAAGTAGTCATTTTGCAATGATATGCCTGTTCCCTTTATCTTGCATGCGTTCTTTAGCAGTGCTTCTTTTTCAGAGTAACTCTGAATGAGCGCATTGACCGGCCTTTCAGAGTGTGCTTTTTTCAAGTCGGTGAATTCGCGCCACAGTTGTACAATTTATCTCTAGTTTGTCACGAAAGACGCCGTCAACAACCTTATCCCATAGCTTCACCTCAGTTTCATTCGGCTCGTCCGGAATTCCAAAAATTTCAAATTCGAACGGCGACAGCGGTTTTCTAGATCGACTAGTTTTTCCTGCAGAAATTCGAGTAATTTTTGCGGACCTTAGCGCACATGAACTCACTTCGCCTGATGTAGACCTATATTCATCGACCCTCCGTTCTTTTTACCCACATAGCTGGTAAACTACAGCTGTTACCTAATGACAGCCAATTGCTCGGCAATGCATGGCTATACGGCAATCGGTGGTGGTGGTGGCACTACAGCCAGTACCTGATCACATCCGCTCCGTGTTACAGGCACATTGAAAGCGCCGGTGCTGCTTTCCCTGCTCGTCGAGGTAGACCGCTGGTTTTCCCGGTCCCTTCGGTGTCGCCTATCGTCAAGCGGAACCGTCATCGCTTGAAGTTTCAACTGCCCACTCATGCGCACATAGACTGTCGCTGTTCCATATCTACGTACCGCAGCAAACTATGCTGTTCACCTGATGCAACTACTGGACACGTGTCTGCAGCTACGTTTATAAATCGGCGCACTTCACTCAGGCGGAAATCGGTGGTGGTGGCGGCATTACAGCCGGTACCTGATCGCATCCTCTCCGTGTTACAGGTTAGAGGTTTACTGTCTTTACTTCTACGGTTGTTTTTGATGCTGTCCCGCTGTCACCGCTGCCACCACTATTGTTCCAGTGCATTATACTAGTGTACCGTGTACTGGAGCCGTGTGCTAGAATGTACCGCATTAGCGCTACTGCACTGTCACCATAACAAAAAAATACGTAAGACTTCTTCAGGATTTCAAGGAAGACTGCAAAACAGAATTTCGATCGTTTGAAGAAGCTATGGAAAGAAACATGCACACAGAGGAACGCAAAGTTCACGGGCAGCTGGAGGAAATAAAGAAAAGCATGAAATTACTCAGTAAGAGCTTCGAGGAATCCAACCGTCTGCTTTCAACCGCTGTAAATGAAAACAAAGCTTTAATAAAACAGAACGAGAAACTTCACCAGAGCGTAAACCTTCTTGAGAAAAATCTTGGTGAATGCCAAGCAAACCTGGTCAAAGCCGAACAATATTCAAGAAACAGGAATTTGGAAATCAAGGGCGTTTTGCAAAGTCCCAATGAAAGCATTCCAGATGTCCTGAAGAAACTGGGTGTGCTGTTGGCGAAGCTATCAGAAGTGCTGATATACAAGTGTGCCACAGAGTAAACACCAGAGACAAAAAGAACACTAACATCATCGTACAATTTCAAAGGCGGAGCAAGCGCGACCAAGTGCTAGAAAAAGCACGAAAGAAACGATTAACAAATAATCATCTTCGTCTGACATCATCAGAAGAATCCCCAGAAGACCCCCCTATTTTCAGTAATGAGCACCTCTGCCCACATCTCAACAAACTCTTGGGAAAGACGACTGTGCGCAGGCGTGAATGTGGGTGGAAATACGCGTGGTCCAAAAACGGATCCATTTACGCTCGTCGAACTGACACATCACCTGTCCTGCTAGTTTAGCGCGAAAGCAATCTTGACAAGATCACCGCGTGAAATCTCGTGACGTTCTAGCCATCACTGCTGCGTCCGAACAATGGCGAACATTGCAATTCTCCCAGCGCACATTGCGCAAAAACAGTGATGAAAACCAGCAAATCGGTTAAACTTCTGCATATTAACGCCAGATCAATCAGATAAAGAAGTGATCACACATTTACATTCATCTATTCTTGTAATACAGCGTTCACTGTAATATGTTTACCGAAACATGGTACGATGATGACACTGAGCATCTTGTGATGCCCGGGTACAACCACTTCTTCCTAAATCGTAAAGAAAGTAGAGGAGATGGTGTGGCCTTGCAAACTAATTTTTCTGGATTTCAGTTGATTGATGACTACGCTGTTGCCACGAAAGACTACGAGATTTTTGGCGTTAGGAAAGACTCCGAAATGTTTGGGACTATTTATCGACAACCACATGGTAGCATACGCGGGTTTCTTGTTTTTTTAGACAAACTGCTCTCATTTGCGAGCAACAATGCATATATCCTAACTATAGGTGGTGATTTGAATATTGATGTATTGAAAGATTCAGCGCCTGCTGTGCACCTGTAAATCACACTGCAATGTAATGGGTTTCGCAATGAAATCACTACGCCAACCCGTGTTATCACTACATCCACAACTTTGCTTGACCGCTTCATCACAAACACAACTGCTGAAAATGTAATTTCCCGCGTCATAATCTTCGATTTGAGCGATCATCTGCCTATCATGCTAATACTTGAACAGCAATCAACGCCCTAAAAAACGAAATGAAATGAAAACGTACCGAGACATAACAACACGAACACCTGAAGATTTTGGGGAAAGACTTTTGCTCATTAATTGGAGTGAGGTAACGACCCTTACAGATGTGAATAATGCGTACGGTAATTTTCTACACATATTTAAACAGTGTTATTACGCTTCTTTCCCAGTTAAAGCATACCACGGGTGCAAGAGGGCTCGAACACCGTGGGTCACTCGAGACTTGCTAAAATTAATCAACGTGAAAAAAATGGCAGCATATCCACGGAGTGAATGATGGAGAGTGGGGCGAAGAATTCGTCCGTGAATTTGTTCTTGCTTCCGTCTGTCCTTGCGTCCGTCAGTGTGACCGTCCATGCGTCCATCAGCCCGTGCGTGCATCTGTTCGTGCGTCCGTCTCTGTGTTCGTCCATGCAGCCGCCCCTGCGTCCGTTCATGCGTCCATCCATGCATCTGTCAATGTGTCCGTTCGTCCATCTATTCAACACTCCAAGTGCCACCATCTCGCATGTTTTCATTATATATTCTCCATATAGAAGCACCGCCATCCAGCGGACATTCCAAGGACTAAACAAGAGGTGGCACACGCACACTTTCTTACGGCTTGCGCTTCGGGTCCTACTTCCCATTTTTAACCACCTAGAGTTCATTCATGGTATATACAAGTTCATTGTATTCATGGCACTGCGGCCCAACGCTCGCTAAACCTTTCTAAAGCTAAAGAAGTTACACCCAGCGAGTATAACGTAGCAACCCTTTCTTTTCAGATAGTGCTCAACGTACATGCCAATGGCTGCTAATGGTAATCGCAGCCTGCGCGTTAAATAAAAGCCAAATGCTCCTGTCTCTCATTCCCCATTAGCAGCCATTGACATGTACATTGAGCACTATTTTTATTGTTCAACAACGCACACAAGAAGTCTCTCACCGGCACCACCTTGGAGGTCAAAATGTTATACTTGTCACATACTACGGGGGACCAACGGGTGCCGCTATTAGGAGCTTTGCCCCTAAAACAGGATGTTTGAGGCTTTCTGCAAGACAGACAACAGCGAAACGCTGCAGGAATATAAATGTTTCAGAAACAAATTGAACAAAGCCATTTCGAAAGCAAAGGAAGAATCTTTTAGAACAATTTTCGACAATGACTGCCTACGAAAGAGTGACGTAGTCCGGAAAAAAATAATCTCTTGAATAGAAAGCCAGTATCAGACGCCGTTGACTGTATGGTGGTTGATAATGTGTTACTAAGCGGGGAAACACTCGCGAACAGTTTCAGTGAGTTTTTTGTCCGGATAGGAAACACCGATACTTCCCCGTTTACTTCTGTGGATGTTCCACGGTTATCACGGCCATTCTTTTTTTAGCCTACTTCTGTTTCTGAGGTGATTACTCTTTTTTCCGGCCTTCGGATTAGTCGTAGCCCCGATGCAGACGGAATAGTAATTAAACCCGTTAAGTACGTACTAGATTTGATCGCCCCTGTCATCGCACACATATTTAACAAAGCTATCTCATGTGGCGCCTTTCCAAGTGCATGCGAGTAGCTAGAGTGACAGTAATTCATAAAGGAGTCGACAAAAATAGCTTTTCCAACTACCCTCCAGTCTCGATGATGCCAGTTTTTTTCGAAAGGTTTTAAGAAAATTATTATTACCTGCGTCGAGAGCTTTAGTAGAAGATTTAATCTTTTAAGTACCTATCAATTCGGATTTAGAAAAAAATCGTTCCTCAGAGGAAGCTCTCTTGCTTCAAAAAGAGCTCATATTAGAAAACATGGAAAACAAAACATTCACAGTAGGACTATACCTCAGTTTTAGCAAAGCCTTCGATCGTGTCAATAATAATATTCTCTTACAGAAAATGGAATGCTATGAATTTCGAGGAACTGCATCACGACTTCTTCGCTCCTACCTAGACGAAAGACTTCAATTTACCAAAATAGGCACTCACAGATCACGTCTCAGGCGTTTCTCTTGTGGAGTACCACAAGGCAGTATTTTAGGGCCAATGCTTTTCCTCTTTTACAAAAATGATGTAATACAATTGAACACCACTTGTCAGTTCATCATTTTCGCCGATGATCGCACTGTCTTTTTAAAGGCCAGGAATTATGTAGCATTCAAGCTGAAACAAGTACGTTCTGTTCGAAGCTGAATGACTGGTGCAAGGCAAACAGCCTTGTATTGAATGAAGCCAAAACTGTGTTATATATCGTGCTCGCGGGGCGCTAGCTGTAGTACCTGAGGAGCTTGTCCTAGGTCCGTTCACTGTTGGCATTGAAAAATGCGTTAAAATACTTGGCATCATCTTCAACGAGCACATGTCATGGAATGACCAGGTAAACGCGGTTACGCTGAAATTGGCTAAGCCTGTAGGACTAATTAGCCGTCATCGACACATACTATCAGCTAAAATAAAGAGATTAAGATGCGCTTTTTAATTCCCACCTATGTTACTACTTCCTGGTATGGGGTGAAGCTACAGCCCTTAATATGTCAAAACTGAGCATGTTACAAAAGAAAATGGTTCGACTTATTTCAAATGCTCCCTTTCTAGAACACACCGCCACTCTTCTCAAACAGCATCAAACTTTGACAATATCGGATCTATATACTTACAAATTGCTGTGCTGCTACAAAAAGGCAGCACTAGAAAAATTGGACACACTTCTTACATGCCACACTCCAGGCCTTCGTTTCGTCGCGTCGCGCCAGCGATACCACGCCAGCCGCCGATATCCCAGCCATATACTTGCAGGCGTGCGGCGCGCTGTATTGCTTTGATGAATGCGTGTTTGAGCGCGTCTGGCGTCCCTCAATCACGAAAAGAGGCAGGCACAGTGCTGTCTGGGTAGAGCTCGGTAACGTGATGGGTGCCAAATGCAGCATGTTGCATTTCGCGCCGGATGCTGCCGGAACGCGCCGACAGACGGTCGTCGCGCTGATCACGCCTTGCGTCCGTTTTGCTAGCGCAACGTCGCTGCGCCCAGCGTGCGTGCTCGTCAACGTTAGTTCGGAGTATATTGGACCTTTCATGATGTGCTCTCGGCCGTTTCGCTAGCTCCACTTATGGCAGGTAAATTCAAGGACCGTTTCTGAATACGTACCACTTTCGAAAATTTTCTTCGTCATCTCAGCGCAGCTCTTGCAGTAGGTGGCTTGCATGACCGGCCAACACTCGCGAGCGGAGGGATGGTCACACCCACCACCGGCTTTTGTTTTTTGGGGGCTCCTGTACTGCCAGCGCTGACATCGTGGCTATAACCATTGCATAGCGCATCAGCGCCATGACAATATCTTATTTGCTTGAATCAAACTCCTTGTCGCTGCTGGGAATGCTGTGCGGTAACGAACAAAAACCATAAATGCGGCCCACTCGGCTCGCTCCGCTAATTTAGCTGGCAGCGATCAGCTTATCGCTGCCAGCTGGTCTCCAGAGTTATCGTTGACAACGACATCTGGACGTAACTCTCCGGTTTCGCGAGTTCCGCTCACTTGCATGCAGCCTCTGCGGGTATGAACATCAGTCGCTATTTGGCCGCCAGTCGCAAATGGTCGCGCGACTGCTGCTAGTCACCGGTGTGCACCAACCACAAGTATTTGGCCACAGCCGCCAACTACTCCCAATTCATCCTTGCCACCCCCAACCATAAGTGACTGGGCCGGAAAATGGAAAATTTATGGCAAAGACTCGCCACTTATTCTTACGATTACCTTGGGAGCGCTTGTAAAGAATTGGATTGAGAGAGGCTGGTGACCGGTGTGGCAAACAAACACCATCTATATTTTCAAAATAAAAAAAAGAAGTCAGAACATGCTCTAAAACACTCACAGACACTCGAAATTAACTCAATCACAACACGCGTACATGATGAAACCAAAACCAACCGTAGCCTAGTCTAAATCTGTTTCTACAACCAGCCGCTAGTACTGAGCCAATATGGAATCTCAACAACAGAACGTCGCGTTGCCGCGTCGACTCGGCGCCTTATTCTGTGTCGACGTTTAGTCGAGTCCTCCGTCGACGTTCACCGTGACTTCCTACTGTCATGATTTTTTTTCCGCCGACAGAGACGCTTGACCTCATTGCCAGTCATGCTCCAGTCTTTGTCATCTTCCACGGGTCAGTTAGACTTCAACTAATTGCTAAAAGGCGTCTAAACTATGGCCTGGGCCACAACAATTCTGGCTCTAAGAGGAGAGCTGTATTTACAGAAACTGCAGCGAGAGGTAGCGGCAAGTCCGGGCAGACTCACCCGAGCCTTCCGAGATCGACGGCCACTCACCGGGCCTCTTTGCCGACAACATCCAGAATCAGCTCATTATACTGCTTCCGTCACTGTAGCGACGCTGACCTTTTTGAACTTAGAAGTCCGAAGCCCCAACGTAGAGGAACCACTCATCTTTTGAGAGTTGCTATTACGGCACGGTTCTCGTGCCTCGGGGGAATCTTGCACATGAACGTGGTGTGTAAGCGCACCATAAGATATGCACAAAAACGAAGTGTTTGCAATGCTTTGCTAAGACAACATGGTACTGGCTCCTACCCATCACTGTGCGTTCTACACCTTATCGCCTTCGAGATAAGCTTGCGCGTCATCGTTCGTTTTCGAATATAACTGCCAGATAGCGCTAATGTCTCACCAACCTCGACGGTTCAATCGCTTCCGCTGCAGGCACCGAGGCACTTTAACGCAGCGCCTTCAGAATACAATTCACCAATTTTCTCACGCAGAACATCAAATAGGCGTTCTGTTCACTCTCTCCAAATGCAAGAATATCATCTTTCTATGATATTTGCAGTGAGACATGAAAATATGGGGTCATTATTTTTCTAAAGAGACACAGAATCTGCTTTTTGAATACGGACTGAATCTCAAGTGTTGATTGATAATTCTTCTTGACGCAGACCTGAACCTGTCACTCGCATGACGAAATATTACGTGATTTAGAAGCTATCTGCAAATGAGCAGCGTATTTTGAAGAAAGAAATACGTAGGGCGTACCAATGCAGGGAACTATTTTATGATAACTGTACAACTAAAGACACTGCTGTGTGGCAGTGTCAAACTTTTTGTAAGAATGGTCGGGAGAAAGCACTGTCTACTCACACATGGCTTAGCACAATTCAACACATACCTTTCAATCACATATACCATATTTCATCCTACACCTAAGCGAAAAAAATCGCTCAATGTCCCTTTCCGTGCCGAATTTTGTAGCATAGAACTTATTTTTGCTGCTAATTTTTGTTGATTGCAATTCTATTAGCGTGGACGGAAATAACGGAGGCGGTTTGTAAAGTGCTTTTCATAGCCATGCCATTTGCAGTAAACTCGGCACTAGAACTCATTACACATGCAGATACACACACCCTTTTGTTTTCTTTTGTTTTGTTTCCAAGGAACATTGCGTCGGCGCGATGTTCCTTGAAAACAAGGTTCTGAAGAAATGGCACATACAATAGTATTTCTTGCGCCGCAAAAAAACGAAAGGAAATTGAAGATACCCCTACTGAACGTTCCGTATGAAATCTTACGAAAAAAATATGGACTCCGTAGGAATTCCTTATGAATTATACGGAAAAGATATGAAGGCATACGGAAGCGTAGGGAAGTTGTATGACATATACGGAATACTTTTCGAGAAAAAAATGTGGAAAGATACGGAAATCGAGTTGGGCATACGGAAAAACTTTTATGAAAGATATAGAAAGATATGGGAAGCATGTCGTATACACGGAAAACTACTTGCAGAAAATATGGAAGTATGTGGAAATTTGGAAAGTTTTACAGCGTATACGGAAACTTCGTTTTGGAAGGTATACGGAGCACATGGAAACTTCCTTACGAAAATATGGCAAAATGAGGAGTTCAAGCAGACTAATAAGACTGGAGATGTTAATGTCACTAGATTCAGATGGCAGTCTGAGCTACAAATACTATTCGATTTGTGGTGGTGCTACACCTTGGCCTGAAAAAGTAATGTCATTGTGATTGTACATGACATCAATGTCGAAAATTCAGAAAGAAATGCCGCCGAAATTGAAGAAAGAAAATGTAGAGTGATAAAGTAAAGACATTCAGAAATATTTAGTCCTGCGCCAAAATGACGACCACACAAATGAAAAAATGTGTGGTCGTCGAAAAAAGAAAAAAAAAACACGTCGACTAGGACAGGTGCTGACTTGCAACTGCTTATACCTGGAGTTTCTCCTTTTAAATGCATGCGAAAAGTTTTGTGCTAAATAAATACGCATAGGAAGTTTATATCGCAGAATAAATTACCATCATGAGCCAAGACGACCCACTTAACCAGTACACACACAGCCGATAAAAATTTGGCAGATTCCACATACAGTGGGAATCGATGATATGCGAAGCATGAATGAGAAATGTTGATATGTAACTTTGAAATCAGCACGTTACGAGGAGGAGGTGAATGATGCCGCACATGATTTTCATGACATGATTATCATGTATGGATGTGTCGTTTACACGTCACGTGATATCAAATTTACTGTATAGGGAGCTAACGAAACGGCCGCAAGCACGCCATGAGCGTGGTATGTTGTCATGTTCCTAAGTGACACGTGTGTGAGGATTATCATTTTCGCACCATTCATATATTTTATCTTTCGTTTACGTCACGTAACACCAAATTTGGTATATGTGCAGCGAACAAAACGGCCATGAGTGCATCTTGAAAGGCCCAATATCTCCCACGTAGAGTTGAGGCGCCCGCCCACTGGGCACAGCGACGCTACGTTAGCAAAACGCGAGCACTCTATAGTCTGACGACGACAGGTGCGACCAGCGTCCGTCGACGTGGCCCAAAGGCAAGCGGCGTGAAATGCAGAGTTAAGGCAACACTGCGTGTCCCTCTTTTCGTGGCGAACGGAAGCCGGATGCGCTGAAACGCGCATGCGTCAAAGCAACGCAGCGCGTGCCTGCGAGTGTATGGCAGGACCGGCGCCTGGCCTGGCAACGCACGCACACCGCGTCCTGCCGAAATATATTGACACCTTGACTGTGGCATGTAGACATGTTCTCACATGACACGCATCTCGTGATTATTATGTTTTCACCAGTCGCATGTATACCTTCGTCATTCATTGGCGTCACGTAATACGAAGTTTGGATAATATGAAGCTAGTGAAACAGCCACGAGCACATCATGAGCAGAGCATGTATTCATGTTATTACATGACAGGCGTCTGATGTTTATCGTGTTTGCACCAGTCACATACCTACGTCATCCAGTCACGTCCCGTAATACCAAATTTCGTATAAGTGAAGCTAGCAAAGCGGCCGCTAGCGCATCATGAGCGTGGAATGTAGTCAAGTTGTTACATGACGTGCATGTCTTGATTTTTATGTTAGGGTCTGTTGCTTGTGTTCGCCAAGCAGTCATGTCATGCCATATTAAGTTTGCAACATGTCATGTAAATGGGACCACCGCAAGAGCAGCAAAACCTTGACATGTAAATCATTACATTGAAGGTTTACATATAATGATTTTTCTGTTATGACTGGTCAGGTATGTTCGTCAAATAGTCCTGGTATTTTATACCAAGTTTGGTATTGATACCACTATCCGAACAGCCAGGAGATCTAAAAGTCGTAGGCGGCTAGAGAGATAGATAGATAGATAGATAGATAGATAGATAGATAGATAGATAGATAGATAGATAGATAGATAGATAGATAGATAGATAGATAGATAGATAGATAGATAGATAGATAGATACGCTCAATGTCGCGGAAGTGCGCTAAAAAATGGTTCGCATTTATTACCCACAAGCAACACGGCGTGCGAAGCGTGACAAAAATCGAAATGGGAAAATGAACGTCTCAGGTCTGTTCAGGTTTTCTAGAACACGAAGTAACAGATGCACACCTGGTATCTTGTGGTGCAACCGCAAACCTAAACCCAAAGCGTATCGCACTTGTTCGCTTGAAAACACGGTCTCGCACGTGCCCATACGGGCGAACAGCTCGCAACGGAACTGCCGCAGCTTTGCAAGCGTCTCTGCTTGAGTTTATTGCTCGTGCAGCTGATGCCATCACTGAAGATACACGAATACGCGTGTCACGAAACGTCTGCTTGTTTATATCATGACCGACAGCACTGGCAGCCAAGCGCCACTGAGGTGGAGAGTGAAGACATTTGCGACAGCATTCTTGTTAAAACCATAGATGCCCTAAAACGAAAGCTGCACTATTAGCGTGTTTGCATGCATGCAGGTCAAATAGATAATGCTAAATGCCACTTTTAAGGTCTCTGGGATAGAAGGTATACATCTCGTTCAATTGCGTCGGTGAATATGTTTCTCGAACTCATTCGATTGCCTAATTCATTCGATTCTAATAGGATTGTATATCTCTGTGTAGCATTCGCAGAATCTAATTAGATAGAAATGTTTCGTTCGAATGACATTGAAAGGTCCAGTGTTAGAATGGTATTACACAAACTGATTGGAAATGAATGGTTTTGGTAAGGCGCACACAAGAAATTGCCTTAAGTGCAGAAAAAGGGCAAGAACATACAGTCACAGGTTTCACCTTTTACCTAAAACACAAGATTCACCTAAGAGGAGAGCGTGAAAAATCTGCCTTATATTTTCACTTTGAAGGAAAAAGGGAGTTTCAAAAACCTTAATATTCACCCCCCTGATGGAAAACTGTGGGTACAGAACATTCATTCAATTAATTCTCAATACTGCAGTCTTATAGCATTATGAGAGTTAGGGTGATGTATGTAGATTGCAAGAAATACAGGCTTGACTAAACTAACAGGTTATGATATCACAGGAATAACAGTGCTGCATATACAAAAGTATAAAAACGCATAGAACAATTTTAGCCCGAAGTGTAACTTATAAGCGTGAATACCAACTCCAATTCACAGTTGCCTATACAATGTAGTTGTCATACTACAACTCTTCGCACCCCTTGACATTCACCTATACTCAGACTCGCACCTTCCGTAAAAGGCCTAGCAAGCCCTCCCATTAAACATAGAGTCCCCCTCCCATTTCGCTGTAGGTCTTCAATAAGCACCAGTGACTAGTCGGGGACCGAGCAGGAGTCCCTTTTCCAAATTGGGTAAGATTATCATTCACCGTAGGAGAGGGGGGAACGTGCTTGGTCGAAATTTTAGAGTACTTGCACTGAGAAGTATTCATGTGACTCAAACCCACACTTTACTCACATAAATGCATACACTGAACATTATTCCCTCTACTTCCCCCTTCAATACTCACCCATTCGCCCCCTCATGCCTACTCAAATCTATAAGTGTTCACTCATGTTAATGCTCGAGTATATTCGCATCACTTGTCACTAACTCATACTCACGTTCTCCCACTCGATGTCATGAGTAGTCACTCGCATTCAAGCTCACATTGACTCACACTCACTGAGACTCACTCACACTTCTGCTGCATGTGAACACGCACTCATGTAAGTAATTAATCGTGTTCCTACACAGGTTTACTCATACCGTTGGTCACTCACTCATATTCATGCTTACGCCTTTAAAATGATAGGGTTGCCTATACAATGTAAGTGAGTATGCCAAGCTAGCTTCCACATTTTCTCCAGGTACTTGTTGATGGCTGCAAATGATTTATTTAACATAAGATAATTTCATAAAAAACAAGTATTTGCCTATGTACATAGATTGGTTACCCTCAAGCCTACAATGTGGTCTGTGCGGGGCATGTCAGGGAGTGAATTATGTTTCTAAGTTCTGGTTGAGGACGAACATAAATTTACTAGTTTATCTCTTGTAGCAGCATATTAACACAGGTAACAAAGTTTTTTAACCATCAAATGACTTCATGAAAAATGTTTTTCTTTCTCTGTAGTTGTGTTATTAAACTTATGCTATTCTCAGTGTTAAATGCGAATATTGACTTAAATCAAAGCAGACCCAGTAGCACTGGGTCTAGCACTTTTACTTAAGTAGGATTAGGCAGTATTTTCTCCGTTAGTATACGTATGTTATGAGACCATATTCAGTTGCCCTAATATGTAACTTGGACACACTAAATGTCTGCCTAAAGAACCTCATGAAATATAGCTCGATCAGAGATAATATGAGTTAAACAAGTGTGAGTGTTGATATTATAGCGGAACTGTACCTGCATTGCCTGAATATACTGCAGTTTCATTTTTTCTGAGACACTAGTTTTGCTAACATACCTTTTTACAAAAGTATGTGTATATGCACCATGTCGTACTTATGAAATATACAAGAAACAAAAACATGCAGACGAACTTCTTCTTGGGCTAGTTGGTGCTTGCTAACAACCATAATGTAGTTTGAAAAGACTCATTGGACACACAAAACCACACACCACATATGTTTGTGGCGTGTGTTTCTGTGTCCGTTGTGCCTTTTCACACTAAATTTCATTATTCGCAAACACAAGCAGTTCTTGTTAAAAGCCTTCTCTTTCTTTATTTTCTTTAAGAAAAAGGATCTAAGAGCACTCGTACATGTGTTTACACAATCCAGCCACGAAAGAAGTGCTAATTTACTAAAATCTGTATAAGAGAAAGTTCCATGCTCTAAGCAGGAGCGGCTTATCGTCAGATTAAACAGCTGAATAAGTGTCTCATTCTTTCACAAATTGTGGCATAAGTCTGTGGTGATCAATAATAAATACATCTTGTCACAGCGAAGTTCACTGTTGAAGATCCCAAATCACATGTTGAGCCTCTTGGTCATCTGTGTTCGTGCAAGTTATCAAGTAGCCAGTTTTAAGTTGTATACATATGAAGCAATTTTTCCCGTCATTCTTTACTTTCCTATTGACTTAGAAGTTTAATGCATGCAATTACTACCAATATTAAAGCTACAAAGGTATATAATGAGATAAAAAATGAAGGTAAAAGTAAGACTGGCATGTTAACCACATTCAGCTGATTAGTCGAGGTGGTCAGAAAAGCAATTACACATCAATCAACCTGATGTTTACGCACACATAACAGTGTAAATTGTTGATGGCACTCGTAAATACTCATACCTTATCCTACTTGTCGATAAACTCACATTCATACTCATACCGACTGACTCTTATTTGTACTCACTCACTTTCATATTCGACTTTACTCATGCCCCTCATTACACTTGCACCTTTTAAATGAGTGTGCTGACTCCTGACTCATGACTGAGTGTACGCCAAGCTGTAACTGTCGCATCTTCTGTAAGAGACCTAACAACACAAGGATTGTTACAAATGTCCCAGTTAAATGAAATGAGTTTTCTTTTGAGAAAGAATATTTGTCTGTGTTCATTGACTTATCCTACAGATACGAAATTATTTACCTATGGTTAAGCACAGTGCAAAAAACCTATGTAACCCTTTTAGCAGCCTGTGGGCACTGAAAACAAAGGCACATTCTGTTTGCCATAAAATGAACAATGTGAAAACTGTTTTACTTTTGTCATAGGTGTCTGTTATTAAACTTTTGGTATTATATGTACTATGAAAACAACAAAGTTTTCTGTCAGAAAAACCCCGTGGCCTCTGGGCTCTTCAAATTGGATAGATTCACATTAGAGAAACACTTTTACCTAAGTAGTATTAGGCAGTACTTCTTCCAATATATATGCATCAGAAGAGCTTACTCAGTGACCACAGTAGTTCACTGACATGTACTGCACTTCTGCCTCAAGAACCATATGAAATCCTAAAAAATGAAAATTTAAAGTAGAAAGTGCAAATGCTTTATAAACTAGTAATGGTACCTGTGAGTTCTGTATATGATGCCATTCTAACTTGTCTGAGACTAGTTTTGGTGGAAAACGTTTTCTTCTGAGATGTGCCATGCATGTGCACAGTACCATGCATATCAAAACTTAGAGATAAATTTATTCACTTCTGGGTAGAGAGCTTAATCATACTCTTTCATTTAGCTGTGAAAGAATTGTCACACAAGTGCACACATGTGTTTACACAGTTCAGTCTCACAGGTAATATTTGTGTATTTAAATCTGTTCATGAGAAAGTTATCGCCAAGGGTTACCGTGCTGAACTTCGGTTCCTACTGGTATTTACCTCCACCACCACATTATATGGCTCAATGTGTGCCTCACATATTTACGTGTACTTGATAGTGCTAGATTTTGATCAAATCACAGGTGATCAGTAACACATGTTCGTCATCAAGAGAAGCTCCAAATCACATGTCAAGCTCCTTAGTCATTATAGCTTTCATGCAAGGTATAAGTAAGCAAATATAAAATACAGGTACATCAAGCAAAGTTGTCTCTCTGCAGTGTTTTACGGTAGGCAGTGAGTCTTCATGCACATGAATAGTGCTTGTGTGAAGAACACAGGAAAATTAAATGGAACAAAAAAAGATACGAAAAAGACAAAAGAAAGGCGGGTAGGTTCACAAGGCTGATAATTTCCTGCCCTACCGCATAAGGGTAGGAGGAAGTAGTCAGAAAATGAATTAAGCATGAGAGCACAACTGATATGTATAGACACATAATGGTGCTTATCGATGATGCACAGATAGTCATGTCGAGAACTGTGTTATTTTGAGATTTCCAAAAGCATTCTTTCAGCCCACCGTGCGGATTACGCTTCAATTATAGTTCTATATAAGACACAATTTATGGGCCTGCTCTAATGAATAAGAAGCTTATAGCTGAAACAAATGCTTCAAAACATATGGCTGCATGGACAAACACAAGCAATGTAAAGTGCAATAAAGTGAGGACGTATGAGCTTCTCTTCACTCATGAGTTCACAGTGGATGCTTCAACTTTGCTGCATAGAAATTTAACCAATGCGTGTGCCTGTAACATTGGCCATTCTAAACTACATGTATACCTAGAATGCCTACTGCAAGTGAAGTTACGTAGTGTGCATTATCTCTTCCTTTCATTAAGGGTAAGTTTTCAAACAATGAACATTGTACACTTTCTGTCTCTTGACTTCGTGCCCCAATTCTTAGTTTGGTCGATCACATTTGTGCAGCATTTATTTTGAAGAAATAAAAAAAAGTACAACCAAAAAATTTATTTCAGAACCGTTTCACGGTGACATTGCTTTCCCTCAACAGCCGCAGCTTGCGATGAGTCATGACAAGTCTCGCGCATGCATCGGGCCTACCCTTGAAGAAGAAGCTGGTCCACCTGTGAAATGCTGTGTTTTTTAAATATATTTTTGGTTGGAGTTTTCTCACTTGTCTATTCCCACCACAATCAAGAAGACCCAATTTTCACCTTAGTTCTTAATTTTGTTATATTATCAAGCGAATAAACTTGTAAATAATAAAATAAAAAAATAATAACTGTTGTGCAAGAAGCACTGTCCCACATACGTACTCAAACGTAATATTGTTTTTATTTTGCTTTAGCACCTAATACAAAAAAAGAAACACGAATATACAAAAAAGCTGAAAAAATAAAAAAAACTTTTGACCCAGCGGGAATTGAACCTGCGCCACCGAGCTGTTGTCACTTGTTGCGCTAACTTGCTCAACCAGACGCGCGCAAGGAGCGAATGTGGTTTATATGACACACACACACACACACACACACACACACATATATATATATATATATATATATATATATATATATATATTTAATGTGCTTGTACCTTATGTGTTGGCCTAGTCATGTACGATATGCGATCGTAATTATTAGTGTGTGCATGTGTTTTTTGATTTTATCTATGCCACACGCTTTTCGCATATCTTTCAGCTGTAGATTGCTGCTCCCTCCCGGATGAAAACAAGTATTTTCGCGCTTACACACAAGCTTGAGCAGTTGAAGCTTGTTTCCCGGGGTTCTCTTGCGATTGAGTCGGTCGCCACACGAAATTAGAGTGATACGCCATGAATCCCTACCTCTAGCTGTGTTTCACTTAGTAGCTCTCTTGCTCGATCCCAAATGGAGCGTGGGACGTGACGCTGATGCGCACGGTGGGGCCTCGCGTAGCGGCGACATCAGCTGATTGCGCAGGCCGGCTTGCTTTGATTTGCTTCAGAGCAAAATATTATGCCTTAAAGATCGCGTGTCACTATGTCAAAATGTTGCTTCTTTGTAGTCATCCTCAGGCTCTTTCAGAACTGTGATAACACTACTGCAGAGCTTTGCGTCGGCTAAACGCACCGAACGTAAAGCCGCACTACTTCTGTCATAGAAGCAATAGATGACTGTCGTCTGCTAGAACAAAAAAACAAAATAAAAGATCTGCAAAATTTAAACTTTGTAAATTGTTCCAATAAACAACCATTTATCATTTTTTAAAGTTTTGCCACATCCCCTAATTTTTTTAGTTTATTGCAGCAACAGAGTTTTTCCCCCCGCAAACATATATTCAAGTCAAATCTATCCACAGCTAAAGCCAGATGTCGCTTGCCTCCTTTGTTTGCGTGGGCAGGCAGTTTCTGTGCGTCTCTCGTGTGTTCGCGCTGCTACGTTTATAAGAAGATTGAAAGTAAAGGCATATAATTTACGCAAAGAAGCACCATTCCTCCGTTGTGCTATGTGCAAAGATTGCGCGCTATTCACGCGGTTTTCCGAGTGCAGATCAAGTGCGAGTCGTCCAAGGAATCGGCGGATTGTGTGAGCGCTCGAAGGACTCCGAGGTGACGGCTGACGCCTGTGGTCGCTTCCCTTAGGACAGTGTGAAAGAAACTAAAAGTAAGGGGGACAGGTTATCATGTAGAATAAACATTCCACTCAGTGCAAGTGTGTGTTGCCGCACTCGAACGAGGCGTCGTGAAACGGCAGCCTTACGCGCCTTTTCGAGGGCAGTTACCGTTACGCTTTGACAACGCTGACACAAGCGGAGCCATGGTGCGTCCTTACTGGAGCTGATTCGCAACAAATGCGGCAACTTGCATGTGTGTGGTGATCGATTTTTTGATGTGTGCGATGTAATGAGGAGGACACACATGGCGCTTGCTACGTTGTTGATTAAACAAAGCCTAAAGCGCCATTTGATGCAAAGCAGCCTTTTGTTCACGTTCGCGGGTGATACAATTTGTAACTTGGCTCAATTCACCTAGCCAACCGCCTAAGTGGGTTAATAAGCATAGGTTCACAGTAGAGCGTTATTATGCCCCTAAACAGTGGCGTATGCTTGTTAAAAGATATATTGTGTGTGCCTAGTGTAGAGAGAGAGAGGGAGGTGTGCGTGTAATCTGTACGTGTGCCTGCAGGACGCCTTTGCTTGTAACTAATAATGTACCGGCCAGCACCTATATTGTACGTCTGACATTGAACAAAACTTGCATGCACAATATGAGATTTTGTAATCTGCCAGAGCTGCTTTCTTTAAAGTGATGTACTGCCAGCATGTTCCAAATATATTTCGCTGCTGTGGGGCAGGGGTGCAGTTATCTCGTTGTTGTGTAGTTGGTGGTGCAAGCGTTTATAGTTCACATGCATTATTATTTCTCATATAACTCATCAGGTGTTGGGCTGTTTCAGCACAAACAAGGCAAAAAGAGAAGGAAGATGGGTAGTGACAGGACTAGTGTCGACTTTTGTTTGCAGTAGAATATCTATGTTGGTCATACCTATATTGTGACAGCCTTTCTGTTGTGCTTTTACGCTCATTTTACGGTACGACACAGCTGTCAGCGATTCCAGAGAGAATACTGATATTAGCTTTTAAAGATCATAGTGACTGAATGCCTAGTAATGCACAGCACCAAGTAAGAACAAGAGACACCAGTATGATCAATAGAGAACGAGTACACTCTGTCTTCTGCAAAATGTATTGTGCAAAAAGTTGCCTAAATAAGAGACCTCTCCCTGTTTGCAAACAGTGTGATTTCACTTCGAGCACTGCGCCCACCATTCCATCCCTCAGTGCAAATATAGTGGGCAAGAAATTTCCGCCAGCGGGAACTTTCTGCATAGCAGGGCTGCGTGAATCTGGATTCCTCAGACAGAAATTTTGAAGAATTGTTTTTCTAAAGCCACTAACGCAACTTTCTAACGCTTTCTAACGCCACTAACAGGTAGGGTCCCTGCCTCTAATGCACGATTCTTTGAGGTTAAGATGCGGTGATTTGTTCGTCGTATGTGGCAGCCATAAAAAAATGTTCCTCCTCGAAAGCAAACTTTCTGTATGTTGACGGTGACAGATTTTTTGAGAAATATTGGCATGGTATGGATTTACACGTACTCAATTTTTGTTGCGAAGTGTGCACTGTTGTTTTGAACGAGGGACAGCGTTGGCTGCAGCAAGGTTTTAAACTGCTGTGCGATAGATTGCGGACACGATTCTCACTCACGTCGCAAAATTTCGATGGAAAGTGAAAGAAAAAGAAAAAAAACAAGAAAGCACTTTGTCCTGTGTTAGGCTGAGGTTAACAACTCCCCATGAAAATGAAAGCGAAGTTGTCGGTGACGTTCCTCGTAGCCCACTAAAATATATGTGAGTGAAACTCTATAGCCTAATTATATACATCATCGTCTGTGCAGTTACATTGCTGCATCTGACACCTACAACGTATTTGCATGCTTACAATGCTCCCTTAATTAAGGGCTAACACACAAACCTGTAGTGTGCGTCGTCACTTCATGAATACCGAGCGGTAAAGGTACTAAGTATATGAGAAACAAGGATTTATGCGTATTCCATGAAGACATATAAGGCCTCCAATAAAACAAGTTATACCTTTATTGGGTTTGCAAAGTCTTCGCGGCGAGGCATGCATGCAGCTTCAGCAATGGTATCTTTCAGCCCAGTGACCGCGCAATTTCTTTTCTGCACACAGCGCAAACCCTGAGACGTAACCACTCGCAGATGATCGCGTCAAGTGCATATTTACCTTGAATAAATCTCGAATCAAGTTTGTTCGGCCACCAGTCAATGACACGAGCGCTAACGTCATCAAAAACAGGACACATTGTTATTCACACTGCACACACCACGCACAACATTCTCATTACAACCAACATTCTTGATACCTTTCAATGTAGAATACATGTCACAATCAACAGTGCACGATTTTGAAGACTATGCCACTGTTCCTTGCACAGGCCGCCACGTGTGTTCACATCTTCAAGATAGACAGCGTGGCAAATAGTTCACCACACAGTTTACCACACAGCTAGATATTTTCTAACACATACTACAGCTAATGTCGCCATTGTAACGTGAAGTTGAAGCTTTGAAAAATTAAAATTTTCCCAAACACCACACGAGTGTACCACGCTGAGCCACCAGCAAGAGTGTTTTTGCAGACACACCTTTTACGTGTGCCAGTGACATCATGCTGTGACGTACCTCGGTAGGAACCTATCGCTGCATACTTCATGTGAATGAGGGTCCTGTTAGAAAAAGCAGACATTGTTGATTTAGTAAATTGTTCATTTCTAACTGGACCTTCATTTGCACAAGTATACTGACTGATATTATTCAGGTGAACTTTTGTGCAATAAGTTCTACAGTTAGCCGTCTGTGCTTGCCCGATACTGTTGTTACTGGTGTTTCCCGTGGTTACTTTGCACTGTTCGTTACTGCTCACCTATAGAAACTAGCCCACCTTGCCACTGTTCTGGACAAGATGCAGCTGGCAAGTGGGACAGTGTTCATAACTCTAAATGCTAAAGAAAAAAATATTGTTTCATATGGAGTTAGTTGCATTCATATCAGTACATTATAAGTAATCACTGATTAGCCCTTTCGGCCCTGGCAGTGTCAATTGACACCAAGGCACATTTCCCCTAGTATCTAGAAAACGTAACCAATACTACTCATTCTTGAAAACACAGTTCTTCAATGATCCCCAATGCAATTGACACAAATATTGTGGCACGTTTGTGGAGGTAGCAGTCACAAAGAAGAAGAAGCGCAACCGAGATCTTCCGTGAAGCCAAGGCGCGTAAGTTGAGGTGGGTAAGCGCCATTTTCGGGGCGACGTACCGAAGCTGTTTCAGTGAGTATTAGGCTGAAAAGTAAGACGTTGGTGTCCATTTTGTGTACATCATTTATTAGCAGAAAAAAAAGAAGCCATTTTTCATTTTCCAATAACTAGGCCCTAATCACTTAATTTGATGCCACGTAATTAATCCAAAAATGCTTGTACCAGTGGCCCAATTTTTTGTTTGTAGTCTTCTGAGGTCCTAACTACGAGAACAACGCGCACAAAAGTGTATCCGACGAAAATGAAAAATCCAAGGCTGAAAGGGTAAACATCATTTCATGTTCTTTCACATTATGCTCAAAACTTTAAAGATGAAAATGAATGGTGTTTATACAGAACATGGGTTTTAGCAAAACTTTAAGCCGTGTTTTTGAACTGCTGACAAAACGCTATTGCATGCTTACTTACCACGAATTGGAATGTGTTTGAAATACATTTCAATTCTTCGTCGGACTGCCAGTAAAAGTTCATATTGAGGGCAACAATAAATTAACCATGAATTGATTATTTTTGAGAACGGAGAGAAAGAAGCGGCAGGCTGGGATGCCTACTTGATATTGGCATCCGTTTTGCTACCAAACACAATATCATGCAAGCTTCCTATTGAGTGGGTATGCGTCTTGCATGTGTTTCTGTAAGCCAAGAACTTTGAATAGAACCATATTTTTCTTACAAATCGGTTGCAGGACTGTGGAGGCTGTAGGGCTGCTTAGCCAATATGAATGGTGGAATACCTGGACATGTGTTCAACCATGCTGCATCAGCTGCTTGGTGTTTTCACGGCATCTTTACCGATGTGCTGGGTGAGTAAAGCAAGCAGGTTTCTACGCAGGGAAAACTATATTATGGCAGCACCTGTTGTGCGTGCCTTACATCCCAAGTATATCAAATATTTTTCTTCCACCTTGTAGCCTCTAACTTTTAGAGACACTTCTTTTTGCTTTACTTTTGGGTGTTGATGCTTTGACAGCAATGTATTTGTGTTTGACAGCAAGTGTTCTTGAACAAATGACTGATCTCAATAATGAAAAAAAACACCTTTTCCTACTTCGTCCTTAGAATAAGCTGGCACATATCTGTAGCTGATTCAACTGTTTATTTTTTGCTGTGATGATAATGGGCAAGTAGCAAATGCAAATTCAGACTGGAGTGGTCGGTGACGTCTGTTTTTAGGCTGTACCATGTTGCTTTGCAACCATAGTTGCTTGTGGCCACATATACAATAAAGCCATATGACGTCCATTCTAAATGAGTTTACCATATGTCATTTCACTGCATCATAATATGTGTCAACAAATGCAGATATCTTTAGCTTGCCAATATAATGGGATTCTAAACCAGCACAAGGTTGAAATTTAGTCGTGGTATTGCAGCTGTGTATGACTTCTCATGGATGCATAGCCGTGATAACTTTTCTATATGCTGTCGCAATAGTAATGTTACACACATTGGTTGATATAAAAGAAGTCTTCGCTTATTTCACTTTTTTTCGCTATGCTTCTTTCATTGGCTTGTCTCTTCTTGTCATGTGCTCCTCCTCACTGTGCAAGGAGCAAGAGCAGTGGGCACACAAACACGCATTTTAAACATTGTTGTTGTAAGGTGAGCACTGAGGGGCTGAACACTTCCAAAAGGCTCGAAGAGGAAAAGGGATTGTTTCTAGCTACCTTTTGGGCACTCATAGCTAGTTGTACTGCTGAAGTTGTCATTGTTGCTCAGTATACTATTCTGAAGTTGTTGCACACATTTGCTTGAAATGTTAAAAAAATATTTGGAGGAGGTTTGGCACCCATTAATGCAGTTACATACAGAACCAGGTTTTAATGTACCTATAAGCAAAGTGTGCTCACTATAAATCAATCCTAATAATATCTGAAATTAGGAAAAGGCTAAGTGGTTGCCCCTTGAACGTGAAGGAGATACCTTGCTTAAAAAGGTCAATAGACAGTCTATTAGTCTCGATATTACATGCATAATAAAATATCTTGGTGTGGTGCTTTTCATGCATGTTATAATGAGAGGGGTATTTATTAGAACAGTTTTCACTTCCCTGTATTTCTGAAATCGTTAACATGGATATAAAACATGAATCACTTTATGCCTCTTGATTTTATGCAAATGATGTGCTAATTCAGTCGCTAAAACTTGATTTGGATAAAAAAACAAATGCTCTAAAATTTTTTTACTATACAGCAGGTTTATTTTAAAAATATGCGGCCGTAGGTGTGAACGCAGTTGGTGGCGTGCTTGAATAACGCATCACTATCACCGCACTAACTACACCTGCTACAGTGCATAATGTGACAAAAATAATAGTACTTAACATTACTAGCAGCATTCACTTTTATGTCTGAAAGTTTGTTGGAAAGCCTGGTAAAAATGTGTGTACTTTTTTTCACTCCAGCTAAATATTCTGGTTGCACTCAAAGTAACTTCCGCTCTTTTAAGGTCTTCAAACTATTTGGTGTTCGAAAGAAGTATCAATACCATATCCTTCCTTTGTCGGCCTACTCACCAATCTAATAATGATAAATAACCGACAACATTGCCCAGGAAAAATAGGGATGTTATAAGTAATGTCAATTTATTTGTCCAAAAACGTTAACCTAGTAGTAACTTGTCGCCAAGTTACCTATTCGTTCACTTTTTTTCAGAATTTTCTTACAGTTAGTTTTATAACATCCCCTATAGTTTGTTTGGCATGGTTGTCTGTTAGTTCTCATCACAATGTGTTCAGCAAAGAAAACGAACCCTTAAACTTATAGTTCTTTCCTTAACTCATGAATCTGAAACATTGAGTCGCAGTAACCTTAGCGGTGTCTGACTTGTTTTTAATCAGTTGTGCGTGTGTTCGTGTACGTGTATTTAGGTGGGAGGGCGCATCATTGCCACCGCATGTAACTTGCAGATTTTTTGAGAACAGATGCATAATGCTACCAAAGAAGTGTAGGAATGTTAGAAGTAATCGTCTTGTAATTGTCAAGAAAGAAAAGTGGAAGAAAAGATAACTTGCCATGACGAGGGACAGTATATGCCACCTACGAATAAATAGTGCTGTACTCTACCAACTGTGCTACCACAACAGCTATTGCCCCTTCAGTTTTGCACGGTATATATGTGTACCTAGTCGTTGGACAGTCAGTCAGCCCTGCTTGTTGCCATCAAGGCTAGTTTGAGACACTTTTTCTTTCTCTAGTAGCATCAGGTAGCATGTGATAATATTATGTGCATTAGGTGCAGCCTGACTGACGCTGCGGCAGCTAATGCACATATATACCCCATAAGTGGACGGACAGATAACTGTCATAATAGCGCAGTTAGTAGGGCATCAGATGCGTTATTTAAAGGTCACAGATTCGGGTATTGCGCAAGACAAGTAAACTTTTGTTCCACGTTAATTTATTCTCAGTTACATTACAAATACTTCCATTATTACCCCCAGTACTTTTTTGGCAGCATTCTCTGTTTTCATTATTAACGTTTCTAACAAAGAAAAACGAGCCCTTCTGTCCTTCATTAGTAGTGAAGAATTGTTCTGGCAGGATTGATGCCGTGAGGTTTTTTATGAGAGATAACTGGTCAGTTGTTAGCTCGTGTAAAAATATCGCGTGCTGCGTGCTGCCAGCAGGCTAAAAAAGAGGTGTCCCATACTCGCCATAATTGTAACAGGCAGCGCTGACTGACTCTCCTAGGATTAAATGCACATATATACTGTACAAAGTGGAAGGGTGGATAGCCGCCATGGTAGCACAGTTGGTAAAGCACCGGACGCATTATTCGATGTTCGCAGGCTCGGTCGCTATCCAGGGCAGGTTATCTTTTTCCCTTCTACATTTATTTCTTCACGATTACAACATTTCTATTTTACTTGCAGATTTCTGGTGTTTGCTAAAAAAGGTACCCTATAATCAGAAGAGGCAAACAAAAAGTGCCATTGTCCGAGTTGGCTTTTGTAGTGAATACAAGTAATATATGCTTTGAAGAAGAATAAATCAGTCTGCTACTTGCCTAAAGAACGGCTACAGGACATGGTGCTTGATCCACTTTGTTATCTTTGAATTGAGCTATCTTGAATTCTATTTTTATACACTACACGGGCTACACATGACGGTATCACACACAATATTGCCACGAAAATTATGCAGCGAGGAATGCTGTATATGCAAATTGCATAAAAATAAGGTCTAAGTTGCTCTCAAAAAGAATGTACAGGCACCACCGGGTGCAGGCGTCATTTCTTCTGCCAGTCCTTGTCAAGTGCGAGCTGTTTTCACTTTGTTTTGATCATTAACTAGATTGAGAAGTGTTGTTCTAGTGCATAAAGATGCTCCACGGGAAACTAGGTTTTCTCAAACTCTGTGTGTGTCTTTCAACATATATAGTGCCCGATTCAAGAGTTCATGCAGAGCAGATTGTGCAAAAACAGGACACCCCGTTTAACATATTAACATGGCTTTAAGCATAAAGCAGTTAATGGGACCAAGTATCAATTTTTATAGTAGCTGTTTTTTCTGCAATGGAAAGATTACTGGTCTGAGTGTATAATTATGTAGTGTAAGAAGAGAATTTTCGGGGCTTGTTTTTTTTTGTTTGACATGGCTCTCATGAGTACAATGAATGGTAACACAGAAAGTGCTGGAAACATTTTAAGAGTTTTTGGGTCTCTGACTGCTATGAAGTATCACACAACACAAGCTGCAAAAAGTGGGAGGTTAGCGTAACAGCTTTATATGTTTGTGCATTGCAGTTTGATGCGAAAGCATGCAATCACGTGCATGTGAAATGCACTTATTTTGCACTGTTTGCCACAATGGCAGTGCTGCTTTTTGAGGGTTGATTCCTCTGCATAGGCAGCACATAATAACGTTGGCACAGGTGATATGGATACATGCTGTAACTTTGACCACTAATCTTTTTGGATGTTAAAGCATCAGACTATTTGCAATAAACAGATAGGCTTCATCACATACTGATTTTTAGGCTTTTTAAGTGAAGCTTTAAAAGTAAATGCCACTCAAAAGAAATGCATTTGAATTGCAAAAGAAATGCAGTTGAATTCACGGAATTTGATTTCCACCTCCTATCACACATTATGGCAACTTGTCAGTCTGTTTAATGAAGAAATCCTAATCAAACGTTTTAGCTGAATGGGTTGATACTGATGTTAAATTTCGTGCATAGCTCATGAGTAGAACAATAGAATTGTGTGCTTTAACAGACAACACCTTGTGGGCTTTTTGCATTCGTACCCTACCCTTCAGTGCTGCTTGAAATGAATGTTTCAGCGCTGACTGAAATGGCAATCTTTGCATATTTTTAGTATCGTTGCACGATCAGTGTCACTTTAAGCTATGCCATGAAAGCGGCCCACAACATTGAAGCAATGTTGCCGTGTGCGACTGTAGTTGTGGTTTGTGCTGAATGACCTTTCTTTATATACAATATGTAACAAACTTGCTCCTTTAGAGTCAAGTTCATCTTCGGATCGATTTTATATGTTTGCATATGCGAGGCCTTAAGTTTAATGAGAAATTCCTGTGTGCCACAAGAAAATGTGTGTTCTGCAAACATTTGTATATCAATATATACAACTCGTAAAGACTCGTCTACAACTTTGTGCACGTTGATCTTGAGCAGAACACGAGAAGCAGCAAAAGCCACCAGAAAAGAGCAAGCACCATCCAACTTCCCCAAGCTCTCTTTCACACGAAAAGCAAAGTCACTGTGTGGCACTGAAAAGCATTGCAAGGGGTGCCTTATCAGTACACTGTGCTGCTCTTTCATCGCGGAAGACGGAGGTGACCACTACAGAGGAACATTACGCTGTGTATTGTGAGTGCTTCAATGGTTTTGTTATTGTCCAGCCAGCAGTCAAGAAATCTAGTGTCAGATTTAGCTGGGATGACTAGAGGGAGTCGGGCAGGGATGTTTGGACATTTGTCTAGACAAGTAGTGCTAATTTTCGCACTGGTTCTGTTGGAGTTACTGGCACAAATGATAGAAGCTTCGTCATTTCTGTAAATGCACAGATGTGTCGGGGAAGATTAGCTGCATTAGTTCTTTCTATAATTGATAGCCGCCAACATTCTTCTTTGTACAGGTGTTTTGTTCGTCACTTACGGGTGTTAAGCCCTCTACACAAGAAATGCTACACGTCTACTTACAGAAGGCCCAAAGGCGCTACTTGTAGGTTTTTCCGGCTTGTTATCATAAGCACCTCGTTTGGGTGAACTTGAACAATTTAAAAATGTTTAGCAAAAAAGCGGGTTGCTAGTCACTTTGTGGTTATCGTGTTTCTCACAATATTCTCAAGCATAATGTGCACTACGTTGTAAATCTGGTTCATGTGCATAAAAAACATTATGCAGTTTCAGGCCACTGCAAGCACTGCATTGTAGTACCAAAAGCCTGGAAGCAACCTATCAATAATTTTCATGAACACAGTTGCTTAATCTGATGCATGATACATCACTAAACTTTCGTGCGTATTCATCAAGTAAGCTCGTCTTAGTGTTATCCAAAATGAAGATGCGAGTCGACAGATGGACCACTCTAGTGGGGTAATCAGGGTGAACATTGGAAGTGCCTCAGACAGGCTGACCAATGTTACGATAGGAGAACCTATTTTCGTAGAAGTCACCTTGTCATATTTGGCGCGTTAGTTCAATGGGGTTTGTAATGACATTGTGTTTTCGGTTAGGCGTGTGTGCCTGTTGGTAATATTTGTCTGAAAAGAAAAACAACCTATAAAGCAGAAGAGTGCAGCCTTCGCTTCCTTGCAGGTTAGGTTGCGTTGATACAAAGTGTTGTCTTGTCGGAGGTCGGGGTTAAGGAAAGCAAACAAAAGCGAAATAAATAAATAAATAAAAAAGCTGAAAGAAAATTGGGATGCAAAGTAAAAGTAGTGTGCTACACCGCTCCTACTTTGCATCCCCCTTTTCTTCTTTTTTTCTTTCTTCTCCTTTTTCCACCTTTTAACATTAGCATTGTCCCATCTAGTGCATGAATCAATGACAAATTGTTTTGCTATAGCAAAGATGCCTATGTGGTGTTGGATTGAACAGTGCATTGAACTTTATTCAGTTCGATTACAAGCTGATCAGTCTTGCAATAAGTGCTTTCTGTCTATTACCACAGGTGATCAAATGAAAAGTTTGCACTTGGCTCCTGGTATACTGGTACAAAGCTTGTGTCTTGTACTACTCAAATTGAATGTTGGTTTGCCGCTGTTTATGGTAAAGAGTTTATCCAACATGAAAATATCTTGGCTTTTGATCTTTGTCAGACCTGCCTTTTTTTTTCATTTCTATACAGGCTTTGTAAGTAAGGATGGCATTAACAGAGAGGTGATAGTTCGAGCTTAAGAAGAATAAATACTGGCAGAGAGGTGATTCCACATCAACATTCCAGCCATTTTGACAATCATCCTAAATGTATTTTGAAAAAAAAAATATTGTGCTCCTCTACTGTATTGAAAACAGCAACATGCTAAAATATACCACAGAGAACAAAATATTAGGACACCTTGGTGCCTTCTGGACTTTCAACGATGTCGCCTGGTTGTTGTTTGCAAAAAAACATATTTTAAAATTCCGCCTACTCTTCACCGAATTCGGTCTAGGTACTAAGTAAAGGTGATTGTTTGTAGTGCATGAAGCTCAGTAATATTTGTGAAATTTGTTCCACCACATCAAAAGCAAAAAAGTCGTTCTCTTTATATGCAAATTATGTGATTACACTGTTTGTTTTAAAGAAAAAAAATATTTTTGAAGTTTCTCAATAATGGCAGTTTTTGCATGTGATGCACGACAGCTTCTGTGCCGAAGTTCTCCATGGCCCTCAATAGCAGACTTCAAAATTCATTTTATTCGTTGAATTCAAAAATGGTAATGACAAAACTTGCTATATAACAAGTCCTGTTTAATTGCTTTCAACTTACACATAAAAGTAATTTTAAATTAGGCGAACACATAGTGCAAATTGCATCTCAATGTGGACAAAAACGATGATATAGTGACATTTGTAATCTGGACCTAACAGTAATTTTTTCGTGAAATATACCTTCTGTGGATAAGTATTTATGGCTCAAATATTCATACAACGGGCAGTATTGCCATAGAGAAAATGCAAACGATAAACAGTTTGGCTGAATTCTTAAAAGCCTATGTGGCGGAAAAAATGCACTAATATTACTCGGCTTCAAATACTTTATTGAAGCATCTTCATTCAATGGTAAATCAAATTTGATATGGCAAAAAAAAAGCAGTACTTTTAAATTTTTCTCACAAACAACACCCACACGACATTATGTGAAGTTCTGATGGTACCCAAGTGAACAATATTATTTTCTATTCAAAATATTTTAGCAAATGACTGTTTTCAAAGCAGTAAATAGCACCATATTTAAAATATATATCTGTGACGGTCACCAGGCAGTATGGTTTGAATGTTTGGTGTAGAATTGCCCAGTGGGAAAAACAACAAATGTCTGAGCATCCTTCGACGCTCGGGCAATTTTGAAAGCATTTTTTTGGTTAGCAGCAATTACATTAAGCCCTTGTCTTCATGCTTAGGCCCAGAAACAAAACACAAGTAACCAAAGTAGTCCTAAGAGCCATGCAGTCTCGCGGTTCCAAGGCTTGTGGGGCCTCATTTAGTGCAAGCTTCACCATTTGAAGTATTCAGATTCAGCCAACAGGTTTTGGAGGCACAGTGCATTTTCAGCTAAATTATCACACCAGTTACTTAGCTAAAAAGCGGCAAGTAGAGGTAAACATACCAATTTAAAGGCATTGTAGGTAATACCAAAAAGGTGTGCTTTCTTTTTTTGGCTGGTGCTTTTCCAGAACGCTGTGCTTTTTGTGGTATATTTCATTGTCTAGTGAACATAGACCATAAAAACTAACATTAGGCTTGCTGAGCTCAACTTTTTGGTTATAGCCATAGTAGTTATATTAAAAATATGACTTCAAACTTGATTGTTTTTTTGAAGAATTTTTTGCATAATGATATTTCAGAGTCTTAGTCAATTTTGTTATAAGAAAACGTGATGTCATAATATGGTCACTTTTTATAGAGTCGATCAGTTCTACCTCACCTCTTACATTCCTGATAGAGCAGTTATTTTAAATATCGGTAGTTAAAATGGAATTAGCATGCTGTATGTAGTAAGGTGTAAGCACTTACAGATAGCACATGCACCCAACTTTTTTGTTGGCAGCTTATTTCTGTTATTCTTGATTGATATGATGGGTTTCACGTCCCAAAACCACAATATGATTATGAGAGACACCGTAATGGAGGGCTCTGCAAATTTCGACCACTTGGGGTTCTTTAACGTGCACCCAAATCTGAGCACACGTGCCTACAGCATTTTTCCCTCCATCGGAAATGCAGCCGCTGCAGCCGGGCTTTGATAGCGCGACCTGCGGGTCAGCAGCCGAATTTCTGTTACTCTTGCTCCCCTATTTTTGTGCAGTTTGTTTATAGTAGTCTGGCTTCATAAGTTGCATAATTTTACGTCTCAAAATTGTTCAAAATGCCGATTTTGTGCACAAACTGAATTGTTTAAAGGCAGAAAATGTATATGTACGCACTATAAATGTACATTGAGAGTTTTCACAGGCATTTGCTAAAGTTTTAGTGTGCAGGAAGCATTTAAATCATAACTTTATAAGGACATATCAATGGATTATCTCTACCATTGAAAATTCTGACAAACACCTAGTTATTTTCACTGTGATCAGCATGCTATTTTCTATCATGTGGCAGAACTAATTTATACACTTGTTTCTTGTATTATTCACTTATGCATAACAAGAAGGATTGTGTGCCTTAGATTTCATTTTCATTCTCTGTGTTATATTTCTTGTGCTTGTGAACTAAGGTGCTACTATGTGTTTCTGACATTATTTGTGCCAATTATTTACATCTTCAGGTGCCTATGAAGGACACATAAATTCTATCGCAGTGACCTCCTAAATTTACAGTTGTGCCGAAGCCTCAAGCAGCATTTCGCCGATCTGCACAAGGTGTTCACAAGATAAACACAGCACCACACTTTCACAGTCCGATAAATAATATTTATGTTTAAAGATTTCGTTACAAAATTGCTGTTACATTGTGTTTTGTGCCACCATCCTGTGGCTTAGGTGGAGCTCAAGAATTTACGGTGCAGTTACCTCATTTGCGTACTATCAACATTGCAATGTCGCTATTCACAGCTGGAGCATAGAGACAAATAAAAATTGTATGGATTGTAGCAGGGCTGATGTGTATAATAATGATTCTGTATTGCAAATAATAACTTTATAGGTTTTTCAGGTCTTGCATAGAACACTGCATTATTGTGTCGCAATGTAACATACATTTACGATCGCTAGCACGTTAATTTAGTAGATTTTTAACATATATTATATAAAAGCTACTTTTGCTTCCCTATCACGACATTTGGAAAGATGCCAACGATTCAATCCCTCATCATGCATCTTTAGTAAAAATTGTAATTTGTACAGAGTATTGCATGTACTGAAGACGTGGGCGTCTATTCAAGTTACACATTATATTGCTTTGCACCAGATTCGGACGGTCATATCATTTCCGCATAATTATTACGGCTTTCCTTTTCTGCGGAACTTTCCGCATCATGCGGCTTTCCTTATCTGCGCAGCATTCCGCATCATGTGGCTTTCCTCATGTGCGGACCTTTGCACATCCTGGGCTTTCCTCATCTGCGCAACTTTCCGTATCATTCGGCTTTCCATAGTCTAATAATGGCATATGTGTAGAACCGCCCATACAGACCATTTCAGTAGGAACGAAAGAAGGAGAAAAAGAAAGAGAGAAAAAAAGAACTTTGAGGCTTAGTGGTTTGGGCTAGTTGGTATGTCATGCTTGTTATAAGCGAGCTGAGAACAATGTCAAAGAAAGAAGAAGACGAACGCTAATTGAAACTGAGTTTATTGTGCAGAGCACAAGAACTTATGAAGGATACAGTAAACCATGTGACAAGAATGCACGTGGCAAAAATGAGCAATGAAATGTTGAGTAAAATCAAAAATAAAAAATAAATTAAAGGAAATGGTACAAAAACTAACAACTATCGCTATAACAAGTTCACAAGAACTATCACAAGAAATTGGGATTCCATAGTCGACTGCCCGGAAACATTACGCATATCTGGTTTAATGTTAAACTTCACATTTAGTGAATGACTGCGTCTTAGTTTGTTTGCGTATTTAGTAAGTCTAATTTATTTGAACGGTGCAGGAAAAACTGAACGTTTGAGCCCTCATGCCTCGATTCCTTCGCTTGCTAAGTTGTCCGGGGTCTGAAGCGTGGTATTATATCACAATATTGCCACCCAAGTGAACAATCCTAGGATTGAAACCTGGCTCCTGGACCAGATGACACGTGGTGGCGGTGTTCATGAAGGGACCAGACTATGTGTCAAATATTGAACTGTTTGTTTGGCCGAACTTGTGGTCGGGAAACTGAAAGTCGCATTACAGCAAGACGCTGGCACTGCGTGTGGTGAGCGAACCACAGGCAATCAGACAAGTGACAATCACCGAAGCGCGCCGGCATTGATGTATGTGCCGTCGAGTATTCCATGCCTATCAATGTTCGTCTCGCAAGTTCTGGAATATGTTCAATTGTTCGCGCCACGTGCGCAATCTGGACGAAATCATCTACAATATTTGTAAGCTTTCTCGAATAATGAATCGCAGTTCGCGCTGAGCATTCCTGGCCGTCTTCGTGGGTGAAAAATGAACTACAGAAGACTGAAAATAAAAAGCGTGCGTGCAAACGCAATTGCAATTTTAGTTGGGCTATGTCAGGCATACGGCGTTGTCCTCGACTTCCACGCGTCGGCACACATTATTTCTTTATTTTCTCTCCCTCTCACATAGCATCAGCTGCGGATGCGTGCAATTATCCTTGCCTCTAGCAACCGGAGCATGTGGTGAAGACAGTGTAGAACAGGGTAGGTGCAGTGCTTCGCTGCTCCATCTCTCGCCGTTCACGCGCACTCTCCTCCCTGCGCTTTACTCTGCCGTCCGCTCGCACCTAACTTTAGACCATTCGCTGGATAGCGCCTCCCAAGAACTTCCTGAAATGTGAGCTCAAGATGCCACTCTGAAATGCCAAGGGCGATCTGAGAACGTCGGCGCCCCACTGTCCCGTCCGGTCGCTCTTCCCTTTTAACCGTTCGCTGGCTAGCCGCACCTCAAGGTGATGGCACGAGACTGTGAAGGCAAATGTCTGACGGCAACCGTAGTCGCTCTAGGTGCAAGAAATGCATTCTCATTTCCTCACAATTTTTCTCTAGAAAAAGGAGGCATTTTTTATGTTGCCGGCGTGTTGCACGTCTAGATACTGCGTGCGCACCTCACACCAAAATGTCTGAGAGCATGCTAGATGGTTTTCGGATCATCTGTTCAAATTAGGTGCGCAAAAGCGAACATCTGAGTTCATTTTAGAACCCACTCAGTCACCAGAGACATTACTCGAATGTTTGACGCCACGTATACAAATTCCGACGCGCGTTGTCGCAGATCAAATAATCAATTGGCAACTCTCACTTCGCCGACATCAGTGTGAAGCATGCAATGCTTGCTACAATTTGAAGTTAGCGTTTTGCGGCCTTTATTTCGAACAGAGAAACAGTTTCACCTTGGGTACGCTGATAGCTCTCGTTGTCAACGTCACAACTATGTTACAACTGGTGGAGGTATTGGGTGCCGTGGTTCGTCCCCCGAAGACGCGGAATTTAGGCTTGGAACATGCGACCGCGTCACCACCTTGAAACACTAGAGCAGCGAATCGAAGCTCTGCCCCATCTTCTACCTTGAAGGTGTGGCAAAACACGCTTTGAGAACAGGTAGTTCACGCTATGAAGCCGGTATTCGTTCCGCAGCGAATTTTCGCACACGTTCACAAGTGTCGACCGCAAGGAGAGGGACGCCTGTTTGCTTGAGACGTTTGCGCAGCTGCCGAAAGAAAACTTCACTGTCTTGACGAAAGAAATGATTCAAATTTTCTGCCTGACCAACACTCAGATGTCTGAAGACAAAAAAAGCAGCGTGTTAAACAGGAACTGGTCGCAGGATTTTTTTGAGAACCATCAACGATGGTCACCGCATTCTCCACTGAAGCTAAAATATTCCTAAGACCCTTGACATGTCAACAAAACAGTACAATAGCTCTCCGTTCTTATTAGCACATATAAATGCACTCACAGGGCATTGGTGATTTGCGCGAAATCATACGAGTGACTGTACGGGGCTGCACAAACTGTTACCTTCCCCACAGTCTTAAGTGCACGCTTCGATCGCCGACATTCTCCGCCAAGACGTTCGGCAATAACTTGGAAATCCCGAAGCACCGCAGCCCAAGCTGGAAGGTATGTGCTACGAGTATGCACTCCGTCATCCCATTCCCCCCTGTGCGACAACGTCAAAGCACGCAATAGTCACAGTTTCATTGCCCAACAGCGTCACTAACACCAACGCCTTATCGCTCGCCGGCAAACCACCGCTACGCGCCAAGGTAAATTGACCATTGGCGCACCCCTGAGAACCGTCCTCTCTTCTACCACTGTGGGAAGGCCAGCCACACATACGCTGCTGCTAGTACCAAAAGGTCAGTCTACGGGATTTCGGCGCCAATGGGCCGTGCCCACAGCGGGGTAAACGACTACACGACATCGTTGTCTACCTCACTACACCTCACCACTACGACTCACCGCTTCGCGTGCCTTGCACACCCAAACGCCACAGTTTCATTGCCCAACAGCATCACTACCAACGACGCCTTATCGCTTGCCTGCAAGCCACCGCTACGTGCCAAGGTAAATTGACCATTCGCGCTCCCTGAGAACTGGCCGCGCTGCTACCACTGTGGGAAGGCCAGCCACACCTACGCCGCTCCTAGTACCCAATAGTTGGTCTACGGGGTTTTGATGCCAATGTGCTGTGTCCACAGCAGGGTGAACAACTACAGAAGATCGCCGTGTACCTCACAAAGTGCAGTCAACCACCCGACCACCTTATTATTCGTTGTCCCTCACCCCTCACCGCTTCGCGTGCCGCACGCAGGCTCTTGTCAGGGCCAATATGCGAGCCCTTGGAGATGTGGCTGGTGTACGAATAATTGCCAAAGGCCCTCCACCAACGCCAATGACGATATAAAAGTAGACCACAAGCAAAATGCGGCCCTCACGCCGAATCTTCACAACAAAAAAAAAGACCTGACGATGCCACGCGGAAACAGCCGAGCAAACCCCAATGCAGTCCTGATCTGACGCTGTGACCTAACCGTAACGCAAGACAATGAAATACAAATTTCAACATGTTCCTACACGTGACGACGTTGCTGTGGTTGACACATGATTCGAATACTCTGTGACTGTTTGGCCGTTCGCCACGAACTTTAAAAAAGTGAGGACCACCGGTTAAGGTCTCAAAACCCACACAGTTGGTGGTCACCTGGTAATGCCTACAGTAGCCTGCAAAGTAAGAGTCACCATTAGAAACCGGATTTATCCACCAACGTTTGCAGTCCTACAGCAGTGCTCGACAGACAGTAATCTTCATATGGACTTCCCAAGTCTTCATGGTGCCGTCCTCGAGCTTAGATCCGAGTAGATGATTTCACCGGCAAAAAAGCACTGCCATAAGACACACAACAAAAAAGGCACGCGTTCAATGTGCTGGAAGCCCAAGTGACTATTCCGACTCCATCAAGTGCATTCGTTTCCATCGGAGCTCTAGAATCTTTGTTTGAAGGAACGGGACGCGGATGGTCTTCAGATTAAACCTATTCAGTTTGCACTAGACTTTCTAGTAAATGACCTCATCCTCGTATTCAATATTTGGTTGTCTACTGGCGTGTTCCCGAAGAAAATGCAACAGGCAAAAGTAGCTGCCTCCTTCAAAGAAGGCCGCCGAATTGATATGTCTAATCATCAGTCGGTGCCAGTGCTGCCTGTCGTTTCATAACGTTTGAAAAAGTTTATATACAAAAGGGACGCGTCATTTTGTGAAAAATATCACTTATTATCTCTGTATTTATACGTGTTCCAAAAAGGCCTGTCGTCAGAATCAAAGTGATGCTCTGTTGAAGTTTTGAACTTCCTTCAAACAGCGAAATCTGCTGCTTGTTTCCACGCGTTTGTGGTTGTTTTTCAACGTTTTGACTGGTCTCAATATTGCCGTAACCCTTTGAGTTTCTCACGTTAAAGGATAAGTAGAATGAAAAGGAACAACGCCGACTGATTTTACTGCGACTCTTAATGCTCCGGAAGCAAAATAACCGTCCCTTGCAAATTAGCGACCCAAAAATTGATCAAGGGTCAAGTGGGTCAAATTTCGCAAGCGAATAGCCAAGGCTCGTGAACATATGCAGCAACCGTTTTCTGCATCAGTACAGCAACTTGAAGGTTTGTAGTTCTCGCACCTATTTTGTCTGCTCAATACGATACATTTTTGGCATATTTATCTTCTCTATATACTAGCCGTCATTTATTTACATATTATAGTATGTTAGCGCGCCCCTACTTTCTCAAAAACATAAATCCTAGGGCCACAAAAGCGCGAAGAATTGTAGTCTTCGCTAAAACTTTACTTTCCGGTATCAACTCTTGCAAGGCGATCATCGCAATGACCGCCCTGTTAGATTTATAGTCCCGCCATAAATATGTCGCGAAAGTTACGAGTACAATACGCCCAGGATTGAAGTGGCAGACTTGCTTATGTCGCGTGTAAGGATGACGCTGTGTTTGCCTCAAGCACCGATGGACATACGGCGCTTTGGTCTGTACTTGAGGCAATCAAGACCTCTGGCCTCATTTTGAAGCGAGAAAAAAGCCACTCATGTTCTAGGATGGTTATTTTTGAGTCACGTCATTAGCAGAGTAGGAGTTATTATAGACTCCCGAAGACAGCTTGCCATGGGTAAAGGAGAGGCATCAGACGCGTGCCGAACGCGGAGGCGCGGCAGTGGGGCACGAGGAGAGGAAAGTCGCTCGAGTGCACGTGCACCAACCAAGCACATGCAAGATATTGGTTAGAAAAAGGCTAGTGGTACGCGAGTCCACGCGAGTAGAAAAAGTCCAGAATATGAGCTGGAACTGTCTGTTTGGATGCCGAGCAGCAAGGACGAGGAGAATTAGCGTCGTTATTGTGATAGTAGTAGCACTACCGCCCAGTTCTGTGGATGTCGGCGTGAAAGGCCCAGACAATGGTCGTCGACCTCGGAGGTTCTGAAAGAGGCTTCTTGGACTTGCCGCATCCTGCCCAGCAGTTCCTAGTCGACTTGCCGCTTTCTCACTTCACGTCAGGACGGCAACATCCTGCACACCAGTCAGCAGAGAGAATTTGTTATCAAGACAGTAGATGGCGAGGCTAAGCCTAGCCTTGCGAGGCCGAAGGAGCTGACGGAGTCCGGGACGCAAGCAACAGGGACGAGCGGTTCGATCGGCGGAACCAACTGACGGCGACAGCGAGAAGGTCAAGGAGAAGGTTAATGACGTGCGTGACAAACCTCGACATGGCATTGTCAAAAAGCTGACGTGAACTGTAAGAGCGAGCGATGGTGGTGACGCCGAATTCGTTTAGGGCTTGCGGCTGGAGCTAGCAATGGATCGGGACTGAGCCATAGTCAGTTTTGGTTTCCCGTGTACGCATAATAATATTGCTGTTATTGCGTTATTGGCTGTTTGTGAATAATTGAGTGTTATTTAAGTTGTGGGTGTGATTATAAATGACGGCTGTAACGTGAATTCTGTGTATTCGCTCTTTTTTGTTTGGTGTTATAAAATGTGCTTGTGCCACGCCAATTTTCTGTCCCTTTCTCTCTCAATTCTCTCCGATGCAAGCGCTCCTGAGGTAGAAATCCCTGACAGAGTTGTCATTACTGGTTTCCTGACACTCACCAACAAGGAGGCCGTACGCTGATTTCGCAGCTTGTGCGCCTACCAAGCCATTTCGTTAACAATTGTTCACAAATAGCCGAGCCGCTAACGCACCTCACGAAGACTAAGGTGCAATTCAAGTAGAAAACTACGCTAATTGAAGCATTTCAAGCGCTGAAACGGTGCCTTTATTTGCCTCCAATGCTAGCGCCTTTTAACAAATACACGTTGATACCGAAATTCGCACCGACGCAAGCAGCTCATGAGGCGGCGCTATTCATGTGCGGAAGGCCAACAGATTGGAAATGGCTATTAGCTACGTTAAGAAAACGCTATTTGATACAGAAGTCAATCATTTCGCAACAGAAGGAGTCCGCTCGCCATATGGAATAATCACAACCAAGATCCGCACGTCTGATATAGAGGAGCAGTCGAGTGTTCTGGTAGAGACGCCCACGCTTTGAGTGTCGTTGATACTCGGGGCGTAGAACTCTCCTGCGCCACAATACGCACCTGAAGCCCAAAAACTGCAGCGGATGCAGTTTTGCCCTAGCTACCACAACTTGCTTGGATGCAGCTGTGGTATTCACAGACTCTCATGCAGCCATGCGAAACTACAGCAAAGGTCGTGTGTCTACCCAAGCAATTCAAATGTTGAAGCGCCGAAGCACTCCGATGCTGTTCACCTGTGTGACTTGGGTTCCTGGGCACGAAGGGTTGGAGGGAAACGAGGCGGCTCATGCCGCAGCCCGCGATCACGCCTACCGGGCTACGCTTTCCTTCTTTTTAGACGCCAGGATTGTGTCCACGGAGGCTGAGTCTGTACCTACTTCTTACTCTGCAATATTGCAACACAATTGGCGGGCCCGCACACAGTATTGTCCGCCACAGTCGAAGCTCAACAAAGAGGACAGCACCATACTGAGAAGACTGCGGAGCAACACATACACGCACCCCCATTGAAAATTTCTGTATGTGCAGCTCCGCACATACGCCATTATTGGACTACGGAAAGCCATATGATACAGAATGCAGAAATGAAACGACCGTCCAAATCTAGTGCAAACCAAAATATAGTGTACATTGAATAGACGTCCACAACTTGAGTACATGCAATACTGTTTACAAATCACAATATTTCTTAAAGATGCATGATGGGGGATTGAATCGTCGGCATCTTTCCAATTGTCGTGATGCGGAAGCAAAATTAGCTCTTAAATAAAATACGTTTCAAAGCTACTAAATTAACATGCTAGTGATCATAAATGGTGGTTACATTACAAGTTAATGCAGTGTTCTATGCAAGACCTAAAAAACTTATAAAGGTAATATTTGCAATAGAGAAGCATTATTTACACATCAGCTCTGCTACAATCAATATATTTTTTATTTGTCTGTATGCTCCAGATGTGGATAGCGACATTGCAGTGTTGATGGTACGCAAATGAGGTGACTGCACCGTAATTTCACGAGCTCCACCTAAGCTACAGGATGGTGGCGCAAAACACAATGTAACAGCGATTTTGGAACGAAATTTTAAACATAAATAATAATCATTGCACTGTGAAATTGTGGCGCTGTGTTTATCTCATGAACGCCTTGTGGAGATCGACGAAATGCTGCTTGAGGCTCCGGCACCACTGGAGATTTGGGAGGTCACTGCCATAGAACTTATGTGTCCTTCATAGGCACCTCAAAATGTAAATATTTGGCACAAATAATGTCAGACACACAAGTTAGCACCTTAGTTCACATGCACAAGAAATATAACACACAGAATGAAACTGAAAATATAAGGCAGACAATCCTTCATGTTATGCATATGTGAATAATAGAAGAAAGAAATGTATAAGTTTCTTCTGCCACATGAAAGAAAACAGCATGCTTACAACAGTGAAAATAACTAGGTTGTTGCCACGATTTTCAATGGTAGAGATAATCTATAGATATGTGCTTAAAAAATTATGATTTAAATGCTTCCTGCACACTAAATCTTTAGGAACTGCCAGTGAAAGCTCTCAATGTACATTTAGTAGCGCGTACATGTACATTTGCTGCCTTTAAACTATACAGTTTGTGCAAAAAATTGGCATCTTGCACAATTTTGAGACGTTAAACTATGCAACTTATAAAGGTTAAATACACCATGAAAGCCAGCAGGATCAGGCAGGTGCCGTTAAAAATCTGTGCAAGCCAGACTACTATAACCGAACTGCACAGAAATAGGGGAGCAAGAGTAACGAAAATTCGGCTGCTGACCCGCAGGTCACAGTATGAAATCCCGGCTGCAGCGGCTGCATTTCCGATGGAGGCAGAAGTGCTGTAGGCAGGGGTGCTCATATTTGGGTGCACGTTAAAGAACCCCAAGTGGTCAAAATTTCCAGAGCCCTCCACTACGGGGTCTCTCATAATATTATAATGGTTTTTGGACGTGAAACCCCACATATCAATTAAGAATAACAAGAATAAACTGCCAACAGAAAAGTTGGGTGCATGTGCTGTCTGTAAGTGCTTACACCTTACTACATAAAGCATCCTCATTTTGTTTAAAATACCGATATTGAAAATGACTGCTCTAATAAGAATGTAAAAGGTGAGGTAGAACTGAACGACTCTATAAAAAGTGATCCTATTATGACATCACGTTTTCTTATAACAAAATGGAGTGAGACTCTGAATTATCATTACGCAAAAAAAGTTTTTAAAAGAAAAATCAAGTTTGAAGTCATATTTTTAATATGGCTACTATGACTATAACCACAAAATCGAGCTCAACAAGGGTAATGTTAGTTTTTAAGGCCTATGTTCACTAGACAATGTACTATACCACAAAAAGCATAGCGTTCAGGCGAAGCACCACCCAAAAAAAAGAAAGCAGATCTTTTTGTTATTACCTACATTGCCTTTAAATTGGTATTTTTACCTCTACTTGCCGCTTTTTATCTAAGTAACTGGTGTGATACAATTTAGCTTAAATTGCACTGTGCCTCCAAAACCTGTTAGCTGAATCTGAATATATAAAAATGGTGAACCCTGCACTAAATGAGGCTCCACAAGCCTTGGAACAGCGAGACTGTGTGACTCTTAGGACTACTTTCGTTCCTTGTGTTTTGTTTCTGGGCCTAAGCATGAAGACAAGGGCTTAATTGAATTGATGCTAACAAAAAATGCTTTCAAAATTGCCCGAGCGTCAAAGGATGCTCAGACATTTGTTGTTTTGTCCACTGGGCCATTCTACACCAACATCCATACCATACTGCCTGGCGACCATCACAGATATATAGTTTAAAAAATGGTGCTAATTTACTCTTTTGAAAACAGTTTTTTGCTGAAATATTTTGAAGAGAAAAAGTAGTGGTCACATGGGTACCTTCTGAATTTCGCGAAATGTCATGGGGGTGTTGTTTGTGAGAAAAATTTTAAAGTACCGCTTTTTCTTGCCATACCAAATTTGATCTACACATTAAGTAAACGTGCTTCTTTAAAGTATTTCAAGCCAAATAACTAATGTGCAATTTTTCCGCTACATAGGCTTCGAAGAACTTAGCCAAACCGTTTATCGTTTGAATTTCTTCTATGGCAATACTGCAATTTTTATGAACATTTGAGCCATAAATACTCACACCACAGAAGGTATATTTCACGAAAAAAAATTTTGTTAGGTCCAGATTACAAATATTATGACGACTCGGTTTTAACGAGGTTTATTTGCCGTGAACTCGGGAACGAACAAGCGCATTGGACCCAATAGTGAAGCGCACGTTCAAAGAAGATGATGATTGTCAGCCAAAACATATGATGATGATTGACTGCTGTTCAGATGAGAATGAAGCGCATAATAGATGCCTACACAGATCCCCCCCCCCCCCCCGTAAAAGCGGCCAGCCTGGCTGCTGCGGGCGGGTAGTCAAGGTGACGAGGAACGTCGTGTGAAAAGCTTCATGCGGGAAACGTGTACAATTTCGGTGCTGCGGTAACGGCGGGAGTTGGAATGACAAGAGGCGTCACACGATAGTTGACAGATGAAGTCTGCTCTAAAACAACATATGGGCCGATGAATCGAGGCTGCAACTTGTCCCAGAGACCAGGTGTGCGAAGATCGACACCGACGACCTCGAAAGGTGTTGTAGGGCACGTGGTTGGCTGTAACTGCCCAGCCGGGGGAGATGTCGGAAGTTTGCGAAGTTGGCACGGAGAGCAGGAACCCACGTAGTTTGCTACGCTGGTAGAAATCCCAGGCCAATAAAAGCGGCTTCGAATGCGGTCGTAGGTTTTGTGAAAGCCGAGGTGGCCAGCAGTCAAATAGTCATGAAAGGCATTAAGTACATGATGTTGAAGAGCGCGTGGCAGAACAGGTACCCAGCGTTGGCCGTCAGGATGAGATATGTGACGATACAGCATCCCATCCTGAAATTTGAAGTGCCCGAGTTGTCAACGAAGGCGTGCGTTTGGTGGACGCGTAGCTCCTGAGAGGTGGTTTATAATGCGCCGACAATACGAATCAGTCTGCTGGCGAGAACTGAAGGGTTGTTCATCGTCGATTGGCGGTTGGTACAGCGAGGCGAGTAAGGCAACAGAAGTGGGAGTCACGTCCGCACTGGTGTCGTTGGAGCTGGCAGCTGGAGGGTCGAACGAAGCCGTAGGTAGTGGGCAACGAGAAAGAGCATCGGCGTCTTGATGTTTTTTGCCCGATTTATAAATAATCTCAAACTGATACTCCTGTAGGCGTAAAATCCAACGACCCAAGCGTCCGGACAAGTTCTTCATTGTAGAAAGCCAGCATAGGGCGTGGTGGTCCGTTACGATGGCGAATTGACGGCCGTAGAAATAAGGACGAAAACATTGTATGGACCAAACCACAGCGAGGCACTCCTGCTCAGTGATGGTATAGTTCTTTTCGGTAGAAGTAAGCATTAGGCTAGCATATGCGATGAACCTTTCCCGTCCAGAGTTATCGCGTTGGAGGAGAACAGCACCTATACCGCAACCGCTGGCGTCGGTATGCAGGAGTGTTGGGGCGGTGTCATCAAAATGGCAGAGTACAGGCTCTGACGTCAAAGCTTTCTTCAATAGGTCAAACGCCGACTGACATTCCTCGGACCACACAAATGGTGCATTAGATGCAAGTAGTTTGTGAAGTGGCGCCGCTATTGAAGCGAAATTTCGTATGAAGCGACGAAAATATGATGCGAGGCCAAGAAAACTTCGCAAAACCTTGTCTTGAGGGGCATGGAAATCGAAGGACGGCAGCGATCTTTTCGGGATCAGGGCGAATACCGTCCTTGCTGACGACATGACCGAGAACCTTGATGGACTTGATGGCGAAACGGCACTTCTTAGTGTTGAGCTGCAGACCCGCACTGGCGAGGATTGTTAGGACGTCATCCAAGCGCCTCAGGTGCTGAGAAAACGTTGATGAAAAGTTGATAATGTCATCAAGGTAGCAGAGACACGTCTCCCACTTCAGACCTCGCAGGACGGTGTCGATCATGCGTTCAAACGTCACAGGCGCATTGCAGAGCCCAAAAGGCATCACGTGAAATTTGTATAGGCCACCGGGGGTTGCAAATGCCGTTTTTCCTTTGTCGTCATCGTGCATGGAAATTTGCCAATATCCCGAACGCAAATCAAGGCTTGAAAAGTATTCGGTGCCTTGCAGTGAATCAAGGGCGTCGTTTATGCGTGGAATGGGATATACGTCCTTGCGTGTGATGTTGTTAAGTGCCCTGTAATCAACGCAAAAGCGCACGGAGCCATTTTTTTCGTACAAAACAACAGGGCATGACCAAGGGCTAGATGATGGACGAATTATTTCTCGTTGGAGCATGTCAGCGACGTTTTCCTCAAGAATTGTTTGCTCAGCGAGAGACACGCGGTACGAGGGGCGATGTTCAATAGATGTTCCCTCCGTCTGAATGCGATGCGCTGCAGTGGTAGTTCGGCAAAACGTTGAGGAGCAGCTGTCGAAAGAATCGGCGTGTTTCGTTAATAACGCAACTGTTGCGCTTGCATAGCTGTTAAGTCATCACTCATAAGATCTGTGAAGGGAGAGGATGATCTAGGCTTACTCATAGAACGATCGTTGGTAGAGGCAGGTTTAAGTGGCGTGACACTGACAGGCTCAGCATCCACAACACAGGCTACTGTAGTGCCCTCTGGCAGGAGAACTTTCTCTGGCGCTTCATTCGTAGCAATGACGAGCGCGGAGCCATGGTGAAAGCGTACGACACCTGATGCAAGGCTACGCCTTTAGCGACGCAAGTCGACGAAGGGGACACCAAGACGTCACCGAGGTCGATGTCCTTAAAGGTCAGGTCACAATTCATTCTTGATGTGGCGGTAGTTCAAGATCTTCGCGAGCGAACAGGCGTAGTGGCTTGTAGACGCCTTCGTCGAACATGGAGTCCGTATTAGTTAGGTGCAAAATCCGTTCACCACAACATTAAGGGGCTGAAGAAGAAGATAGGAAGTCGCACCCTAGAAATAGCTGGTGAGAGCACCGGGTAAGCACAGTGAACTCAATGTAATGCAAAATGTCATCAATAAACACGCGAGCAGTACAAAGAGCAAAAGGGCGGATAGTGTTCCCCTGGGCTTCGACTAGATCTGGTCTATTATAAGGTGTCATTACTTTTTTCAGGCGTTTGCACAAGTCATACCTAATCACAGAAACTGTAGCACCGGTGTCCATCAAAGCGTCCACGAGAACGCCTTCCACCGTAACAGAAACCATGTTGAACGGGCGTGCTGGAGGAATATGAGTTCTACTGTTACATGCAGTTTCTCCTACGAAAACTGCATTATTTAGCTTTCCGACCTATTGTAAGTCATAAACGAGGCTGGCCGAAGAGGAGAGGAGGAGCGACGGAAGGGCGAAGCTGATCGGCGTCGGCTTGAACGGTAAGTGTTCCGCGTCTCAGTCGACGCGGGCGGAGATGGAGACCGCTGCTGTCAAGATGAATAACGCCGAGCGTAAGAATCCCCACTGGAAAAGTCCCGTTCGCGCATGTCATGCGCGATAAATGGCCACGATATCCACAGTAAAAGCATGTTGGGCGAGACGGGCGCCAAGGCGGTTAGTAGAGGGCGTTCGGCGCACCGGAAGATAGCGCACTCAAGTGGACAGACAGAGGGTAGGGTGGCATTGGCCGGAAGTGGATCGGTGGTGCAGCAGCAAACGGCGTGAATGATGGCAGTGGCGAAGTAGATTTTACGTTGCGAGGAGGCGCAGCCGCAACTTGCGCGTACGTTGGAGGGCTAGACGGAGGTGGCTGTACGTAGGCTGGACCGGTGAATGATGTTAGTTCCTCCCTTACGATGTCACGCAGGGCCATGCTTGAAGGCTGTGTGACAGATGCGAGATGCCCGTTGATTGAAGTTTTTTGCGTATGATCTCCCGTATCATGTCACGCAGGACCCGGTTTGCTGTACGGTGTTCACTATTGCCCGACTGAAGGCGAACAGATTCAAGTTCGTCGAGACGCTGACATGTAGAGACGACGTCAGCGACAGTAGAAGGATTCTGGGCAACAAGGGCATTGTAAGCAATGCTTCCGATGCCTTTCAGGATGTGGCGCAGTTTGTCCGACTCGAACATCGAAGAATTGACGCGTCGGCAAAGCGCAAGGACATCCTCGATGTTAGATGTGTGTGACTTGCTTGGATGTTGTTGGCGAGTGTTTAGGGCGCTCCTCGCTAGAGCGGATCCAACGGCTGGCATGCCGAATACTTGGCGAAGCTGCTGCTTGAAGGCACGCCAGTGGGTGAGGTCGATCTCATGGTTCAAGAATCATGTCTTGGCAACGCCCGTGAGATAAAGCGATACTCGGCGGAGCTTGTTAATGTCGTTCCAGTAATTAGTTGCGCTTGCTCACTCGTAGTTATCGAGCCAGTCCTCCACATCTTCGCCGCACAGACCAGCGAAGATCGGAGGGTCACGCTGGTGGTTTACAATGTAAAGAGGAGGGGCTTGCGGCGAAGAGACGGGAGCAGAAAGGGCATCCACTCACTTACTCTGAGACATGTTGGCGCTCTGAGGGTCCAAGCGGCGGCCTGAACGGAGCTCCAGCGAGTAGGCGTTGTAAGGAGAGGTAATAGGATCATCAATCCACCTCCACCACGTATGACGACTCAGTTGTAACGAGGTTTATTGGCCATGAACTCGGGAACGAACAAGCGCAACGGACTCGATAATGAAGCGCATGTCGGCTCGTGTTCCCGCCCGGCGCCCGTGCAATCAGACATTCCCCAAGGGTCGGTTCTCGGGCCACTATTCTTTTTAGTTTATATAAGTGATATCGTAAAAAATATACGTGTCAAAATCAAACTGTTCGCGGACGATTGCATCCTTTATCAGGAAGTAAACACACCTGCCGACCAGGCATTATTAAGTAGTGCCCTCGACAAACTGCATATTTGGTGTGAAAAATGGCAGATGTGCATCAATACTACAAAAACCGTCTCAATGACAATTTAAAGAAAGAAGGCACCACTTACTTTCCAGTATTCAATAAATGGTCGCTGTCTTAGTGCTGTAAATTGTTATAAATACTTAGGTTTAATTATCACTTCAGACCTCCGGTGGAATGAACATATCACTTTTCTAGAAAAGAAAGGCATGAGAAAGCTTGGATATCTTAAAAGATCGTTACGACAGTCAACGCAAGAAATAAAACTATTAGCATATAAAACCTACATTCGTCCCCTTTTGGAATATGCCGGCGTGGTCTGGGACCCATACACAAAGAAAAATATTGATAAACTAGAAAACCTACAAAGAAAATCTGCTCGATTTATCTTTCGCTCATACAATCGCCTTACGTCAGTCACTGCTTTGCTTCAGACAGCGAACTTGGAAGCATTACAATTGCGGCGATATCGCGAAAGACTTAAATATATGTATCTGCTTTACCACGATAAGCTTGGCATTGATTCAAGTGCATATGTAGAAAAGTTGTGCGACGACCCACGCCGGTGGATCACTCAAAAAAATTACACGAATTTTGTTGCAGAACGAACTTGTACATGGGCTCTTTTTTCCCACAAACTGTACGCGAGTGGAATCGCCTCCCTGGTGGAATTGTGGAGGCGGCGACAGTGGCGTCATTCTTATCGGAGCTAAAAATTTTATAGCATGTCTTCCTGCCATATTTGTAATCTTTGTTTTGTGACGTTGCATTGTTAGTACACAAGTTATGTTAGTACGCACTTATGTAGGTATTATGCTATGCGCAATTGCATGTCATGCACTGTATATTTTTCTTTTTACCGCGTTAAAACTTGTGTGTCCGCGACATTCTCTGTGCGTAATATATTGTGAAAATGTTCAGCGTGCTATATTTATATGTTAACCACTCCTGCTTATGGCTTCACTTTGAAGCCAGCAGAAATCCTGTAAATAAAATAAATAAAGAAATGTTCAAAGAAGATGGTGATTGTCAGCCAGAACATATCATGATGATTGACTGCTGTTGAGATGAGGATGAAGCGCATAATAGATGCCTACAATATCACTATATAATCGTTTTTTCCACATTGAGGTGCAATTTGCACTAAGTCTATAATTGAAAACTACTTTTATGTGTAAGTTGAAAGGAAATAAACAGTTCTTGTTATATGGCAAGTGTTATCATTACAATGTTTGTTTCAATGAAGAAAATGATTTTCGAAGTCTTCAATTGAGGGCTAGGGGAACTTTGGAACGGCAGCTGTCGTATATTAAATGCGAAAACAGCCATCATTAGGAAACTTCAAAAATTATTTTCTTTTTTAAAACAAAAAGTGTAATCACGTAACTTGCCATATAAAGAGAACTGCTTTCTCGCTTCTGATGTGGCAAAAAAATTGCACTAATGTTACTGAGCTTTATGCACTACACACAATCACTTTTACCTAATACCTAGACCAAACTTGGTGTAGAAGAAGCAGTATTTTTGAAATACTTTTTTTAAAAACAATACCCAGCCAACATCCTGGGAAGTCCAGAAGGCACCACGGTGGCCTAATATTTTGTTCTCTGCGATATATTTTAGCCTTTTGCTGTTTTCACTACAGTAAACGAGCACAATATTTTTTTTTTCAAAACACACTTAGGATGGTTGGCAAAATGGCTGGGATGTTTGATGTGGAATTGCCTCACTGCCAGTATTTATTCTTCAAAAGCTCAAGCTATCACCTCTCTGTTACTGCCTTACATACAATGCCTGCATAGGAAAGAAAAAGAAAGGCAGGTCTTACCAAGTTCACAAGGCAAGATATTTTCATGTAGGATAAATTCATTACCATAAACAGCAGCAAATAACATTCATTTTGAGTAGTCCAAGACACAAGCTATATACCAGTATACTAAGAGCCAAGTGCAAACTTTTCATTTGATCATGTGTGGTGATAGAGAGAAAGCACTTATTACACGACTGATCAGCCTCTAATTGAACTGAATGAAGTACAATGCACTGTTAAAACCAACACCACATAGGCATGTTTGCTATAGCAGAGTCATTTGTCATTGATTCATGCACTAGATGGGACAATGCAAATGAAAACAAAGTGAAAAAAAGAAGGAAAAAAACAAAAAGGGGATGCAAAGTAGGAGCGGTGTAGCACACTACTGTTACTTTGCATCCCCCTTTTCTTTCTTCTTTCTTTCTTTTCTTTCTTTTACCTTTTTTTGCTTCCCTTACTCCAAACTACCGACAAGAAAACACTTTGTATCATCGTAATATAACTTGAAAGGAAGCGAAGGCTGCACTCTTCTGCGTTATAGGTTTTTTTCAGACAAATATTTCCAACAGGCACACACACCTACACCAAAAAACGATGTCATTAGTAACCCCATTTAAACTAACACACCAAGGATGACAAGGTAACTTCTAAAAAATTGGTCCTCCTATCGGAACGTCGGCCAGCCTGTCTGAGGCACTTCCACTGTTCACCCTGATTACCCCACTAGATGCTTCCCTCAGTCGAATCACATCTTCATTTTGGATAAGACTAAGACGAGCTTACATTGATGAATACGCACGAAAGTTTAGTGATGTATCATGCATCAGATTAAGCAACTGTGTTAAAAAATAATTATTCATACGGTGCTTTCAGGCTTTTTATACTACAATACGGTGCTTGAAGTAGCATGAAACTGCGTAACATCTTATATGCACATAAATCAGATTGACAACGTAATGCACAACATGCTTAAGAATATTACGAGAAACATAACGACAAAATGACTAGCCACCCAAATTTTTCGCTGTACATGTTTAAAATGTTCATGTTCACCCAAACGAGGTGCTTATGATTACAAGCCGAAAAAACCTACAAGTAGCGCTTTGCGGCATTCTGTAAGTCGACGTGTAGCATTTTTTCTGTGGAGGGCTTTACACCCATAAGTGAGGAACAAAACTTCTGTACAATGAAGAATGTTGGCAGCTATCAGTTATAGAAAAAACTAATGCAGCTAATCTTCCCCGACACATTTGTACATTTACAGAGGGGACGAAGCTTCTGTCGTTTGTGGCAAAACTCCAAAAGGACCCGTGCAAAAATTGGCACTACTTGGCTAGACAAATGTCCAAACATGCCTGCCCGACTCCCTCTAGCCATCTCGACTGAATCTGACACATGGTTTTTTTTTACTGCTGGCTGGAAAACACCAAAACCACTGAAGCACTCACAATACACAGCGTGAAGTTCCTCTGGAGTGGTCAACTTCGTCTTCCGCAATGAAAAGCAGCACAGTGTACTGATAAGGCACCCGTTGCAAGTGTTTTCAATGCCACACAGTGACTTTGCTGTTCCTGTCTAAGAGAGCTTAGGGAGCTTGGAGGGTGCTTGCTCTTTTTTGGGGGCTGCTGCCGCTCCTCGTTTACTGCTCAAGGTCAACCTGCACTAAGTTGTAGACGAGGCTTTAGGAGTTGTATTTAATGATATAAGAATTTTTGCAGAACACACAATTCCTCGTGGCATACTGAGGAATTTCTTAAAACACTTAAGACCTCGCATAGGCAAACATTTACAATGGATCCGAAGATGCACTTGACTCTAAAGGAGCAAGTTTGTTATGTAGTGTATATAAAGAAAGGTCATTCAGCACAACCACAACTACGGTTGCACACGGAAACAACATTAGCTGGACGCTGTGGCCTGCTTTCATGGCATAGCTTAAGCTGACACTGATCGTGCAACGATAAGAAAACTATGCAAAAATAGCCTGATAGATTTCAGGCAGTACTGACGGGTAGGGCAAGAATCTATCGTTCTACTCAAAAGCAATGCATAAAATTTAACATCAGTACCAACCCAATCAGCTAAAAATTTTGATTAGGATTTCTTCATTAAAGAGACTGACAAGTCGCCAGAATGTGTGATTGGAGTGGAAATCAAAATTCGTGAGTGGAACTGCATTCTTTTTGCAACTTGAGTGGCATTTCCTTTTAAAATAGCACTTAAAAAGCCTAAAAATCAGTATGTCACGCAGCCTGCATGTTTACTGCAAATAGTTTGATGCTTTAACATGCCAAAAGATTAGTGGTCAAAGTTACAGCATATATCCATATTACCTGTGCCAACATTAATCTGTGCTGCCTACGTAGAGGAGTCAACCCTCAAAAAGCAGCACTGCCATTATGGCAAACAGTGAGAAATATGTCCATTTCACACGCATATGAAATGCATGCTTTCGATGTAAACTGCAATGCAAAAATATATAAAGCTGTTATGCTGACCTACCACTGTTCGCAGCCTGTGTTGTGTGACACTTCATAGCAGTCAGAGACCCGGAAATTCTTAAAATGTTTCCAGCACTTTCTGTGTTATCATTAAATGTACCCATGAAAGCCATGTCAAATAAAACGAAACGAGCCCCGAAAATTCTCTTCTTTCACTGTTAGATTATACGCTCAGACCTGTAAGCTTTCTATTGCAGAAAAAAACAGCTACTATAAAAATTGATATTCTGTCTAATTAACTGCTTTATGCTTTAAGCCATGTTATTGTGTTAAACGGGTGTCCTGTTTTACACGATCTGGTCTGCATGAACTCTTGAACCGGGCACCATACAGGTTGAAAGACACACACAGAGTTTGATACAAACCTGGATTCCCGTGGAGCATCCTCATGCACTATAACAACACCTCTCAATCTAGTTAGTTGATCAGAACGATGTGAAAACAGCTCGCACTTGAAAAGGATGGGCCGAAGGACCTTGTGCTCTCTGTACATTCTCGTTGAGGGTGCAGTTTTCACCTTATCCTTTTGCAATTTCGCATTTATAACATTGCTCGCTGCATATTCTCTGTGGCATTAAAATGTGTGATACCGTCATGTGTAGCCCATGTAATTTATAAAAATAGAATTCAAGATAGCTCGATTCAAAAATAACAAAGTGCATCCAGCACCATGTCCTGTACGCATTCTTTAGGCAAGTGGCAGAATGATTTATTATTTAAAACATATCTTATTTGTAATCACTACAAGAGCTAACTCGTTCACTGGCACACTCTGTTTGCCTCTTCAGATTATAAGGTACCTTTTTTAGCAAACACCAGAAAATCTGCAAGAAGAATAGAAGTGTTGTATTTGTGAAGAAAGAAAAGTAGAAGGAAAAAAAGATAACCTGCCCTGGACAGGGACCGAGCCTTCGACCTTCGAATAACGTGTCCGATGCTCTATCAATTGAGCTACCTCGGCGGCTATACCCCTTCCACTTTGTACGGTATATATGTGCATTTATTCATGAAAGAGTCAGTTATCGCTGCCTAGTAACATTATGGCGAGTGTGGGACACTTTTTTTGCCTACTGGTGGCACGCAGCACGCGCTATTATTACATGACCTAACAGCAGACCAATTATCCCTCATACACAACCTCATGGCACCAAGCCTGCCATAACAAGTTCCTCACTACGAATGAAGGAAAAATGGGCTCGTTTTTCTTTATTAGAAACGATATAATTGAGAGCTGATAATGCTACCAGACAAAGTACTAGGGATAATAATGGAAGTATTTGTACTGTAATTGACAAGAAAGTAACGTGGAAGAAAAGGTAACTAGTTGTGCGGAATAACCGAATCTGGAAACTTTTGAATAATGCATCTGATGCCCTACTACTAACTATGACAGTTATCTACCCGTCCACCTATGGGGTGTATATGTGCATTAAGCACAGGGGCGTTCGTCAGGCTGCCAGCTTGTATTAACATCACATGTTACGTGATGCCAATATAAAAGAAAAAGTGTCTCAAACTAGCCATGAGGGCAACAAGCGGGGCTGACTGTTTCTCCGCGGATCAGGTACACATATATACCTTGACAAGCGGAAGGGGCAATAGCAGCTGTGGTACGTAACACAGTTGGTAGAGCACCGCACGCTTTAATCGTAGGTGGCAGGTTCTGTCCCTCACCATGGCAAATTATCTTTTTTTTCCACTTCTCTTTCTTGACACGATTTATTTAAAAAACAGCGCCAATAACGAGGGACAAGAGAAAGAAGGAGAGAGACAGCGGCACTGACTTACAACAAGAATTTATTTGCTAGAACCACACAATATATACTTGGGCAGCATCTGACAAAAAAGAGAAATACAAAACAAACAAAACAGAATCCACCTATTAACCACGTAGTCATCTCCACAACGCACCATGAACAACACGTGTGGTAACGTTCCGAAGGAAATCTATTTCTTTTAGTGATAGCGCAATCGAAGGCCTGCTGACACATGCACTGCCCAGCCTTTCTATTTCTGAAGCCTCGTAAATTTTTTTACGTATCCTCTGGTCCCGATGACGCCTAATGACAGTACAAAGCTGAAAATCAGGGACACAACCGCAGTCCCGGCAATGGATGCTGATATGGCCCGAAACTGTAGAGGAGACGTTGTAAGCGTGCTCTTTCAGCCGCTCATTTAAACACCTGCCTGTTTGGCCGATGTACCACTTTCCGCAGGACAGGGGTGGAGAGTACACCACCCCTTCAATGCATAGAATGTACTTCTTCCGATGCTTGATATTGCAGCCTCGCTCACCCCTCGAACCAGGATTCACGGCCCTGCACAACCTAGCCAGTTTTTCTGGGGCAGAAAAAACCAGGTCAACGTCGCACCTGCTGGCCACTTTTTTGAGATTGTGGGTGATGCCGTGGATATAGGGAATAACGACGAAGTTTCGTTTCTCCCGTCCCTTATCCTTTGTACGGGTTTCAGCATTATTTTCTGGGCTCTTTCTGATTTCTCGGAGTAGACACTCAGCCACGGCGGTCAAAACGTACATCGGGAAACCAGCTTCTGTAAGGCGTTTAGTTTGCTGATTAAACAATTCAGTCCACACAACTCAGTCACACAATCCGTCCAGCTTTATTCAGCAAACTAAACGCCTTACAGAAGCTGGTAAGGCGTTTCGGCTGGTAAGGCCAGCCTTCGTCACACTGACGAAGGCTGGCCCACTAGCCGAAACGTATGTGATTAATAAAAGTGTTTCCTCGTTAGTCGTGCTTTTTCGCTTCCGTTTCTACTACGGAGTTAGTGCGCTTCCTTCCTCGCAACGTCTATAAATATATATATATATATATATATATATATATCGGCTGACGAATGAGTTAGGTTCGCCCCTCCTCCCACTCAGGAAAGAGTTGGTACGCCCTGTCAGCGAACACAATCTGTCCGTGCCCTCTCATGGCGCGGAGCCGTGAGTGTCAGCCCCTGAATTATTCTTACACCATGGTTTTTCGTTATTGGTGATAAAGGCTATGGAAGAGCAGATTGGCTTAGAACGAAGGGCCAGAAAGGAGCAGCTACAAGGCAAGACACGTGAAAAGAAACAGCTGTTAGAGCAGGAGGCAGAGGGAAGTAAGCCGCAGCTCAAATTGGAGAGCCTAAAAGCTCGAGTGGTGACTCGAGTTAATGGCAGAAAGGAGGCAGCTCAATAAACAGAGGGTTGAGCAAGTGGTGAATGTTTGCTCCGGTAGCAGCGTGTGCTGAAGCGCATCGAATAACTGCAAGGTTAGCCTTGAGCCTCGTGACAGCTTTAGGTTAGAGCTCAAATAAACGAAGGCAGAGAGGTGGGCAGCCATGAAAGCAGTAGTCATGCGTAGCTTTTTGAAGCGACGGGCAGCTTCTTGAGCTTGCAACATAACCTAGTAGTTTCGTTCACAACAAGGTGTGCTTTGGAACCTCCAAGAGGCCATGCATGTAGGAAGAAAAGTCAGGATTGCCTCCTGATAGCTCCATTCATGGAGCACTGAAAGATCACATGTGTGATGACGGTGGGTGCCGTAAAGAAGGCTTTGAGATAGTGTCTGACGGTTTATGTTTACCGCTGGATATGGTAAGCGAAGTCACAAGCGTGGTCGAATGCCATGCGTGAAACTCGCTCAACAAGAGAGAGACTGAAGAGTATTACTGCGCGGGTTACCGCAGATGTGATTTATCTAAAACAGGAAAGGGAGAGTGCCAAAACACTAGTTCACGCAGACAGCGTAGTGTTGGATCGGTTCTGTTAGGCATGAACAGATGTGGCCTGCCACTATGTGAAAAAAAAAACTTACAGCATATCTACGGAGTGGATGATGATAGTTGGAGCGAAGCGCCCGTGTCTGTCCGCGCTTGTCTCCGTCCGTTTGTTCTTGCTTCCTTCCGTCTGTGCGTCTATCTGTGTGACCGTTCCTGCGTCTGTGTGTCCATCCATGCATCTGTCCTTGCGTTCGTCCATTTCTGCGTCCAGGCGTCCATTTGTGCGACCGTCCCTGCGACCGTCCCTGCGTCCATCTGTCCGTTCGTGCATACGTCCTTGAGTCTATTTATTAGAGCGTTCGTTCGTCTGTCCCCAAGCTAGTCCGTACTTTCGTTCGTCCGTCCGTGCGTCTGTCTATCTATGCGTTCGTGCATCCGTCCATCTGTGCACTGATTCATCCGGTCGTGCATCTGTCTGTCTGTCCGTCCGCACGTGCACGCGTGCGACTGTCCATTCATCCGTACATCTAGTGGAGACACCAAATACCGCCATCTCGCATCTTTCAATCTTATATTCATCATAGAGAAGTACGGCCATCTAGCGTACATTGCAAGGATTCAACGAGAGGTCGCACTGCCAGAATATAGAGGAGAGGCACGCGCGCATTCTCTTACGGCCTGCGCTTCGTGCCTAGTTCCCATCTTTCACCGCCGCTGGTTCATGGCACTGCGGCTTAACTCTCGCTACACCTTTCTAAAACAAAGGAGGTTACGCCCAGCGAGTTTAACGTGGCAACTGTTTTTAGTAAAATAATGCTCCAAGTGCGTTCTTCTGTTCCTGGTTTTTTTAGTAAGCGTTAAGTTCAAGGCAAAATTTATTAAAAATTAAGTCACCGATACTTGTATATGTAAGGTATATGATCAGAAACAATTGTCTTTTTATTTATGATCAACGTGCGCGGGTTTCCTCCTCAATTCCAAAGGGTGCACGCATGCCACTTCTCTAGTCTGGCCGTGGAGGTGGCTACGTGCTACTACTATGACGACGACTACTATACCACTACTAGATACATCGTGGACGTATGACCCACGACTTAAGGAGCTGCGCCTCTAAGAGGAAAGTTGGATTGAAGTCAACATAGCGTTTCAGTTATAGAAGGCGAGCTAGAAGGTAATGGCCAATCATCAGTGCAGAGCATTCCGAGCAGCAAAGAAGGGCATGCCTTTTTGTGACTTATGCTAGTGCTGAATGTTTTTTACGCTAAGTTTTTATTTATTTATTTATTTAAAGACGTCAATTGTCATCAACAGCATGACTACATCCACTGCCGTACAAAGAAAGGCCTCTCTAATGTTCCGCCAGCCAACTCGGTCCCGTGCTTGCTGCTGCGAACCTACACCCGCAAACTTCTTAATCTCATATGCCCACCTAACCTTACGTCTCCCTCTAACCCTTTTGCCTTCTTCAGAAATCCATTTAGCTACTCTTAATGACCAGCGGTTATCCTGTCTACACGATACATTCCCAGCGCATGTCCATTACCTCTTCTTGATTTCAACTATTATATCCTTAACCCCCGTTTGTTCCCTAATCCACTGTGCTCTCTTCTTGTCTCTTGAGGTTACACCTACCATTTTTCTTTTCATTGCTCGCTGCGTCATCATCAATTTAAGCTGAACCTTCTTTTTAAGTCTCCAGGTTTCGGCTTCGTAGCTAAGTGCCACCAAGATTATTACCTATCTCAAAGCGCTGCTCTCGTCCAAGGTTGTTGTACCTTACTTTCGTTTTCTGCAGAATATTTTAGGACCCACCTTTCTGCGATCCTTGTCTAACTCCGTAATCATGAGCTGAAATTCGTTCCCTGAGTTACTAAGCAATGCAATGTCATCGGCGAAGCGCAGGTTACTATGGTACTCTCCATTAACTCTTATCTCTAACTGTTCCCATTCTAGGCTTCTGAAAACCTCCTGTAAGCACGCGGTAAAAACAGCACTGGTTAGATTGTATCCCCCTGCCTTACACCCTTCTTTATTGGTATTCTGCTGTTTTCTTTATAAAGCACCAAGGTAGCAGTTTATTCCCTGTAGATTTCTTCTAGGATGTTCATATAAGCTTCATATATGCCCTGATTCCGCAGTGTCTGCATGACTGCTGATATTTCTACTGAATCAAAAGCCTTCTCGTAATCTATGAAGGCTATGTATAGTGGTTGGTTATATTGGGAACATTTCTCTATTACCTGATTGATAGTAAAAATGTGGTCGATTGTACAGTGGCCTGTTCGAAATCCTGCTTGCGCCTTTGGTTAATTGAATTCTAATGTTTTGCTAAATGTGTTAGCAATTACCTTTTTAAATAGCTTGATACTACGAAGAGGAAGCTGATCGGCTTGTAATTTTTCATGTCCTTGTCGTTTTATTGTTATGTATTAAGTTGATTTTAGCATTCTTCCAAGACTCTGGTACTCTTCCCGTCAGGCGACATCTCGTAAACAGGGTGGCTAGTTTGTCTAACACATTCTGTCCTCGATCTTTCAGCAAATCTGGTGTTACTTGATCCTCATCAATGTCAATTAGTGAGGATCACCTTATCACCATAAACCGAGGCAAAAGGGTGGCTTGTAGAAAGAGTTCTCTCGATAGCTTTCGATGTACTGCTAGCGAAAGCGACGCCACGAGTTGAATTTCGACCTTTGTTCAATTAAACCTAGTGATTCAGCCAGGCATACGAGCGGCTGCAGGCTTTTGTACAAACAGGTGTGGGGTCAGCGCTGCTTCTAAGCGTCCAGGTTGCTTTGTTATACCAGAAAAAACTCGCCTTTCATTTTGTGTCGAATGCTCTAATTGAACCATTGAGTCCTTATTCCCTGTGGCTGCATTTGAATATTGATAGTGGACTACATATTCATATGTTTTGTTAAATAGATGAGGTTATGAGTGTACATGCAGTATGACATGTGACTTGATGTATAGTTTTTGGTCATTGCGGCTTATATAGGTAGAAAGAAAAAGTGGTGCACTGAACAGTCTAACTTTGGTTTATGAAGAATTTCGTATTTCATTAGATGTTTTTCCGTATTGTTTCCCTTATTTATACTTAGTGTTTGAAAATTTGGACATTAGGACGGTGTGCAGTGAACTACGTGGTGGACATATATGTGGTGACAGTGTGAAGTAGCGCAAAACGCGTTTCAACAGCATTATGTTTCTCTGAAAAAAAAACTGAAGTGAAAAGGGGCCCTGTGTGATGAGTGGTGTGCGCGTTTGAAGTGCACGCATTAAAAGCGTTTGCTGCAGGAAAAGAATGCAAAATGCGTGCGAAAGATGGAGCATGCAGGTGACGACGACGATGGAGATGGCAAGTATGAGAGAGCGAGGACGCACGGCAAGACGTCAAAAAGACAATGTCCAATGATAAAGGAACACGAAAATTGCAGGAGCCAATGACATAGGCTCCACGAAACTTCAGCATCACCAATAAGGACGGGACAAGTGAATCAGAGTTTGAGAGAAACGCGTGAGCGAAAAAGAGCAGGGGAGATCGAAATGAACGTGGCGAGCATAAGGTCCTCACCGGACCATGTGCTGAAGATAGGCCGTTGGGTGTCGGACCCAAGCCTAGAAGTCTTCAACCGGCCGCGGCCTCCTGTGGTCGCGTTCGAGCGGGAACTCTCGGGTAGACCGCGTAGCCATCCGGTCCTGAACTTCTGCCACGGACCTGCGGACTTTGGTGCCAAAGGGCGAGCAAGAGCCATCGGGGCTACGGGCCCGAGCTGTACGCCAAGATGCCTGGCCAGGTCGCCCCTGGTTTTTTAACGCAGCGCCAGCAGCCAGCGTTCCCTAATCACCAGCCAGCCCGCGTCATAAAGCCAGAGCCACCACGCTCCAGTATGGTTTCACGACACGTCACCAAGCTTCCAGCGTTTGCTCGTTACCAGCCAGCGTTCCTTCGCCGCAACCAACGTTTTAGATACTGGCAGTTAAAAAAGCTCGCTTCGGAGGTGGCCCCAACTCGTATTTGATCCGAGGAGCGTCGCTGGCGTAGCGCTGAGCTTTGAGCCGCCACCGGCTACCCGTCGCAGCGTTGAATGTTCTTTATTTTTTATCTTTAGTTCGCTTGCTCAGACCACAGCAGCGGGAGCTTGAAGGGAAGGTTAGATTTCGGTCTTCAGAAATAGTACTTAACATGTTGTACAACGACAAAGGATGCTTAATTGAATTAGCGGTTTCACATAGTAAACATGCCAACTTGCTACACGCCAGGCTCTTGAAGTAGCTGTGCCTTTGAGGATTGGTGGCAGTTACGATCGGTGGCATTTTCAAACCCGCAAAATTACCCTGCAGTTCTCAGGGCCTGAAGAGCTGCTATTCCACAAAAATCCTTCCAGGTGACAATGGAGACATATGTTTTCGACTTATATTTCAAATACGAGGACCTCATCACTTGCGACGAGCACATCGTAAGGAGTTGTCGTGAAAATTTCATGTGGTGGGTGCACACCTAAGCCCGGTTCGTTTCCTCAAAATTTCCCGAGTATCCCTGCACACTTGTCTAAACGAGCAGCATTAAAGCACAGAAGGAAACCACTGAAACTTAAAGAAACCGCCAATTTCGAGGGTCGTGTGTTGGCAAGTAATGGCAATCTGTCGGACGTTAACATGGAAACAGTGGTATTGACGAAGCTACTGGCGTCCCCTCCAACCCTGATTGGCGTCGAGAGGTAGCAACTCGTTTCGCCGCATTAAAGAACGAACAATTTTCCAATCCCGGAAGGCCGACCTTATCCAGGAAAAAGTTCTTCTAAAGATGATAGTCTTTGTTGGCGTTGTTTGCCGCAAAAATTTTTGTCTGTGTGTATTTCTGTATGTACAATCGTCTTTTTGTCCAGCCATAATGGTACCATAAACAGTGCCAAAGTGACCACACGATTCTTCAAACGACCAACCCTATTCTCAGCGCCCACCAATATGGCTCAAGGTCCAGCGTTCATACTTGTGCGATTGTCATCTAAAAAGGAATTATTGCACATATCTGACGCAGCATAACGACACGTCAATACTATGTATGCGTAATTTTTTAGAAAATGCATACATGAGTAATTTTAAGGATCGTAGCCTTTATATCGATGCGCTGGCCATGCAACGCTGGCACAAAACGGCAAGGGTTTCGAACGCTTTGCTAAGACGACACTGTGGTGGCCCTTACCCGTCGCCTTGCGTTTTACACCTTATCACCTCAGAGACAGATCTAACAGACAATAATGAAAAGCCGGTTAAAGTAGTATGGGATTCAAAAAAGGAGAGTGCGTTTTGCAAACTGAAACAGGCCGTAAGCGAAAAGCCCGTTCTCATGGCACCCGATTTTTCTAAGATATTTGTCTTTCATTTCGTGATCACGGCATGGGAGCTATATTGCGCCAGAAAAACAGTGCTGGTAACGAAAGGCCAGTTTCATATTTAAGTCAAAAACTCAGCTGCAAGGAAGAGGCATTCAGTACATCTCAAAGGGAATGCGCTTGCCTCGTGAGGGCCGTTCAAAAGCGAGCATGTTTTGTCTCTCGTATGTGGTTTGTGGTCAAAACAAACCACTGTCATCTAACATGGTTAAATAACATTTCGCCTAAAAGTTGCCAGTTACTGAGGTGGAGCATGATACTCCAATAGCCCAACGGTGACGTTTCCTACAAAAAAAAGCTAAACGCTAACGCAGGCGCATTGAGCCGTGCCTTTTAGTTAGTAGCTTTTCCGCTTTTCAGTTTCTCGCTGGTGATTCAGGGCGAAATTTTTTCCTCATCGCGGCTTTAGCTGAGCGCTCTTGTCCAGAGTGATATCAAAGGGTACTTTATGTTGCAAATAATTTCATTACGTTGTTGTACGTGTAAATTTTTGAGTTCTCGTTTTAAGGGTGTCGTGTCCCACATGTGTTTCTTGATGTAGAGGGAACGAAATTCCTATAGACACGTAGCTAGGTATATGTTGTACCATACATTATGCGGTGTTCTGTCGGCTAACCAATGGCACTTGCTTGTGTCGTGTGTTGTCTGTTGTCGAGCCGTTCTTGAGAAGTTGCAGAATTATCGGCAAGTGCTGAGGCCAAAAGTCTTCAAAAGAGACGAGCGAAGCTGACCGACAAGTTTTGGCGACAAGTCAGTGGAGCTGCGATCCATCCTCAAGACTGGGATATGTTCACGGAACGGAGCCTAGAGGTTCATTCTCCTTATGGCCCTGGAGGCGAACTTGGAGGGACCTGGTGAACGAGCGCGCCTGACATCCGAGCCACGTGGAAGCAGCTCGTCTTTCCGGCGCACTGTCTGGCAGTGGGGATGCTGCTACGCCTGAGAGTCCACACCGAATGTCAATGCCTCTGCAAAGGCAATTTGTGTCAAGGCCAATGAGCTCCTTCAGCCCATGAGCCCGATGAAGCAATCGGCACCTTCCAGTCTGGCGAGTCTTACGCAATGCGTGGAAACATCCCTCGTACTTGGGTGCAACCACGTGCAGGAGCTCCGGATTTGATGATCGTTACGCAGCCCAGCGGCGGGTCCCCGTTGGAGGATTTTGACATTGTGACCAGCGGCGCTTCTGGTTTGACATTGGTGACGCAAAGATCCACTCGGTGCCTGTAAAAAAGCCAAGCGGCGCTAAGCCAGCAGTTGACCTATGCGTAGGAGAGAAGCCGAGGTATGCGTGCGAGAGAAGACATCTCGTTGCTTCGAGTCTCCATGCTGTCGGAGCGACCGGTGTCCTTGTGAGTGGCGAGTTTTGTGGCGCCCTTCGTAGCCTCATCGATGGCGCGCTTCCTAACAACCTACTGATTCTTAGTGACGCAGAGGCCCACAGATCGCAACCGTGACTATATCAAGCACAGCCGCATGCTGTACGCCCAATGGCTGCAGTCTGATGGACCGCGTGTTTGCCGCTTCTATTTGGATGAGACTAACTTCAATAACTGGTGTTCCAGGAAATTCGGCAGGGCAGCTAAAGGACAACCAGCTGTGCGCATGACCACAACGACAAAGGGAGTGAACTTGAACATTATAGCATGCATGTCCACAAATGGAGTTATTCACTGAACTGCGGTAGACAAAGTTCATTGAGTTGTTTTTAATGACTTCCTCAGTGATGTTTCGGCCCGCGTAGAACGTGATGAGCCAAATACCGAAGCTGTATTCCTTTTTGATAATGCACTTGCTCACGCTCGAGCAGAACAGGCGGCTTTGGTTAACTCCATGCACTCTATTAAGCGCCTGCCAGCGTACAGTCCTTTGTTTAACCCTATAGAAGAAGCCTTCTCGAAATTTAAGTCGCACGTGAAGGCCTACCTGAGCGAACGTCGAAATTTAGTTTTAGTGACACCGCAAGGCAGGATGAAGAAGGAGCACAAACGTTCTTTGCTGCTGGATGCGGCTCGCCACTCCATGCAACAAATACAGCGCGTGGACTGCGCGGCCTTTGATCAGCACAATTTCTCTTTCGCCTGCCGCTTTGCGTGAAGATGACTTGTGAACATTTGTCTCCGAGCCCTATGAGACAGTTCTGTTTTAATAAAAACACTAACTTGTGCCTATGTTGCATTTCTAGAATAATTAGTAGTAATCACTCTTATTTTCCTGTGTATGTATATGTATGTATGTTATATATATAAGTGGTTATAACAGAAGAAAAGAAAGGTGCCGACCCGTAACTGTCTCTCCTTACGAGGACACCTCAACAGGTCAGCAGAGGAATGGGATATGGGGAATAAAAGATTTAGGGACAAAGAAGGAGGGATAAAAAAGAATAGAAGGAAAATAGAGGGAGAAGAAGCCAGCCAACGAGAGAGAAAAAGAAGGAGATAGGAAAGTGGGGATCCAGTCGAAGCAATCCAAGGGCGGGGTGCCACAATGCGAGAGCTGCACGGCTTCAGGAGACCGCGGAGGGCGAACCAGTTGGCGGGAGCTACGCTGAAGTCGGAGATCGCGAGGGCACAACCGTCCAGCTTGAAATCCTGCGAGCGAATGCCTATGTATGTTCACAGACACACACACACACACAAACACACACACACACACACACACACACACACACACACACACACACACACACACACACATATATATATATATATATATATATTATGAAGTCTTGGTAGTCTTGGCTGCGACAGCGTTTATTTGAGGAAAGACCTCGCAAAACGAACGGGCAGAGCCAGCACACAGACGATGACGATGATGATGAACCAGAGTGGCAATGAGGGCAAAGAGACAAGCGGATGATGGTGATTGTGATTATGCAGGGATGAGGACGATGTAAGTTACAAATGCCCACACTAATTCCCCCCCACTTGAAAGCGGACACCCTGGCCGCCGTAAGTCAAAGTGATAGGGAACGTCGCGTGAAAGGTTTCATGCGACAAACGTGTACAATCTCTGTGCTGCGGTAGCGGCGGTCTGTTGGGGCGACGAGTGGTGTCACACAATAATTAACTGGCGAAGTCTGTTCTAAAACAATGTATGGCCCGATGAAGCGTGGTTGGAATTTGTCACAGAGACCAGGAGTGCGAATATGTGTCAAAAGCAGCACCTCGTCACCAGGTTGGAAAGACACAACGCGGTGGGATTCGTCATAGATGATCTTCCGCTCGTGCTGTCTCGCTTCAGTATTGATGCGAGCCTGATGGCGAGACTGGGCCAGGCGGGAAATGTATTCTTCGCTAGAAGACTGACATGAATTCCCATGGCTGCTAAAGAAGGAGACGTCGAGAAAGGTAGTCGGGGTGCGTCCGTACACGAGGTAAAACGGTGAGTAGCAAGTTGTTCGCTGAACGGCGGTGTTGTAAGCGAATGTCAGGAATGGTAAAAGAGTGTCCCAGTTTTTGTGGTCGGGTTGGACGTAAACGGCTATCATGTCTGCAAGGGTTCGGTGAAATCTTTCTGTGAGACCATTTGTCTGAGGGTGGTAGCTTGAAGCTGTCTTGTGAGTAGTTCCAGATGCGCGCAGTACTTCATTTACAACTTGTAACAGGAACACTTTGCCGCGGTCACTAAGCAGTACACGAGGAGCCCCATGACGCAATATTATTGCGTGAAGAATAAAGTCTGCAACTTCCACAGCTGAGCCTGTAATAACAGAGGAAGTCTCAGCGTAGCGTGTCAGGTGGTCCACGGCAGTCACTATCCATCGTTTGCCAGCAAATGTGACGGGGAGAGGCCCGTAAAGGTCAACACCTACAACCTCGAACGGCATTGAAGGGCACGGAAGTGGCTGTAGAGGTCCAGCAGGTGCCGACGTGGGGAGTTTACGACGCTGGCATGGGTAGCAGGAACCGACGTACCGAGCTACACTAGAAGAAAGGCCAGGCCAGTAATAACGACATCGAATGCGGTCAAGAGTTTTTTTAAAACCAAGATGACCAGCAGTCAAGTCGTCGTGGAAGGCTTCAAGCACCTGAAGTCGGAGAGAGCGTGGCAGTACAGGAACCCAGCGCTGACCGTCAGGGTGGTAGACGTGGCGGTGGAGAACCCCATTGTCCAGCCTAAAGTGCAGGAGTTGACGACGGAGTCGCGCGTTTGGTGGATGAGAAACTCCCGAAAGGTGGTCCATGATGCGTCTGCAGTATGAATCGGACCGCTGGCGGGAGATAAATGTTGGCTCGTCATCCGAAAAGGGTTGCGTTATTGATGCGAGCGTATGAACTTTTGTAGATGTGGTGGTTGAGTTCTCACCAACGCTCATATGGGTAGTTGGAAGCGGGCAACGAGATAAAGCATCGGCGTCTTGATGTTTTCTGCCTGACTTGTAAGTTATATCAAAGTCGTACTCCTGCAAGCGTAGTATCCACCGACCCAAGCGTCCGGACAAGTTCTTCAGTGTAGAAAGCCAGCATAAGGCATGGTGGTCCGTAACGATTGTGAAGTGACGCCCGTGGAGATAGGGACGGAACTTCTGAACCGACCAAACCACAGCCAAACACTCTTGCTCAGTTATAGTGTAGTTCTTTTCAGCAGCGGTGAGTACGCGACTGGCATATGCAATAACTTTCTCTAGGGAAGACTTGTCGCGTTGTACAAGTACGGCTCCTATACCAAGGCCGCTAGCGTCGGTATGGAGGATAGTTGGTGCGGCTTCGTCAAAGTGGCAGAGCAGAGGTTCAGACGTGAGTGCCCGCTTCAACAGGTCGAATGCTGTTTGGCATTCTTGAGACCGCAGAAAGGGGACGTTGGAAGCAAGTAGTTGGTGTAATGGAGCAGCAATAGAAGCGAAGTTCTGGATAAACCGGCGAAAATAGGAGGCAAGGCCAAGAAAACTGCGAAGCTCCTTTGGTTTTTCGGGGCGCGGAAAGTGAAGGACTGCAGAAATCTTGTCAGGGTCGGGCCGGATGCCATCTTTGCTAACGACGTGGCCTAAGACCTTGATAGATTTGCTAGCGAAAGAGCATTTCTTCGTGTTTACTTGAAGCCCGGCGCCGGCAAGGCACGTCAAAACTTGATCCAATCGTTCTAGGTGCTCAGGAAACGTTGACGAAAAGATAATAATGTCGTCCAGGTAGCAAAGGTAACTTTTCCATTTCAGGCCACGCAGCACGGTATCTATCATGCGCTCAAAAGTCGCGGGTGCGTTGCAGAGCCCGAAAGGCATCACGTTGAATTCATATAGCCCGTCGCGGGTTGCGAATGCCGTTTTCTCTTTATCGTCTTCATGCATGGGGATCTGCCAGTACCCAGAACGCAAGTCGATGCTTGAAAAGAATTCCGCGCCTTGTAGGGAATCAAGGGCGTCGTCAATGCGTGGCATAGGGTACACGTCCTTGCGTGTGATCTTATTGAGCGCCCAGTAGTCCACGCAAAACCGCACAGAGCCATCCTTTTTATAGACCAAAACAATAGGAGATGACCAAGGGCTAGATGAGGGACGGATGACTTCCCGTTTAAGCATGTCCGCAACGTTTTCTTCTATAATTTTTCTTTCAGCTAGAGACACGCGGTAGGGTCGGCGGTGTACAATAGATGTCCCAACAGTTTGAATTCGATGTGCTGTAGTATTAGTGCGGCCCAGCTTAGACGAGCAAATATCGAAAGAATTTGCATGTTTCTGTAACAATGCGAGCAACTGCTGCCTCTGTGAATATGTCAATTCGCTGCTGATAGTGGTGGTAAAGGCGGAGGAAGAAACATGCTCACCGAGGCAAGGTTCTTTAGATGCGATGGCCTGAAGTGGCGTGACGAGTACAGGTTCGAAGTCAGCAACACGGGCCACAGTAGTGCCCTGTGGCAGTAAGATCTTCTCCGGTGTAGAGTTGACAGCGGTGACTAGTGCCGAGCCATTGCAAAAACGAACGACACCGGACGGAAGAACTATACCTTTGCAAACGCAAAGTGGTGACGGTGAGACCAATACATCCCCGTGATAGATGCCGTTGGACGTAATGGTGACAATTTGCTCTTGTAGTGGCGGGAGTTCGATGTCTTTCGCAGCGACCAGACGAAGTGGCTTCTGATTATCGTCGTCAAGCATGTAGTCGGTGTCAGCGAGGTGAACGACGCGTTGTCCACAACAAATCGCCGCGGAAGCAGATGATAGAAAATCCCACCCTAAAATTAGTTGGTGAAAGCAGCGGAACAGGACAGCAAACTGGACATGATGGCGGATGCCGTCAATGAAAACACGCACAGTACAAAGCGCGGAAGGGCGAATGATGTTCCCCTGGGTAGCAACTAACGTGGGACCATCGTAAGGCGTCATTACTTTCCTTAACTGTTCACACAAATCAGCACGTGTCACAGACAATGTCGCACCTGTGTCCACCAAAGCATCGACTCGCACTCCTTCCACTTCCACAGAAACCATGTTACACGGGCCTAATGGAGGAATTTCAGTTCTAATTCCGAATGCAGTTTTTCCTCCACAAACTGCATCACTTAGTTTTCCGAACGAATATCAGAGGCGAATGAGGCGGGCCGAACTGGAGAAGTGGAACGGCGGAAGGGCGAAGGCGAGCGGCGTCTCGTGTTTCGGCTGTTTCGTGGTGCAGTCGATGCAGGAGGAGATGGAGACCGGTGCGGGGGAGACGAATAACGCCGACCTTGATAAGACGCCCCATTGTACAAATCCCGTTCACGCACATCGTTCCGACGCTCATCTTGCTGTCGCTTCCGGCAGAAACGGGATATGTAGCCGCGATAGCCACAGTAGAAGCATACAGGGCGAGACGAGCGCCACGGTGGAGAATAGAAGGCATTCGGGGCACTTGGAGATAGCGCGGTCAGGTGGGCCGAAGGATCAGGGGGCACGGAATGGTAGTTCACAGGGGTAGCGGCAGCAACTGACGCGTAGGATGGACGTGGCAATGTCGCGTGGGCGTCGCTGGGAGGCACGGCAGCAACTTGAGGGTACCTGGCTAAAGGGTGAGAAGCAGGTGGCTGTACGGGTGCAGAGCCAGTCAGGGATGTAAGTTCCTCCCTGATGATGTCACGTAAGGGCATTCCCGAAGGCTGAGTAGGTCGCGGTGTAGGAGGTGTGAAGCCCATGGACCGCAATTCTTCGCGTATAATGTCCCGGATGAGGTCACGCAGATGGCCATCTGACGTGGAGTGGTGGTCGCCGATGTCTGGTTGAAGGCGGACGGAGTCCAGCGCATCAAGGCGCTGGCATGTCGCAACGACATCAGCGATGGTAGCTGGGTTTTGCACAGCGAGGGCATTAAAGGCAACAGGCCCAATGCCTTTCAATATGTGGCGCACTTTGTCCGATTCCGGCATGGACTTATTGACACGCCGGCAGAGTGCGAGGACATCCTCGATGTATGAAGTGTACGATTCACCGCGATGTTGTCGGCGAGTATCGAGTGTCCTCTTCGCGACGGCGGATCGAATGTCTGGTGTCCCAAAGACGTGCCGCAGCTGCTGCTGGAAGGTAGCCCAGTCGGGTAAGTCAATGACGTGGTTAAAATACCATGTCTTTGCGACTCCGGTCAGATAAAATGGGACGTAACGTAGTTTGGCGGCCTCGTCCCACCGATTAGCGACACTTACGCGGTCGTAGTCGTCGATCCAGTCTTCTACGTCTTCTCCACGACTACCAGCGAAGAGCGGGGGTTCCCGCTGATGTCCGTGTATGTAAGTAGGAGCGGCAGCTTGCGGCGGTGCGTGGTTGATGACATCAGTGCCGGCAGGCTCGGTCTGGGACATGCTGCCTGACTGTGGGAGCAAGCGGCGGCCTGAACGAAGCTCCAGGGGGTATAGCGGGCTGCGGGAGGTCAGAGGACCGAAAATCCACCTCCACCACGTATGAAGTCTTGGTAGTCTTGGCTGCGACAGCGTTTATTTGGGGAAAGACCTCGCAAAACGAACGGGCAGAGCCAGCACACAGACGATGACGATGATGATGAACCAGAGTGGCAATGAGGGCAAAGAGACAAGCGGATGATGGTGATTGTGATTATGCAGGGATGAGGACGATGTAAGTTACAAATGCCCACAATATATATATATATATATGTGGGGGGGGGTGAGGTGGGGGGGTGTGCGTGCGTGTGTGTGTGTGTGTGTAGAGATAGAGAGGGGGGGACAAAACAAATAATTTAGTGACTTCACTGAATCCGCAAGCTTCCAATGTGCGATGAGAGGCATAATGCCACGCAAAAAAAAACACGTACTCAAAAAAAAGAAAGCTAGGCCCAAGGTCAGTTGCGTGTTATTATCATTTTGTTTTCTTTGTGTTCGTTTCATCGCATTTCTCAAGTACGTCACAAAACTAACAAGCTAAACAAACAATCAGTGCTGTTCGTATCATTGGAGACATTTAACTTTGTTTAAATAAAAAAATAAGGGGATACAATAGTGTAAAACAAAACTTCTATTGCCACATCAGGATGATCAGTTTACGTTTCACGTTCACTACAGGAAAAAAAACTTATTGGAATTATCTCTTTTTCACAGTGCGCGCCGCGCGATGGCTTCCTAATTTCTTGTTTATGTAGCTGTCTTTGACCCATCACTGCCCACAACCATGCTTTTAATCTCTTAGTATGCGTTCCGGCATTCCAATAAACAGAGTGTGTCGTTCGCATTACATGACCTGCCCTGGTCATGTAATGTTGTAGTGTGTACCAAAGCCAATTATGAGCTTCAGTGACGGATACTGAACTTCTTTGCACTGTGAATCATTCAGTAATATGTTCCTGCGTTTTTTTCGTTTTCATTAAATTTATTTCACCTGAGCCAAGCACTCATTATACAAACTTGCGCATAGCAAAGTATAACCACTCCAAACATGGCTTAAGCGAACCACGGCAGTAATTTTTTTCAAGAATACTATCGGCGAATACAAATTATAATGATTCATTCCACCTTCCGACTATTGTCTTTTATACTGTAGGAACTGCAGTTCAATTGCACTGCCGTTTTTACGCCCCGTATTCTGGTTTTTGTGCATGGATTAAAATGACTGGCACCTGAATTAAAGTCATTGGCAATCAGAACAAATACGGTGGCACTTGGATTAAACTCAATGGCACGCGGCCTGAGTGAGTTGGCGCTTGGAATAAATATGTTGGCGCTTGGAATAAATGTTTGGCACATGAATTAAATAGCTCGGCGTTCAGATCATTTCGATGACGTGCAGAATACTTGGGCTGGCACTTGGATTAAAGTGAGCGGGAAAACCTGTAGTCGTGCGAAACGCCCCGCCGCGGTGGTCTAATAAGAAAACTACTTGGCTCCTGACCCTCAGGTCGCGCGATCGAATCTACGCTGCGGTGGCTACATTTTCGATGAAAGCAAAAATGCTGTAGGCCCGTGTGCTCAGATTAGGGTGCATGTTAAAGAACCCCAGGTAGTCAAAATTTTTGAAGCCCTTCACTAGGGCGTCTCTCATAATTGTACGGTGGTTTTGGGACGTTAAAATTCACATATCAATCGTCATCGTGTTGCGAGACGTATCCTGATACAAATACAAGATACCGCAAAATAGCAAGGATAGTAGCTAAAACACTTGTATTTTGATACGGCCCAGCCCTTCCGCCATTATGGTGACGAGACTTCTTAAGCCCATAAACGCACCTCGCCGACGATTTCAGCAAGTCGGTGTTAGATTACTGACGCCATCCCTAACGTCTGCTGCCGATTACAAGAGCATCATCGTGGCTACCGACTATCGCACCCGCTACGCCGAATCATGAATCTTGCCCAAACTCAGTGCTGCCGAAGTAGCAAAGTTCTTCAACGAGGATAGCGTCGTTCATCAAAGTGACCTAGATTTTTTTATTACCGACAGAGACACGGCAATTATAAAGAAGATATCTCAGACATTTTTGAGATAAATTTGCAGAAGACACTGCCAGTCCACGCATCACCACCTACCACCTACAAACCAATGGCCTCATTCAGCGTTTTTGATTATTATGATGCATGAAGACGTGTGGTATTGCATATCCCAAATTGGCATAACTCTCATGTCAATCGCTCAGCAAACTGTCTTATAAAGCTGAAAGACACCCCACCCCGGCCACTTGAAAACCCTGTGCACGCCTGTGAGCTATCGTAACAGTGCGCTTGTATTGTTGTACCTATGCTGTTAGTTTTCTTTCTGGGTATAATTTGTCCAGTAAAGAAGTCCGTCTCTATTGTTGCTTTTTCGTCCTCACAACCTCGGGATAATTTTCATGTTTCGTGACTTAAACCTCTAAGCCTATTATCAAAAATATTCAAATATATTGTGGTCAAATAACTTAAAAAAAGGTTTACCCAGGTTATGCTTTGTTTAGTTCGACACACAACACGATGTATAAAGAGCATAGCTCGCATCACTTGCCCTCAGAAATTGCCTACCTTTCACACTAGAAGCCGTTTCGGCAATTCTTCATCGCGTGGACCACGTGCAATGCGAGCTTTCTGTACGTGTTCTCTAAAAAGGGATTCACTGCTAACAATTGTACAGCTTGTTTTGTCCAAGACACTTATACTAATTGTAAAAGTTTCCTTGATTTCTGAAGTATTTACATAAATGTCCAGGAAAGCTACCACAGGGCGGTTTTTTTAAAGTGCTGGCTATGAAACCTGTGGGTAGCACATCAGCATTATCTCAGATATAGCACTAGTGTTAGCGTAGACTGCCAACGATCAGCCGGACAACGGTATTCTCTGTTACCAGCGAGAAAGAGAGAGAAACTTTGTTCATGCAAAACGCGAAGCATCGCAAGTGGTCAGGTTCTTCTTCAGGCTGCGCTGGCCCTAGCCGTCTTCTCTGACCGTTCGATCAGCCAAAGCTCATCAACGTAGGCCGAGCTAGACTGCAGTGCCTCCTATTGTTCCTCCACGTTGTTCATCCTATGGTGTCCTACATTGTGAATTGTATACTTACGTAATGTGAAACAGTGTTGATGTGACCCCACGCCACGGACAGGTATCTCAGTGCGCTGTGGGGTGGAACACATGTAGCCTATGTTTTTTTCATGTATGTGTTTGTCTGCAGCCTGCATTATGACACAGATTTTATTACTATGAGGTTCTTATGCGGTGCTGAATGCAGTTTTCTATTATCCCTGTAATACCGAAGGATTATAGCAAAATTAGGGTCTTGAAACGTTGGGTCCTCTATTGCAGTGTGCAAAAAGCTCACCGATTTGTGAAGCCTCCAGCCACCTCATCTACAAAAGTAGTCCGCGGTCATGCCCTCGTGCCCTGGCACTCAGGTAATGGTTTGGGTGTATTCGATTGGAAAGTCTTTACGGGCTTTGGTTAGAATTTGAATGCCTTCGTACGTAGTCTACCCCTTTCGTACTTCTTACGTGCAGCCTCCGAATTCATGATTGTTTTCAGTGGGGCTTTGTGCTCCCTGCCCTCCTTGATTGTCAGTGCGATTGCTATCTCCTCCTCTTCTGTATTAGAGACTTGTGCTATGTAGGCACAACTTGTAATGTCTCCTTTTTGGCCTGTGACCATGGCCACGAAGTTCTTTGCGTTTGTCTGATATGATGGGACAGCGTCTCTAAATCTCGTCGTATTTGAATATTTTGCCGTTTTATGAAGTCAAGCTGCTCTTGATTTACGTCTTCAAAGATGTACGATTGGATCCATGTTCTTAGGTAGGGGACATATCTTGTACCAGGATCTGACTGAGCACGACAATTCCTTAGCTCTTTCATGGGCCCGTATTTGTTCACCGAGGCCAATCCTCTGAAGAACTTCTCTGCCGGTTGGCGTCTGTAGCAGGTGGTTGATTTCAGTGGTTACTTTTGCTTCAGCCAACACATCAAATGTATTTTGGAGCGCAAGTGCTAATAACTTTGCAGTTGCAGTGCTTTGTAGTAGTCGCAGAGCCTATGTATACGCCATCCTTGATATTTTGTCTCTTTTTTTTTCTCTTCTCTATTGATGTTGTGGAAGTAGAGTGAAGTGAATACATCAATTTGGTGATGACTAAGCCCTCTTACCAAAAGAAGTGCGTTTCACTTTCAGTCCAGCACGGTTGTTTGTTATTCGGACTATCATACGAACAATTTTTCGAACTGTTCGTTTATTCATTTTCAGTGTGTGGAGACATCGCTGTTCGGAGTGTAGCCACAATCCTAGAATTCCGACGGTAACTTTCTGTGGAATAAATGTGCCTCCTAACTTGACCTCCAGGCAAAGGCTCAAGTCTATTCTTTGTTTTTTTTCTTACTTTTGATGAATTGAATGTGTTCCGATTTGTCTGCTGAGCACTGAAGTCCTCTTTTAGTGTATTCTTTGGTTGCTATAGCTGCTAGTTGGAGTCGCTCTTCTTTTTCTGCAAAGCTACGCTTGGTTGTCCTTATATTGATATCATCGGCATAGAAGCATCGGCATAGAAGCAAGAAGTTTTTTGGCTAGACCGATCATGTTGAAAAGTGAAGGTGAGATCACACCGCCTTGTGATGTGCCTTTGTTTGGTGGGTGGAAGACTTCGATTCATTACTATCCACCTCTAATATCTTCAAAATATGCAACACATGTGTTGCCAACAACTTCCATAGTTGCTATTCTGTCCCATAGTTTCTATGCTAAACGTTAAAATGCAGACAACAGTCGACGTGTGTATACGTGTTTTTATGGTGCCTAAGTAGTTTCTCATTCACGTGTATTCTTGAATATTTGCACAGCTTCATCCTAAACATTGTACGCATAAATAGAGGAAAATTATTACCTGTATTCTGGTGGAGCCTCAAGAGAGGGACTTAGATTGGAAACTGTCAGAATAACGTATGCAGTAACAACCGGAAGGATCCATCCAGTCACCCACAGGAAAGGTGTTCGCCACAAAATAAGTAGCCTTTTTTTCATTAATGCACAGAAGCGCCTAAACGTTTCTGGTACCAGCTCAACCATGATAATTTCCGTCGTCCTGCGCCCTGCAACACAGCATAGATTTTATTACTAACCACCACCCAACTGTATTTCTTGTACCATACACAAGTGTATTTACACATGTGTATTTTGTTATTTTGAGTGTGAAGCTCTTTTCAGTCTAACCTTGTCATGCGTCACGCGTAACTGAGAGAAGAGACGAAAAATAAAAGCAGGCAGTACCTCCCAAACAGTATAATAAGCGGCGCTGCTTCATACAAATACATAGAAGCTGCAGTTGAGTGAAGGTAATCCAGATGGCGCTCTGCCGCTACTCTCCGACTGGCTGCTGCTTGCGCTGTGGCTGGATACGCAAAGAACAAGTGCCTCTTTCACTCTCCTGTACAGTCGCCGTACGTGGCGGATTGTTGAAGGGGCATGGACGGAGCTAAGCGGCGGGCGCGTCGAAGACGCTGGCGTTCGGCTTCCTTGCCTCACGTCTCGTCCGTGTTACTCGCGCCCCATCTGCGTTCTCTATCGCAATCGCACGCATGGACGGATGGACGCTTATACGAACAGGCAGACGGATGCTTGGCCCCACTCATCATCATTCACTTCATTGATACGCTAAGATTTTTTTTTTTGAAAGTCAACACTCGTCTTGCCTTTTTTCGAACAGCATAACAATATTACAATTCTCTGGTAATCTATTCAGGGAACATTCATAGTGTTTAGTTTTTAGAGTACCTATGTGGCAATATTACATAAAAGAGGGATTCGAAAAATGAGCCTTAACATTTTAAAGTTTAAAAAGCAAACGTTGACGCACAATGCGTGCGTAAAAGTACAGCCGCTAATGGGCAGCGAAGATTTACACAGCAATTATTTTTCCTATGCTTCAAAGCAACTATGGTAACCAACAACTACAAAACAATTGCTTATTTTCAAACAGAAACTCATTATTTTTCTATTGTAGTCATAATCTTCACGTACACACGTTTTCAATTAAGAATGTCTTCACTCCTGATAGGAATGGTGTTGCACGCACATGCCATACACATGTTCCACACACAGCATTTTACTTTGCTAAGGGAAACACGCATTATGCCCATCGGTAATTAAAAGATGAGCACTGACATTGCGGCAAGTATTCACTTGTACAGACTGAAACCAGTATATGATACACAAATGAATAGTAACAAATACTAAGCACCGAAACACCAGTAACCACAAAATTGTACACGTGGCCGTGAGAATATACGCTAGACATACACCTTGTTATAACCCTAGCATAGTAGTGTAGGTAGAACGTGTTTAGGTATGATAGTATAGTAGAAGTATTATTGATTCTTTTCTTACAAGTCGTTTTCATAAAGTAGAGCTAGCTCTTCTGCTGACATAACAAACTCTTGGAACGCCATAAGAAAACCTAACGCACAAAACAAATTTGTCTCAATTGAGGCCATTGTGAAGTCTCTCCTCTCACGAAACAGGTGGAAACATGCGCACAAAAGATAGGCATATCTCGCAGATTAAAGAGCTTCGGTGTGAGGTGAGTGTTGAACGACTCTTAGTCTCATAGACCATCCTGTCTATGAGATGCCTGAAGGCAACGCTAACGCCAAGTCATCAAAGAAGCTCAATGCAAGCAGAGTGATAGGCAGCGAGGTCTGCATTGTTCACTGTTCAGTTATAACCTCCCACACCATCGATTAGAAACAGTAAATGGAGGCAAGATATTCTTGACATGAAAGAGCCTGAAAAGTGGGTTTAAATGACGCAGTAACTGTCTCTCAGGCGGGGACACCAAAACTGCGACCCTTGGGGAGTGGGGGAAAGAGGAGCAAAACTGTAGGGGAAGCATTTGAGTGCGGTAGCTTGCTTGGGATTGTAAACAGATAAACTACAGCTTACGTATCACGGCCTATGTACCGAGTACAAATGGTTAATCAGCGAAAGCTGAAACGCGTGGCCCCGGTGTTCAACAGTGCGTCCAACGGGACACTTCACTGATGCCTTTTACATTTATTTAGCTCATATTCGTGTTTCTTATTGAGGTTAGGCACACAATCGGCTTGGGTTTAGCGGAGTGTTTATTTCATATGCCGCGCAATGTGCCTCGCATGATTACGGTTAGGGATGGGTGTAATGGGCTGTAAAATGCGTATCAGAATTTGTTAATCACAGTGGCTTTTTCTCGAACCACAGATGGTTACAGACTCCACAGCCACAACCTAGGTGGCACAGGAGACACTCCAGCAGAAGGCGGGCGTTCGCGCAGGCGAATGCGCTCCCGTAATGGTCACGTTCACGCTATTGTGCTCCCATTGGCACTGGTATGGCACGGCGTTTTTGCGAGCGTTTGACATCAGTTGCAACAGCCGAGCTAACTTGCATAGTTTGAAGCATCTGCCCGCCAGCAGCCTTTACTTTCCCGTTCGCAATTTAGCGCGGCTTGGAAGGCTACCAATTCTCGGTACACATTTCCTGCCGATTCTCGTACACCTAAGTCTGTTTTGGTCCCCGGACTACACCATCGGCCCGAGAATGCGAGCTATCTCGCCTTTTCACGGTCAGTGCACTTCAAGGGTTGTCCGCGGCTTACTAATGTACACTAAAAACTGAGAAAGTGCTGGGCGCTCTTTTTGGGAGCATACTTTCTTGTTTCATATATCACTCTCTTTTCTAGATAAACCACCTTTTTTAGAGGCAGAGTTCAGAAATTCCACCATAACGGGTCAAAGCACTCCCCCTCAACAGATTAACATACGCTGCCTGAAGCAGAGTAGCATGACCCCACCGGAGAGAGTAACAGTACTCCTCAGTAAAAAAATAACAGAACTTGGGCGATTGGGATTTTTCGTTGTTTTTAACGAACTTCCTCAAGCGCGGATGGTACGAATGGCTAAATACAAGCACTACTACTACAAAAAAGAAAGGTGTAAAAACCTGTGGTGTGGAACTCGAGCCTTTGACCTCCAGACACACTGCAGATTGCCAGTCCGTCACGCTAGCCACTACCCCATGCTGAATGAGGCGTGTGGGCGTTTAGTTTTTAATGTCATAACTAAAATGTTAAAAATATGTCTGCATTTTTTGTTTAGGCGCGTAGATTTGAGTGTCTCCGCGCTTTTCAAAACACTGTTGGTAATGTATTTACTGTGTTTGTTTTGATCTTCGCGAGATCAAAACGTCTCTTCGACACGTTTTACTGTAGAAAACGGGAGGTTAGCCCAAAATATTATATGAACGTCATTTACACTTACTCACTAAGTTGTTAGTCATTTCTGCTTACTAAACATTGCGCATCAGAAGTGTAAATTAAATAACTTAATTTTTCTTTTAACCCCTTGGACATATTTTCGGTCATTCTGGTTGATATTGTACGACTAAAGCCGCCATACTTCACTGTAGCCGTACCATTCGTTAGGCTTACGGCACCGTCTCCCTTGTGCGAAGGTCGTAGCTAAAAACGTGGATAATAATAAAAAGAGGACGTCATAGTCGTTTGTGTAAACTTTCGATCGTGACCGATTGAATTAGATAGTATTCGTTTATTTGGCTACACAGATCCAAAGCTAAAAACATGGATATTAAGAGTTTCAAGTGCCTTCCAGTGCGCTGAAATTCACTGACTTGCTCTGGAAACGCTGTTCTTTTTGTTAATCGTCTCTAATGCCTTCGCAAACAAATGCAGGACATTTTACTGCATATATATATGGTTAGTAGGTAGCGCTAATCACTTGCAGTGTGCCTACGCATCTAAAAGCAATCAAGAGCAAGAGTATAACCTTGTTTTACTCTCTCATGCCTGAAGAGTATTTCGGAATTTAGCTCCCTCAAAAATAGGAAGAGTAGAAAGCTGTTTCACCCTTTCGTTTCATAGAGAGTGAAAATCATTTGTACTCTATCTGAAATTCTTGGAGAATAGAAAAACACTCTGAAGAGTAACTAGACCCTCTGCAGTTTTTAGTGTTGAAGGTTTGACTAAAAACTGATGTGCGCGTGCTGAGCGCCAGGGCTGCGTTGGGATTGATGACGTCAGTCAAGACAGCCAACGGCGCACGTATTTGGGTACGAAACTGAGAACGAGCTAACTGATAGCACAGCCAATCAAGACCACTCGTCACACCGATACCGAATGGTTTTAGATGCGAAGCAGATGTTTGACTAGCCTTAGTAATGCTGCCCGTCTGTGTCTCCGTGCCAACGCACCGCACCACGCTTCGCTCGCTGTAGGTGCTGTGGCGGTACCTGGTAAGTCTATAATGGCTAGTAAGGTTTTCCTAATGTCGTGAACGAGGCGAAAAAGCTGAAAGATTTTACGATACAGTCACCATAAGGCACAAGCGCCCGTTGGCACGCGGCATTAAAGTGTCCGCGTACGCGCCCTTGAGTGTTTCTCGTTTGAACCAAACTTTGTGGTAACGGTGCAAACTTGCTGTTCCGGTCACACGGGGTGCCGATAAATTGTAAACGAAGGGAAAAAAACAGATTTTCGCTGTATGCTACCAGGTTATCTTCATCTGAACAGCACATACAAACGGGATATAAAGCGCGTACGGAACTAAGATATAGGAGATTCAGGGCTTCAGTCCCAGTTTATTATAATTCATTTCCACACAGTTGCGTTTGAGTATGAAGACATAAATAACCATATAATTTTACTGCGCCTACATCAAAAACGAAATACTACAACCACATAAAAAGACGCAAAGACCAGTGTTTTGGCGCAGAATGCAGGCAAACAATGACAAAAAGATAAAGAGAGCCCCATAAAGATAGCTCCATGAAATAAACACTAAATCATAAATAAATATTTCAAACGAGCGTCAAACCGCAATACGTTGAAATTTATGCAGGCGTGAGGAATAAATATTCAACACATTATGAAGCTCCAACAAGCCAAATGAACATACATTACCATGAAAAAGGAAAAACAATAATTAAAAGTCAAGCAACAGCTTGATGCAAACTTTAATTTCTCAGTGCCCCAATTTCCATTGACATTTGGGAACAAAATCGCAATTCTTGCGTGAGGTTTGAACCGTGGTTACTGGCACTGCTGCATTTTTAGGTGTTTTTGTTTGCCGCGTATTGAGGCCACGTTCTTATTCAGTGACTTTGTGAAAAAGTGTGGCTTAGTGAATGCGCAAAACTTCGTCACGTCCCCAGTGAGCCGCCACCTAAGTACTGTGCAACCAATTAGTTCGAATCACAGCTTTGAAGAAAAATCAAAATGCTGGTCGTTCGCGATCAATTCCTACAACCTCGCCGTTGATCACGTGCTCGAAGGTTGACATAGCGGTCAACAAAATGTCGCGAAAACACAACACACGTCTCGTTAAGATCCATGTCTCTTCTTCTAATGTTTTGTGCCCACTCTTGCAGGCGTACTTGTTCCGCGGGAGAATAGCTTTTCTTCGCGGGTCTTGCATCCGCCTTTGCATATTGGCACGAAGAAAGTTCTCCTTTTCTTTTCAGCCAAATGGTACGTGGAAGCGCCTAGACAGATTCGCATTTGCACGCGGGCACAGCATGAACCTCTCTAGACGCAGCTCAGAATGATATTGCAGCAACCACCGAAGTTCCAGTGGACTCTCCCCCAGCCCCCCCTTCAAATCAGAAATTGTGGCTTTCCCGCTCTCCTTCCACGTACGATCTAAACAAGACATACTGCTCTTCAAAGTAAATGACACGCTGATCTTCAAGGAACTTTTATCTGCAACCGCTTTCTGCATGCGTAGATAAGCCCAATAAAGCGGGTTGATTTCCCATATTGCAATTGGTCCTATGTTGAAAAAAACAAAAAGACAGGTGCGTGATTTGTTGCAAACTTCTTTTTGCTAGTACTTCATCAGTCTGGCAGTTACTTGTTGACCATTCCAGCCTTTTTCAGCTGAAGCATCCACCTTGATTTGAGGGAGGGGAAGCGCAGGTAAAATTTCATTTTGAGGGAGATAGATATCATGCTAAAGGTACGAATACACTGGTGGAAAGCGTCCTTTCGCGGCATAAAGCACGTCTTTGCCCCCCCCCCCTCCCTCCCCGCAGTGATAAGCGGCACGCTGGGCACATCTGTAGGAGTCACGTGACAACAGTCTCGAGCGGTCTCAGAGCGGCTCGCGAGATTTCGCGCGCTTTTTCGTCGTCTTTTCTGAGCTCTTCGACTTTCCGGTGCAGTTGTGCGGACAATGGCAGACGATAACTACCTCCTCGCAATGCTCAACCTAGCCGCAATAACGTGTCTGCTGTTGCTTCTGCATCGTATTCCTGCACGTGTTTCTGTGTTCCAGCAGTAGTTGGTGAATTCATTCGCACTCAACATGCAATGAGCGACGCAACTACAGCTTACTGGTGGTTAATCCAAACAGATTCTATATCATCACATTAGTTCATTTTTGCTTCCTTCTCTTGCAATCGGGCATCGTCTTAACATAGCGAAATGTCTAGAGCCTAACCTCCTCTAAAAAGCGTTCGCAGTCCATGGCGCCGTTGTCAGGTCATCAGCGCTCACAACTCGCACTCGGAAAAACGATGGTGCGGGAAAAACGACGGACAAAAAAAAATAAAGCAAACGAGCCCCTTACATTGCTACGGCGACTACCGCGCTCGTCACTGATTGACACTTTACTTAGGCGGCAGCGGCGAAAATAGCGCGAGGAGCGATTGGGTCAGATGGATGTATCCGGCTGTGCAGTTTAGATCAGGCGGTGGCTCGCACCACCTAGCCGTGAAGTTAAGTACTATCACTGTGTGTTTAAAGATTGAATTTTACTCGAGCTTCGATTGTAGCCACCAATCAGATCCTACCCGTTTAAAGTCTATTATGCCTTCACGGTCCCTAAACCCTAAGGCTTTAAAAACTTTGGCACCATTATCTTCGACTAAAGGGTGGAGCCCTTTACAGAACATTATCCATTGTTCAGCCGTTTCTTCCTCCTCTGCACATGGACTACATGGTGTGTGTGCCTTCATATTTCGCTCGGTGTGTCTTGGTCCGCAATTATCCTACTCTAGCCTCGAAAAGCAGATAACTACACTGACAATAGTTTTAGATCTTTTCCCTTGCAAGGTCCTGCCTGAAAGTTCGGTAGATCTCCAATGATGATTTCGTAAGCATTTCCATCTTCCACATGTTCCTCTCTGTTTCCGTAACGTTCTTCTTAAGCGATATTTCCTTTTGGCTTGGTATTCTGCTGCTGTCTAAATACTTGCTTGGTGATTTTCGAGTTCGTTTCCTTCATTTAGTAACGACATCCTTCATGTACAAGTAACTGAACATTTTTCTAGCCCAACGCTCCTCTCCCATTTTTCTCAATCGGCCCTCAAAGTCTATCTTGCTGCTACCTTCCCTGCACTCAAACGATGTCCATCCATGTCCTCATGAGCCCCATATTTGGAGTATTCCCGTGTGCTCCCAAAGCAAGTCTACCTATGCCCCATTGTTTAACTCCTAATCTTGCTTGTACTTCTGATTTCATGCACAAGACTGAATTGTCGAACGTCAAACCCGGGACCATAGCACCTTTCTAAATCCTCTCACAGCGTCATACCTATTGTAGTTCCAAAGTGCCCTATTTTTCATTACAGCTGCAGTCCTTGTGCCCTTAATCAAAACATATCTTTTGTGCTCCCTTATATACTCAGCCCCGTTATTTATTCATACGCCCAAGTATTTGTATTTATTCACTTTATAGCGTGACATCCTGTATCTTATGCCTACTGCATTCGTTATCTATAAAAATCCCAATTGCCGAATTTTTTCTGCAGAACTTCAAATTTAACCTATCTCCCTCATCACCACAGATGTCTATCAATCCCTGCAGATCTTCGTTGTTGTCACCTATTAAATCTAGATAGTCTGCATACATCAATGCTGGTAATGACTGTTCAACGTGTTTTTCTTGCTTGGCAAAAGGGAGGCTGAATCTGGGTCGACTCCCTTCTAATTTGGCGTCTTTTCCCTGGAGCTATAAATACCAAAGATCTAACATAACAAAGCCCGCGTTGTATCTCTAAAGGTTCAGATACCTGTTCTTCCCATTTGATAACTACCATGTTACTTTTATACATATCTTTTAGAATATTAGTTATCCTATCTTCTACATCTAGCGTGTTCAGTGTTCCGCACTTGTCTTTTTGAATCACACTATCGTAAGCTCCCTTGTTATCTAGAAATGTCAGCCATGGGGACCTGTGTTCTTTTTCCGCTATTTGATTACACTGCATCAATGAAATCACATAAGCCTCCAACCTCCTTCGTCTACGGAACCCGTTTTGTAGTTCTACCAGCACCCCCTCATTCTCCACCCATGTCTGTAGTCTTTACTACGCTATCTGCATCACCAGCCTCTAAAGTACTGATGTCACTGTTATACGACAGTAGTTTATATCGGCTTTGTCCCCCTTTCCTTTATAGGTCATGCTCATCCTGCTCAGTTTCTACCCATTGGGAGCTTCACCATCCATTAATGCTTTGCTTGCTGCCTCTCTTCTTCCTTCCTTAGCGTTGAGTCCTATTTCCTTTTTTTTGCATAATTTGGATGCCGTCAGGGCCTGTTGATGTGCTGTTAGGAACTCTTTTCTCTGCTCTTCCCCCCCTCATTGTCCCAGTGGAACCACTGAGGTAATTCGTCCATCCTCATCTGGTACGGTGCATGCAGCGCTTTTTTGGTGTTCGAATTTTTTTGTCATCATTGTTTATATATAATCCATTGCCTCATCTCCATTTAGTCTGACCCTTTGATCTATAGTTATAAACCTGTGTTTCATGCTTGTCTTGTTACTTTAAGATTTAAGATGGTTCCGATACTTTGCAGCTGCCTTTATATCTTTTTTGTTTACTTCCTCCAATCATTGGGCCCCTTTTCTTCTGATCTTTTCACTGATGAAATCGGACGCCTCCCTTCTGCAGCTCAAAGCGTTATCACTTCTTTTACGTCATCTTCGGGTTCACCCTTCTGTTTGGTATCCTTGTTTTCTCTGGAGGCTTCCTGACGTCTTACTCTGCCTCTCTCAACTTCCTCATAACCCACGAGCTCTTGGGTTTGTGTCTGCTTTTCACGGTTGATTTGACTCGTACTTTAGCAAGCTCTAACTCAAACAATGAATTTTTATTTGTGTTTGTCGACTCTGTTTTAGTGTCCTCGGTGATATTTTCTGAATTTCTTTAGTTGCTATTTCGATTTGCCTTTCTGAATCAATATTTCCGCGTGGTTGCCTTTTCGATTTCATTTCTCTTCCAAAACCCAGCTTGATACGTTTGTGATCAATACCTAAGCCTCTGAACCCATATTCATCCATGTTTATAACCCTTTATGCCATCATACATCTAATATGACATTATTGTGTAATTTATCGTCGACTGCAGCCTTCCCACCTCTCATGTCATCTTCCCTTCGCATTTCTCGGTGCGGTTGCAAATGATTAAATCATTCTTTTCACACATATCCAATAGCATTCTGCCTGTGCGTCAGTATATCCATCCAGACCTTCTAAGTGCCCATTCATGTCTTCTAATATAGTTACCTCGCACTCGTCTCCTAGTTCGTCAGTGTCATTTTCTATGCACTGCACCAATTATTGATTTTCCTCTCTGGTTTTTGCCCCTGTCCGCAAGTAAACAAAAACCAGGAGCGTCATTTATCTTGCGACTGTTTCTTTTAGCACTAAATGTTCTTTGCACTCCTGCTGACCATTTGCAACTGTGTACTTTTATGAATGAATGCCTAATAACCACCCCCCTTTCTGCTGAATTCTGTTCTATTACAATATTCTCACGCGTAGTCCGGGTTGTTTGGAGGTTGTTCCATGTCCCTAACCGATGGTATGTGTGTTTCTACAAAACCAAATACCATCGGTCTCTGGTCTCTCAGCTGTTCTTCTATCTCTACCCACTTCAGGCTATTCCTGCCACCCTGCACGGTAATATATTGTCACGTTACGCACGACAAACTTGATACAATGGGCTCGTTGAGTCGACTAGCCAAGCAGCAGCTCAGATAGATCGTCTTTGTCCTCTTTGACTCATCGATCTCACCCAAGAAAATTATGCGGGAATATTGTTCCCCCCCCCCCGCTTTGAAAGCATCGACTCGATGCTCGTAAAGAAAAAATAATGAAGGCATACACACGCAGATATAGAGAACCAAAAGAGGAAGAGTGCCAGTACTCGCAGCGCAAATGAGAAAGTTTCGCCAACGCTTGCGCCAAGCGCAAAAAGAAAAGGCATAAAAAAGGAGTACACAAACAGCAGCAGCAAGGCAAAGTCACGGCAGGTCGTAGCACGTGAAACCACAAAGGCTACTGTGTGAAGTAGAGCTTCAGCCGAACGACATGCGCGGTTTCGGACCGAAGCTGTCAACAAAAAGACGCTGTGCCGTCCTGAAATACCTCGTAGGTAACATCTGTGACACGTCTAAGAACCTTGTACAGTCCAAAATAATGGCTTAAGAGTTTTTCGGATAAGCCTGGTCGCCGGACAGGGATCCACACCCACACTTAGTCCCCAGGGTGGTAGGTGACGTTTCGATGGCGAAGGTTGTAACGTCGTGCGTTTGCATCTTGTTGGTGACTGGTGTTTATGCGAAGTAGCTGAGGAGCTTTTCGGCGTATTGAGTGTGTGGGATAACATACCTTTATTGTTTCCGCACTGAAGGTTCTATAACGACTGCCTCTGAATCGGGGAACACCCAGTTTTCTTGCTTCTTTCGGGCGAGAGTGTTCTTATCGCGGGCGCCCGTGTTTGCAGGCATCGCCGTGGCGTGCAGGCGCAGAAGTGGCACCGCCCTGTTTCGCCACACCACCCCCCCACGCATATAGGAGCCGTCAGGGTTGAAGACTGTTTGGGGACCCGTACCTGGCGTCGAAGTCGGTTGGTGTAGGGTGCGAGCCTAGAAGTTGGGGGCTGTTGTCGGCGAATCACGGGAGGCGTGCGGGGGTGGGTAGGCTCCAGGGACAGGGTGTATGATGGCTTTAGGCCGTCGATGGAAACGCGTACATCCTTTCCACTGATTTTCAGGGTGAATGTTTTGTCGTCGCGACCAATGACTTTGTAAAATCTGGATTAAGGCGGCTGGAAAGGTGCGCATACGGTGTCGTCGCGGAGGAAGGCGTGCGAGCATGTTGCCAGGTCCTTAAGCACCAACGGGGTCGGCTTGGTGTGGCGAGCCGCGGGTTAGGGGTGCAGCGCGCCCATTGTGCGACGGAGTCGAGCGACGAAGTCTGCAGGCTTCGAGCTGGTTACATCAGAAGTCGGAGTGGAGAGGAGTTCTCCAGGTAGGCGAAGCGGCTCCCCGTATACGAGTTCCGCGGGCGTGGCTTGAATGTCTGGCTTGAAAGTTGCGCGCAGACCGCGAGCGATGGCGGGAAGAGCTTCGAGCCAGGTTGAGTGAGGGTGGCACATGAGGCTGCCTTGAGCTAGCGGTGAAACCGTTCAATCATCCCGTTGACGCGAGGGTGGTAGCTAGTTATCCGTGAACGCTCGAACACGGTGGAGAGCCCGAGGAGCCTAAAAAGTTGAGATTCGAATTGCTTTCCTTGATCAATGGTGACTCGACGAGGAGTGCCGAAGCGTGAAACCCAGCCAGAGAAGAAGGCTGATGCGACGTTTTCTGCCGTGATCCTTTCGAGCGGCCACACCTCGGGCCAACAAGTGTAACGATCGATGGCGGTGAGGCAATAGAGGTAAGGGCCGGCTGGTGGGAGGGGGCCAATGATGTCGATGTGGACGTGCTGGAACCGTTCCGTCGGGAGGGGGAATTCTCCGAGTGGCGACGTGACGTGCCGGGCGATTTTGGCGCGCTGGAATTGCATGCTTGTGCATGCCCAGGTGCGGCAGTCCCGTTGCATTGAAGGCCACACGTACCGGTCAGTCACGAGGCCTGTAGAAGCGCGGATGCTGGGATGACTGAGGTTGTGTAACTGGTCAAAGAGGCTTTGGCGACGCAAAGAAGCGACGTATGGTCTCACTCGTCCTGTTTATATGTCACAGTAGAGAGCGTTCGTTGTCCCAGGGATGGTAACTTTTTGAAGTTGAAGGGAACAGCCATTCTCGAGGAGCTGCTGGAGTTCAGTGTTCGTTTTCTGAGCTTCGGCGAGGGCATCGGTTGTAACGGTTGGTAACTCGACAGCCGAGACGTGAGAGAGTGCGTCGGCGACCATGTTTTCCTTTCCGCTGATGTGGCGGATATCTGTGGTGATTTAAGCGATGAAAGACAGATGGTTCTGCTGGACCGGTGGAAATTTTTCGCGGCGTTGGGAGAAGGCGTAAGTGATAGGTTTATGGTCGGTGTATATTGCCGCGAACGTAATAACAGACAGTGACGAAACGACGTGTTGCTTGCCCTCAGACCAGGACGCAAAAGCCCTCTTCTTTCTCCACTTCCCAGATATTCCACCTACAGTTGATGGATCATACCTATTACCTGTGACATTACTCCCTCTCCTCGAAAAGCATCGGCTCGATGCTGGTAATGAGCGTTGAAAAAAAATGACAAAAAAAGATGCTGCCGTGGAACCCAACAACTCCGTCGTAAGGCCAAAATGGGCTGGCGTCAAAGAAGTACTCAACAAAGAAAGGAGTAAGTACATAAGACAATAAAGAAACCAAAGTGACAAAAAATAGTCATTGCATGGTAAGTTAGTCTACGTTCGATGGATGACGGGAGAAATATGGCTTCAGTCTTGACACGTGAACCACATCATTTTGTGGAAACCGACGGGAACGTCTTGAGGTGCCCTCAGGGAGAGCTTCATACGTAACGTCACTGAGTCGGCGCAAAACTTTGTAAGGGCCGAAGTAGCACCGAAGCAACTTCTCAGAGTGACCACTCTGTCGGATGGGAGTCCACACCCAAACTTCATCGCCTGGTTGGAAGGTAACCTCTCGGTGTGTAAGGTTGTAGCGGTGTGCGTCGGCAGTTTGGCGAGCCTCAATACGGCATCCGGCGAGTTGACGGGCCTCCTCGGCGCGTTGAGCGAACAATGCAGCGTCCGTGTTGAACATGCTCAAGTTGTTGGAAAGGAGCATTGCGTCGAGCATTGTAGTGACCTCTCGACCATGAACTAAGCAAAAAGGGGTGAAACCTGTACTCTCTTTGACTGCTGTATTGTAAGCAAAAGTTACGTTAGGGAGTATATCATCCCAGTTCTTGTGATCAACGGCCACATACATTGACAGCATATCTGTAATGGTCTTGTTCAACCGTTCAGTGAGTCCATTTGTTTGGGGGTGATGACCTATAGTTTTCCGATGTTCTGTACCACTTAGTCTCAGCACTTCTTTAAGCATCTCTGTGGTGAAAGCTGTACCACGATCAGTAATTATCAAAGCTGGCGCTCCGTGACGGAGTACAATGCTGGTGACAAAAAAACTGTGCGATTTCGGCTGCGGTAGATTTGGGCAGGGCTTTTGTTTCGCTGCAACGCGTTAAATAAACGGTGGCAACCACAGTCCACCGGTTTCCAGACGAAGAGGTGGGAAATGAGCCGAGCAAGTCAATGCCAATTTGATGAAATGGTGTCTTCGGCGTGGCGATGGGCTGTGGTCGTCCTGCTGGTCGAACAGGTGGAGTCTTACGGCGTTGGCAGTCGCGGCATGTGCGGACGTACTGCTTGACTGTCTTCGCGAGGCGGGGCCAGTAGTATGAGCGGCGAATTCTTTCCAATGTGCGCATGTAGCCAAGGTGTCTGGATGATGGTTTGTCGTGACAAGCATGTAAAATATCGTCCCGAAGCGAGGTCGACGCAACCAGTAGGTAAGTAGCCTGGGTATGGTCGAAATTGTTCTTATAGAGGACTCCATCCCTGATGCAGAACGAGGCCAGCGAACGTGCGAAGTTTCGACGAAGGCTGCGTTTTCGGCCTTCAAGGTAGTCAATCAGCGGGCTTAGCTTCATGTCGTCGCGTTGTTGTTGAGCCAAGTCAGTTGCTGACACAGAGAAAAGGAATGTATCGTCCTCTTCAACGTCCGCGTTCGTACTTCCAATTGGTGCACGTGAGAGACAGTCAGCATCAGTGTGTTTGCGTCCTGACTTGTGAATGACTTTAACGTCAAATTCTTGCAGCCGAAGGCTCCAGCGTGCTAGACGACCAGAAGGGCCTTTGAGGTTGGCGAGCCAGCATAAAGAATGGCGGTCGCTAACTACTCGGAATGGTCGACCGTATAAATAAGAGCGAAACTTTGTTATAGCCCAAACAACGGCTAAGCATTTTTTTCTGTTGCAGAGCAGTTTTTCTCTGCAGATGATAGTGTTCGACTTGCATAGGCAATCACGTGCTCTACGCCATTTTTCCATTGAACCAGTACAGCTCCAAGTCCGACGTTGCTGGCAACCGTGTGTAGCTCTGTCGCAGCGTTATCGTCAAAGTGACCAAGTACAGGTGGAGCTTGGAGATAGTTTCGTAGCGTGTCAAAGGCGTGATGCTGAAAGGCGTGATGCAAAGTGGCATTATTCAGGTTTGAGAGAATGTCCAGCTGTTCGAATCGCCTGAAGAACTACCTGTAAGCGCTGGACGTGCTGCTCAAACGTGTCCGAGAAGACGACCACTTCATCAAAGTAGACAAGACACGATTGCCATTTTAGCCCAGAATGAACCGTGTCCATCATTCTTTGAAAAATAGCTGGTGCCGAGCATAAGCCGAATGGAAGGACCTTGAACTCGTAGATTCCGTCAGGAGAATTGAAGGCGGTCTTTTCCCGGTCGCGCTCATCAACAGATATTTGCCAATAGCCGCTGCGTAGACCCATGGAAGAAAAGTAACGAGCATTGCGAATGCGGTCCAGCGAGTCGTCTATTCGTAGTAAAAGATACACGTCTTTCTTCGTGATCTTATTCAACTTTCGGTAGTCGACGCAAAATCGCAGAGTACCATCTTTTTCTTTACTAACACAACAGGGGACGCCCAGGGACTGGTCGATGGCTGGACGACATCGTCCTTGAGCATCTGCTGGATCTGTTGGCGTATAACGTCTTGTTCTTTTTGCGAGAGTCTGTAGGCATGCTGTCGAATGGGTCTCTCGGTAGGGTCGGTGATGATACGATGATTGGCAAGCGGTGTTTGGTTAACTTTCGAAGTCGTAGTGAAGCAGTCCCGAAATGAGCAGAGTAGCTTCAAAAGATATTCCCGTTGTGCAGACGGTAGGATCTGGTTTACGTCGAGAGTGCTTGCAAATGTCATGGCGCAATCGTCGCACGACGAAAGAGCAGATAATGTTGAGGGACCAGGGACGTCAGCAATCGGTATGCGATCGCAGTGTGTTTGGTAAGATGGCGATACTCCTCGCTGAAATTCGTGACTAATAGGCAAGCCTGCTTTCTACTGGGCTGAACAATACCTCGGGCAACGCAGATTTGTTGTGAAAAAAGTAGGGACAAGTTTCCTTCTGCAATTACAGCATCGGGGACGTCTTGGTCACATTCAACGTTGATAAAAAGGCTGCTGCGGGTAGGCAGAGTAACAAATTCGGAGGATACACGTCGGGCAGCCTTCGATGAGCGGGAGTTTTCCGGTTCAGGTTGAAACGGGTTCTTGAACGACACCTGCAAGTCTCGTAGGTCAATAATTGCGCCGTGTTCGCGAAGAAAGTCCAGCCCTAGAATGAGTGGACGGGAGCACACAGGTAATACGAGGAAAGACCCTGTGAGCGTCGAAGCACGGACTCGAACACAGGCTGTGCACATTCCAGTTGGCGTGACGAGTTGGCCCCCGGCCGTGCGCAACGGCGGTCCTTGCCAAGGGGTAGTTACCTTTCTCAGTTGGGATGCTAGGGCGCTGCTCATAACCGAATAATCGGCGCCGTTGCCGACGAGGGCAGTGACGACGTGATTATCGACGTGTACGGTGATATCGGCGGAAACAGTCTTATCACTTTCGGAAACGACTGGAAAGTCAGAACGGTCTTCGTCGGGTCTTTGCGTCGAAGGAGGCTGTTAGACAGTTCGTTGGGACGCGGCTTCACCCCCAGGAGCCGCGGTTTCTAGTTTCCCCTGTGGGGACTCGGTGACCAGGCTCTGAAAGGAGCATAAGATGACGAGGGAATGCTTGGTGACGTGGGGCGGCGAGGTGATGGTGATCGTGATTTGGGGCGTTGACAAGGCGACGAGCTTGCTGGCCCGTAAGGTACGCTTCGATGTCGCGGGGACGCTCACCGTAACGCGGGCACCGAGCATCAGGGGGAAAGCTGCGGAGACCAAGTTGGCGGTACTGGCATTTACGGTAGACGTGACCCGCTTCGCCACAGTGGTAGCAGAGTGGACGGTTATCGGATGTACGCCACACGCTAGCCTTTGTGGCGTTCTGCCGCGATCCAGACGACCGATAAGTTGGTGCACTCGGAAACCTTGAGGCGGGTGGTGGAGTCGAAGAGGTACCCTGGAATCGATGGCTAGCCTGATCCATTCTCCCCATGGTGGGATCAGGCCCATGTGGTGCAGGAGATCGCAGAGCCACCGCATAAATCAGCACAGGGGCCCCAGGCCTTGTTGGCGCGAGTGGGGTGACCATTTGTCGGATCTCATTGCGGATTAAGTCTGCGAGAGCACTATCGGGTGGTTGGGGTCCCGCTGCTTGGAGGTGGCGCAGCTCGTTCCGCACGACGCTTCTTATGAACTCAGTGAGGGCATGCCTCTCGCTGTCAGCCCCGATAAAGCATGCAGCAGGGGTCACGTCGTGGCGTTCATACTGTGACAACCTGTACTGGAGAGTACGCTCCATTGTGGTTGCCTCATTTATGAACTCTGCCACAGTCGTCGGTGGATTGCGCACGAGTCCGGCAAAGAGCTGCTCTTTTACCCCACGCTATAAATGCCGCACCTTCTTTTCCTCGGACATTGCAGGGTCAGCAGGCTTGAAGAGTCAAAGCATGTCCTCGACAAACATCGAAACTCTCTCGTTGGGTCGTTGGTTCCAAAACGAGATAGCCTGCTCTATCTACTCTCTGTTTTCTTTCAGTGCTGCGGTACGCATCACAAAACTGTCGGCTGAACTCATGCCACGTCGCAAAGGCACCCTCGTGATTCTCGTACCACGTTTTTGCAGAGTATTCTAACGCAAAGTAAACTCTCCGCAGCTTGCGAGCTTCATCCCATTTGTTGATGTTGGCAACTCGATTGAAGTGGTCAAGCCAGTCGTCAACATCTTCATAAATGTCTCCATGAAATGAGCGTGGTGTTTGCGGCGCATGAAAAACATGCGGGAGAAAAGAATAGGCTTCGTTAGTTTGACTCGCCTGGTTGTTAATTGAAGTTGCCATCTCGTCTTGAGAGAGAGGACCGTACTCGGGAGATAGTCCTCGCAGGCGGCAACTGCTTCTTGCCGTGGGAGCTGTAGCTGTCTCCAAGTAGCTCGGTGTGTCGGCTGAAAATCTGCAGCCGAGGCGAATTTACCCAGCACCTCCTGTGATGTTATGTTTGGGTCAGGATTCGCTCCAGAAAGAAGGATGCAGCACGCAAGTGGACAAACACACGTAGGACATCTTTACGCACGCGACAGGACTCAACGAATAGTAAAAGTTACATTTGACATAAGGGGTGCTACGCGATATAGTCAAGCAGTAGCGTACAGTTTTTTGTCGGAGCCGATGAGGTCGTCGAGCCGAAGACGTCATCCGTAGACCGTCTGTCCGATCCCGTAGCTCGGTTCTTGGTCTGGCCGCGTGAAGTCCCGGAGGTCCACTCCGCTGCAGTTGATGCCGGGACGCTGCACCCAAGGGACCCGCTCCACGGTGGACGCCCTCGGCCTGTGCGTGCTCGTGGGCCGAACCCTGAGTGTGCCCGTCTGCACACAGCGTCAAGGCCTTGGCCCGGCCTCGTGCACGTTCCCTGGCCCGACCTCCTCGTAGCGGAACAGGCGGGGTACCTGTCGATCTCCTCGTAGCCGAAAGTCCTAGATATGACGGACGGGGTACCTGTCGGGGACGGTGCGGGCGTTGAGGGCGCAATAATCTCCGCAAGGGCGCCAGCCATTGGTCTTCTTTGGTACCAGATGAAGCGGTTAGGCGTATGGTCCCTCCGAGCGGCGGGCAGTACCTTCGCGGAGCATGGCTTCGAATTCGGCCTGTGCGATTCATAGGCGGTCTGGGGCTAGCCGACGGGCGCGGCATGAGACCAGGGGCCGGGATTAGCACGAATGTAGTGCACGGTTGAGTGGCGCACCTCTCGCGGACGCCCGCTAGCTCGAGTCAGGTCGGGAAATTCTGCGAGAATATCATGGTATGGCAACTGGTTCCCAATGGTGAGTGCCTTGACGTTAGGCTGTAGGGTGGTCGCACATTGGCCCGGCGTGAAGAAACCTGTTGTAGCGTCAAAAAGTCGGTCATATCGGCAGTCAGGTAGAAGACTGTAGTAGGCTAAGAAGTCGGGCCCGATTATCGGCTCTGTGACGTCGGCGATGACGAAATTCCATAAAAAATCTCGACAGAGGTTTTTGAAGTTGCTGTTAAAGGGGAGCGAGCCGTAGGTCTTGATGCTCAAATGGTTCACCGCGCTGAGCTCAGAGGACGTGCGAGGACGTTTGTCACGCAGGAAGGTTCGGGGAAAGCAACATATGTCGGAGTCATAGTCGACGAGGAACCGCCGCTTTGTGACTTGGTCGGTGACAAATATGCGAGGACCTCTAAGTTGGCAGCTCGCGGCCGTCGCTACGGGCTGCCGTTGAAGTTTCCCTGACGTCCAGCTGAGCAAGGTGGTTGACATTTCCGGACTTTGTCCCCGAAGCGGCGATGCTAGTAGCAGGGGCGGTTAACATTTCCGTGCGATGAAGCGGCGTTGTTGTCTTGGCTTTGGTAGCGTTTTTGTGGACGCAGCTTTGGGCTTTGATCCAGGCGCCTTTGAATTGAGTCCAGCTGACGGGTGATTTTCTCGACACGGCGCGCGAGCTCGCTGCTGGACTGTCGGGTGTCAACGGCGTTGACGGTGAGAGGCGATGCTGGGAACGAAATCTCGACGACTTGATCAGCGATGTGAAAGAGCTGGTCTAGCGGAAGATTCGGCTGCACCTGGAGGATTGCCTGCGCATGTGAGGGTAGACGCTGAATCCAGATGATACGGAGGAGGAAGTCGTCGACCGGGGTGCTGCCCAAGAGGTCACGCGTGTAACGCAGCAGCTGCGATGGCCTGCAGTCCCCGAGTTCTTCGTGTTCGAATAGGCGACGCACCTTCTCGTCTTGTGAAGGTGAAAGCCGGCGGATCAGTTCCCTCTTCAGGTGTAGGTAGCGGTCATCAGCCGGGGGATTCGCAAGTATATCTCGAATCTCAGCCACACAGCGAGAGTCTAGATGGGCGACGACGTAGTCATACCACGTCCGGTCCTGGGTGATGCGTGCCGTGGAAAGAGTGCCTCGACTTGAGCAAACCATACGTCAGGCGCCTCTGCCAAAAATGGCGGAAGTTTGACGGCAATGCGACAAACGTCCGTGTTCGTGGCGGCCGCAGCAATCGAGGCACCCGAGGTGGCGGGGACCGCTGGAGCGAAGTTTTGGGGGGCGTGACCCAAGTGGGGTGGTGCACGGTTGTCGGACGAGAGTGCTTCATTTTCATTGCGCTGCTGCTGTTCCCGGAGCTGCAACTCGTGGTCCTGGATCACTTGCTGCTGGGCCTGCAGTTGTTGCAGTTGTACTTGTTGTTGAAGCGCAGCAAGGGTTTTCTTGTCGGCCATGGCGGTGCGGTACGTTCGTTTTCCGAGTCACCAGATGTGGGATAACATAACCTAATGTTTTCGCACTGAAGGTTCTACAACGACTGCCCCAAATGTCTTGATGCGGGCTCGTCGTGGCATGCAAGGAGGATCTCATCACGCATGTCGGTAGGAAGAACGAGTAGGAAGGCTTTGTCGCTACCACGGTCGTTTTTCTTGTAAAGAATTTCTCTTCTTAGACAAAAAGAGGACAGTTCGCGAGCAATATGTTGAGTAACCTGTGAGTTCCGGCCTTCCAGGGAATCAATAGCTGGATGTAACTCCTCGTCTGCCCGCTGTTTTAACATAAATTCTGAATCACTAACTGCTCCGAGAAAGGCATGTTCGTCCTCGAAGCCCCTGACAGCGTGCTCCACAGGCACTTGAGAAAGCGCGTGGGCATCTTCGTGTTTGCGCCCTGACCTGTACACAGTCGTAATGTTGAACTCCTGCAAACGCAAACTCCACCGAGTGAGATGGCCGGATGAATCTCTGAGATTTGCCAGCCAGCAGAGCGAGTGGTGGTCAGAAACCACTTTGAAGGGACGACCGTAGAGGTAAGGCCGACATGTGGTCGTCGCCCACATGACTGCGAGGCATTCTTTTTCTGATGTGGAATAGTTGGTCTCGGCTTGAAAAAGAGTAACTGGCGTAAGCTATCACATGCTCAATGCTGCTGTGTACAATGACAGTGCCAAGTCCGACGTTGCTGACATCTGTATTAATTTATGTAGCAGCAACCTCATGAAAAGGGGCAAGAACGGTGGCTGTTTGCATTCTCTGTCGTAGCACTGTAAACGCTGTATCTTGTTCTGCGCCCCAAGTAAAGGGCACGTCACCTCGGGTGAGTCACGTAAGAGGTTCAGCTATCTTCGAGAAGTTAGCAATAAATCGGCGATAATACGCGCACAAGCCGAGAAAACGATGTACTGCACTTTTATCTGATGGAACAGGGAACGCGGAGAAAGCAGCAGTTTTGTCTGAATCAGGTCGCACTCCTTCCGCACTAATGAGATGTCAAATTTCAGCTCTTCATAGCCGAAATGGCATTTTTTGGGTTTCAGTGTGAGTTCAGCTGTGCGAATGGCTTCCAGAACCTTTCTCAGGCGCTTCAGATGTTCTTGGAAGCTCTCTGAAAAGATGACCACATCATCGAAGTAGACAAGGCAGCTTTGCCACTTCAAGCCAGCGAGAACTGTGTCCATCATCCTCTGAAAAGTGGCTGGGCAGAACAGAGGTCGAAGAGAAGAACTCGGAATTGTAAAGTCCATCTGGAGTCACAAACGCGGTTTTTTCTCGGTCTCGTTCATTCACTTCGATTTGCCAATAGCCAATCTTTAGATCGAAGGACGAAAAATACTTCGCCCGTCGTAACCTGTCGAGAGAGTCGTCGACCCGTGGAAGTGGGCGGACGTCCTTTTTTGTGACGCTATTAAGCTTCCTGTAGTCAATACAGAATCGCAGCGTTCCGTCTTTTTTTTTCGCTAGACCGACCGGCGAGGACCAAGTGCTGCTGAATGGTTGCATAATCCCGTCATCTAGCACCTCTTTTACTTGTGCCCGAATAGCCTCGCGTTCTCTGGCAGAAACACGATAAGGTTGCTGCCGAATGGGGCGGACGTCATAGTCGGTACTAATTTGACGCTTCGTGAGGTGTGTTTGACAGATTTTGGAAGAAGAGGCGAAGGAAGATCGAAACTATCTTAAAAGGTCATGAAGTGCAGCCTTTCTCTCGTCTGACAGCGTCGAATTAATGTCGACGTGGTCTAGAAATTTCTGATCCTCATAGGTTTCCTCGGACGCGAAGCACTCCGTGATGTAGGCAACAGGGTCTCCATAGGCTAGGGTGGTTCCGTGGAAAAGATGCTGGTGCTCGTAGTTGAAGTTCGTACCTAATATCTGTGACTGTCCGTCACGGACACGCGCAACACTTCGGGCGGCGCATACACCTTGGAGTAGCAGAAGTGATAGGTTGCGTTCAGCCACCACGTCACCGTCTCGGAGGTCTTCACAAGTGATTTCGATGAGAACAGTCGCTCGAGGTGGCAGCGTCCCACTGTCGTCAGCAACACGCATCACAGGTCTACGGCAGTTATCAGCGTCTCGATATGTTGCGCCTTGAGTCGAGAAGGTCACGATGCGCTCACGGAGATTTATGATCGCATCGTATTCCCGAAGAAAGTCAATGCCGATAATCAGCTGACGCGAACAGTCGCGAAGAATGAGGCAGCAAAGCACAAAGGTTGACGCGCGAATTTTCAGTTTTGCGGTACAGCGACCCAGCGGTGTTACAACGTGTTCTCCTGTGGTTCAAATTTGCGGTCCATTCCATGGCGTAATCATTTTCCTGAAATCTTTCGCTAGCCTCCCGCGGATAATCGAATAGTCTGCACCAGTGTGTACCATTGCACTGACCTGAAAACCGCCAATCAGCACAGGTATGTCGAGTGGCACGTGGTCACTGAATTCAGATGTGGATGTCAGCGTTTCTTCGGTACTGCTATTATTTTCTGACGAAATGCCTTCGGCGTTGTCTGCAAGCATCGATGGGAGGTCTTCCGCACTTTGAGTCCCAGCGACGTTGCCCCCGAAGGCCGCTGCCTTCAGTTTTCCCGACGAGGGCTCGGGGAGCGTTCCCGTGCCGTCACCTCGAAACATGGCCCAGTGGCTGCGGGTGTCCTCAGAAATGGTGACCACGATATCCATCATATGAAGGGTACGCGCTGTTGCATGAGATACCCTTCGATATCCCTTGGCCTTTACCTATTTGGAGACAAGGGGAATTGACAGAAAATCTGCGCATTCCAAGTTGCCGGTATGGGAATTCGTGGCAAATGTGACCAGCCTCACCGCAATGATAGCAGAAGGGTCGTCTGTCTGGCGTACGCCAGAAATCAGACTTGCGCGTCGGTGCACGGCGACCCTCGATGTCTAAACCAGCGAGCGCTGACGGAATTGCGACTGACGGCATAATTGTCTAGATCAGGACGCGTGACACTGCCTAGATCGGAACGTGCGGCACTGGCTGGATCGGGACGTGTGGCACTGTCTGGGTCGGGACTCCTTAACCAGAAAGAGGAGTGGCAGATCGCAAGGCTTCCGCGTACGTACGACAGCGACTGTCAGTAGACACAAGAGCCATTTCCGGATCAACCGACATCAGCTGAAAACGATGGGCGTGCAGCACCTGCTGGACCTCCTCACGGATGAGACCGGTGATAGAACCGACATCCATTTGCCTTGTCCTGTACATCTATTCCATTTTTTCCCGGACAACAGAGTAGTAGACCTCGCGAATTCATTCGGAGCTCTTGCTCCCAGGGGTGGCAAAAGTTTCGGGAGTTGAGGCAGCATTCACTTGACGGTCAAAAAAGGCAGATGGTTGGTGCAGTACTCGCTCCGTCGTTGCCGCTTCAGTAAGGAACTTACCTACGCTCTTGGGAAGACTACACAGCAAACCAGAATGCTAAACATGCAATTAGAATGATAAACATGCAATTACTCGCCCCATTTTCGGACAGAAAGCCTAGGACTTGGATGTGCATTTCTAAAGATCCAAGTGGATCTTAGTTTACTAGAGCTTCGGCAATTTCACCAATTCCTTAACTGATTATGCTGTTTAGTCCGGTTATGAAGCAACGTGTTCACTGATGTATGACGTAGAACCTGCACTAGCTCGAGCTGCGAAGAAATATGTGTCATGCATAATGCACCTAAGTCATGCACCGACTGATGACTCATTCACTGAATTTAGGAATGAAAACCTTGCGTTTTGTGCTGAATATTAGATTTCAGTACCTTTGCTCGGCGCTCAGGCGTCGCTTGACATCTGTATTGTATACAGCAAGTTTGCCCATTATAATGTTTTAATAGAAAAAAAATTGCAAAACTAAAATATTTTTTCTTCCCTTAAAAAACATAAAAATTATTAAACTCGGAAAACTTGAACGGTTCTCTCTAAACGGGATGGTACCCGTCTGAGTACTCCTGAACGTTTGATGTTTATATGATTGTGTGCAACAAAAGTATCAGACCAAAATTACTTTCAATGTGATCTTCGGGACGTATACCTATAAACGATTCTATTATAGACGTTGTCGTTCATGCTACAACTAAGAAAAAACGCTACCATTCATGACGAGGACGCTACCGAGAGCTAACGCAGTAATCAGCCATTAAGCACTGCGATTGTCTATTGGCTATGGTGCTCGACTGCCAACTGCAGGTCACGGGATTGATTCCTAGCCGCATTTACATGAAAGCGAATTGCTACAGACGCCTACGTGCTCAAATAACGGGAGTGTTAAAGAACCTCATGATATCTGAAGCCCTTACCACAGCGTCTGTCCTAGTTATGTCGTCCTTTTCAACGTAAAGCATCGACTACTATCACTATCTACTGCATTCGCTCTTTTTAATTCACTGTTACATCATTCCAATAAGTACATATCTATACGTGGGCACTTTTTAGGGCAAATATCTTTAAGGCCTAGTTTTTTTCTGCATACGTCGATGTACTGGCGTTCACAGCTGTAGCTGACACCTGCTACACAGCTGTAAAAAAATCACCTTCTGCGCCGTTAAAAAAAGGTTAGAAGAAGAAAAGTGCGAAATACAAAACACCTAGATGCAGAAAAACTTTATTCTAGTCAGCAAATTCAACGTACAAATTAGGGACTTCGGGACCCATTTTTACGCATGGCACTCACAGTCTGCTGTTACGGCGGTTAGAAAACAGCTGCTATTCGCAATGACCATACGCTGTCACCCCACCAGGCGGAATTCAGAAGCCTTCTATCAAGAATGAAAATACAGGAAACAAGAAGCAAAGAGACGAATAGGCTATTGATACAGCCTTCAACAGAAACAGTGGTTGAACAATTGAGACTTAGAGTGTTTCGCAGCAGGTAGGAAGGAGGGGAAAACCGAATCATCAGGCATGCACCAGAGTGTGTAAGAGTCAGATAGACACTGAACAACCTGGAAACCAGTCAAAAAATACGACGAGCAAGACTCACGACAAAACGCTACCAAAGCATCCAACAAAAAGGAGAGTCCACTGCCCTTAGCGGAAGATGACCGAAAAGTCTTATACACCACAGCCAGGATTGCAACTTCCAAAATGATCCACAGTAGCAATAACGAGTGCATTAGCAAGAGCTAGCATGATGGTCCCTGAAGAATTTCGGACAAAAGTCGCAACGTAAGTGCTATGGAGCCAGACTCTCATCATAGAAAGCACTTCGGAGAACGATGTTGCCTTTGAAGTACTACCAAACAATAAAACCATACAGTTGACCGGAACTGACCACAGCCTGATGCCATACTTCAAAAGCATAGCATAGGTTCCAATGGGTGTCATACACGGACTAATGCAAAAATGACAGGGAAAGAACTAATGGAAATGGTAAGAGCAGATTGCTATCGAACCCTCAGTGCTAGAATGTTGGGAAAATCGACCTCTTTATCAGCTACTTTCGCGCACATTTTCTAATTCACGTGAAAATAGAGCCCAAATAAGATGCCAACCATACCGAAAGATAGTACAGTATTAGAGAACATGTGGAGCCCTGGGACACCAATAGGACATCTGTCTGCAACGAAAACACTCTTCTGCTTCAAGTGCTACAGAGCCAACCAATCAACTATACATCAGTGCAATATGATATCCGAAATCTGAAATCTTTCTCAGAAAACTGCTGGAAAACACTGAAAGCGAAAGCACGAACCAGCTCCACCACCTTTCCATGCGCGGAATCATTGTTTGCAAAGTTAAAAGCAACAGATTCCGAGCCTAATTCGGTCTGCCTACCAGGACACGAACTTACCACACATTCTTCCAGGCACTATGAGTGATAATGTAACTAGCAAACAAAAGGGAGGGCGCCATCGAAAGTGAGGTCCCATTCTCGATCTACGTCAAGATCAAGGTCAAAGAAGGCAGTCTGTTATGCAGGAGCTTTTAGACAAAGTTACAACTCCTCATCTAAAGGACCTGTAACGCAACTGCCCGAGAAACACGAGATTGAAAGGCTCCGTAAGGAATTTCAAAACTTGAAGCAAGTGAAACATGCTTTACTAAGAAGACGCAACGATCACCTGAATTTCACAAAGAACTTGAAAATATTGTCACGGTGTCATGACGTGGCCGAAAACAGGAGACTTTGCGTTGAAATTTAACTGTTCATTTGGGCGAACCTCTCCCCGGTAAACGGAAAGTCCGATTACAGTAGCAGTCTTGAACTGACAGCGGTGAACGTAGCGTCGGCCGTTGATAAACTACTGACAAGCGGCGAAGCGCGTCGGCATACATACTCTTGCCGTCGAATGTTCTAGCGTTATTGCTGGCGGTGGCGTAGGTTCCAGAATAATCTGTACCGTTCGCATCGAGGGCGTGATCTTATCAAAATGATCTACTACAGTCCGGAAGCTTCTCGAAAATGGCAGGCGCGGTTTGCGCGGAGAATCGTGTAGTGTTTTCGCACGATAACAAAACTTGGGAAATTGAACGTGGCATCGCCCCGATCTTTTGACTAATGATGAAGGTACAACAATAATGCAAGAAAGTACAATGAATAAATTACGATACAGTAATAATACAAAAAACACTGTTTCAGTTTGTTAACGCGCATTAAACGGCTTGAGACGCAAGACATGGACGACTTCAGGTCACGATCAGCGTCGTTGAGAGTTCGTGATGTCGTTGGGGACAACCTCGCAAACAAGTTGGCCGAGACGTCGAACCACCCTGTACGGTCCGAAGTACCGTCGCAGAAGCTTTTCACTTAGTCCACGTCGGCGTATCGGCGTCAACACCCAAACACGTTCACCGGGCTGGTATTCTACGAAGCGTCGTCGAAGATTGTAACGGCGGCTGTCGGTCGTCTGTTGATTCTTGATACGGAGACGCGCGAGTTGTTCGGCTTCTTCGGCGCGTTGAAGGTACCTACTCACATCGTCACATCGAGGTTTTCTTCGTCGGTGACGTTGGGTAACATGGCGTCGAGCGTCGTTGCCGGGCTCTTTCCGTTGACCAATTTGTATGGAGATATCTGCGTTGTCTCCTGCTCCGCCGTGTTGTATGCGAAGGTCACGTACGGAATAATGGCGTCCCATGTCTTGTGTTCGACATCGACGTACATCGACAGCATGTCGGCGATCGTCTTGTTAAGCCGCTTGGTGAGGCCGTTGGTCTGTGGGTAGTACGCTGTCATCCGGCTGTGGTTTGTCTGGCTGAATGCCAAGATTGCTTGAGTTAAGTCGGCAGTGAATGCCGTTCCTCTGCAGGTGATAAGGATCTCCGGGCCGCAGTGACGTAGGGCGATATTTTTGACGAAGAACTTAGCTACCTCGGACGCACTGCCTTTTCGCAGGGCTTTTGTCTCGGTGTAGCGGGTGAGGTAGAGGGTAGCTACCACGATCCACTTGTTTCCGAAAACCGACAACGGCAACAGCCCTAGTAGGTTCATACCAATCTTCTGGAAAGGTCGGCAAGGTGGTTCAATTGGCTGCAGAAGTCCCGCCGGCCTTGTCGGTGGTGTCTTGCGTCGCTGACAGTCCCGGCATGTCCTCACATAACGAGTGACGTCCGTGGTAAGACGTGGCCAGTAGTACCTTTCTTTTATTCTCGCGAGCGTGCGAGAAACACCGAGGTGCCCTGCCGTCGGATCGTCGTGCAGGGCCTGCAGAAGTTCTGGTCGCAGAGCTCAAGACACCAAAGGGAGGTACTTAGCTCGAAGCGGTGAACAGTTTTTCTTTTGTAGAAGACCGTTTCGCAAGAAGAACGACGCAAGTGCGCGCTTGAATACATTCGGGACTTCGGCGGTCCTGCCTTCGAAGTATTCTATCAGGGCCTTTAGTTCCGGGTCGGCCAGCTGTCGTTCAGCGAAGTCGTCGGTAGTTATCGCTCCCAAGAAGTAGTCGTCATCCGGGTCGTCGGATTGTGGTTGGTCGACAGGCGCACGAAAGAGAAAGTCGGCGTCGGAGTGTTTCTTGCCGGACTTGTAAATGACAGTAATTTCATATTCTTGAAGTCTCAGGCTCCATCGTGTGAGGCGACCTGATGGGTCCTTCAAAGTGGCTAGCCAACACAAGGCGTGGTGGTCGCTTACAACTTTGAAGGGCCTGCCGTAGAAGTAGGGGCGAAATTTCGACGCAGCCCAGACGATGGCGAGGCACTCCTTTTCTGTTTTGGAATAATTCGCTTCTGCTTTGGATAGCGATCGGCTGGCGTAACTAATAACCCTTTCAAGTCCGTCAGCCCTCTGCACAAGAACGGCGCCAAGATCTACACTGCTTGCGTCAGTGTGTATATCTGTCTCGTGAATTCGTCAAAATGGGCAAGTAACGGAGGCGTCTTAAGGCGATGTTTAAGCTCCTAGAAAGCGTGTTCCTGTGGCGTTTGCCACTTGAACTCCACGTTGGCCTTGGTAAGGTCAGTGAGAGGATCGGCGAAGTTTTTCACGAACCACCTATAATAGGCGTACATGGACAATTACCTGATCAAATGTGAATAGAACAATAATAACGAATGGATAGTAGATTACGACCGGTCTATAGGCGCTCGCTCGCTCCCTGCTTTTATGGCCTAAGCAGCCGCTGCGAGTGAAATATAGTTGTTTTTATACAGTGACAGCGCACTCCTCATGAGGGCGTCGATAGCCAACTCTTCTAAACGAATTTTGCCGCATACGCATTGCAGTGGAAATTAGCTGAGCTGTCTCCGGCCACTTTCTCGTGCCAATTACTTTTCTATTTGTAGGAAGCAGTGATAGTAATGGAGGTGTGTGTGGGAACAGCCTGCATTTTTTGGCACTCATGCATTATGTAATGAATACGCACATGCAACGACACAATCAAAAATCTTTTTTTACAAACAAAATCTTTTTTTAGGGCTCGAACACATTGTATTCGCTGAATTCAAAATTGTTTGAGGTTCGTGTGGTTGGACTTATCATTTAGGTGCACGGTAAAGAACTCCACTTGGTGAAAATTCCCAAAGCCTTCCACTGTGACGTTCTTCATAAACGTATGAGTGAAATAACTTCTCCGAACAAAACTCCTTGACATTCACAGCTGATTTTTGAACAATATATATAAGATTTACTGCTACGGGACCGTCCAGAAAGTGTGGACAAGAGTCACGCAGAAGCGGCGGCGCTAATTACTTCTGAAAAGTTTCTCCAGATTCTTCTAGTTAATTGCAATAAATGTTAACGCATGAAAATGACATGTGGTCTGGCTTTGTTTACAAGCCAAGAAGACAAAAGCATTCCTGGTTAGAAACAATGTCGCCACTTCAGCTAAAATAATCACGACAATGTTTTGCCAACAGTGCTTTTTTTTCTTCTGGCGCAATGAAAGTTTATTTGTACTAATGAGCAGATTTTCTGATTCTATGAAATTAAATTGTTCTGCTGCGTCTTTAGCGATCCTTATTGCATATGCAAATATTTCAAATTTTACGCACGTGAACGACAAACACTGATTTCTTCTACTGAACTATATCGCAGCGGGTCATTAACTGATGAGACCATGTTGAGCCCTTGGCGAGACACCAACAGTGTAACTGCGGTCACAAGAGCAGTTATAACCTTTTTGGAAACAACTGCACTATATGCGCGGCTCTAAAATGTGTCTCAGCTAGACAGAACACTACGTACTCACCTCTCTATCTCACCATCATCTATTAGTCTTTAATTTCCCCTTTCCCTTCCCCCAGTGTAGAGTAGCAGGCTAGAGCAAGCTATCGTTCAGGCCGACCTCTCTGTCTTTCTGTAAATAAACTTATCTCTCTCTCTCGCTCTTCACATTTTTTCATTGGCACTGATGATTAAATGTGGGATTGTGTCGGCTTGGGATTTTTTTCTTTACTACGACGACTTTACAAAACTGTATCACTCTATGCTCTTACATGTTTCTAACTTTTGTGCTTTCATCTTGAACAACAATTTTTTGTCTTGACATCCTTATTACTATTGCTATTACTCCTGCTATTGGGAGTGCTATTCAGAGCTACTTGTGAAAAATAGTGACCATCCTTATTTGGTTTTTGCTTTCACCTTTTTGAAGTATTTATTTCTAAAAAACAAAATGTGATATAATAAACAAAAATCTGCACAATTTATCAATTTTATGGGCACTGGCTCCCAGCACGTGGATTCGAAGTAAATGTTCTCAAAACTATTTTTCTCAGAAAAAAAGATTACATTGTCTGTCATTTTGTCTGCCAGTTAGTGGCGGATTGTGCGCCAAGCCTTCTGAACACGACGCACAATGATATATGCGTGGAGAGTGGAATATTTATCAATTCACTCCTGTCTTGAAGTATTAGAAAGAGATGTCATATAACCTTCCTACCATGTTTCTATTGCATTGGTACCACCAGAAGTGCGACAGTAGAAATGAACCTGAGAATTATTTGAGTGCGCTACCTTTTTTTTTTCAATGGACGGTGGCGAGTTAGTTAGGAATGAGATTGCGGCAATAGGTAGAAGCACGGCCTCCTTCCTGTACAGAGGCCGTAAAGAAAGCGAGCGTTCGCCTCCAGACCGGCCACAGGTAGATATACTCGGAACAATAAAGAGAAACAATGACTTGGCTTAGACAAAGAGACTGTGGTCTGAGAACTCTAATGCTACAAGTTTCACTGGCATCATTTCATTATTATAAAATAAAAATCTAGGTTAATATTTCAATGTTAAATTTTGAGCTGAGACAATTGCCAGGGGTTCAACAGCCGAATTAGAATTTGGAGAAATTCTCGGAGCAGGAAAATGTTAGTCTTGAAGCACAAAAACTCTTATTTGGGGTAGGTTACTAGCGAAAAAACATTCATTTTTTGACCACGACCGACCGAATTAGTAGCAGATTGAGAAAGAACGTTTAGAATTAAATATATATATATATATATATATATATATATATATATATATATATATATATATATATATATATATATATATATATATATATATATGAAAAAGAAGGTGTCCTTGGATCCAGTGGAACATTACCAAGAAGTGGAGGACTTCTTTCGGCGCAGAACTAAGTTTCAGTTTCATCACAGTATGTTCATAATCACTGGACACGCAGATTTTTACTACACCTTTTTGATGCAATGAATTTCCATACTTTGTGTCATCGATTTCGTTTGTGCCCCGTGAAATTCTTAGTTACCCATCTTGTTCCATTTGAACGTTTTCTGCTATACTTTTTTGTCTTTTTGTGCGTGTGATTTGCTGTTTGGATTTGATAGTTTTGTTTGTAGATATTACTGTTTTTTTCAAAGTGCTATTTATGTGATATACTTGATGTAAACACCGTTCATGCATTCTCATAATCTTTCTTTGACATTGCTTTGACATTCTCTGCTGTTCATTACTCACCACGTCACAGTAGATAGAGCATGATAGTGACAGTTCACGTGTCAGGGGCCCTTGATATACCATGCCTACTTAAGAAAAGCACATTTTTGTAACGTGTTTTCCCTGATGAAGGCCAGCCCCCGGCTGAAACGTAGGAAAAATAAAAAGTTTTCATTTTGCCCGTCGTCCACTTCTTGGTATATATATATATATATATAAATATATATATATATTTCCACTTCTTGGTATATATATATATATATATATATATATATATATATATATATATATTGCAATAAAGGAGCACACTTACGAAAATTTGATAATTGTTTACTCTACGCTTCGGCCGTGGCATGGCCTTCATCAGAACTGCAGCAGATGTCAAACATATCCTGACGAAGGCCGTGCCCCGGACGAAACGTAGAGTAAACAATTATCAAATTTTCGTAAGTGTGCTCTTATATTCCTAATTATATTTGCACCGGACCCACAGAATTTCTTTTTTGAATTATATATATATATACACACACACACAAACACACACACACACACACATATATATATATATATATATATATATATATATATATATATATATATATATATATATATATATATATCAATGTTAAATTTTGTGCTGACACATTTGCCAGGGGTGCAACAGCCGAACTAAATTTTGGAGAAATTTTTGGAGCTGCAAAATCTTAGTTGTGAAGCACAAAAACTCTACTTTGGGGTAGGTTACTTGCGAAAAAACATTCATTTTCAGCACGACAGACTGAATTTGTAGCAGATTGAGAAAGAAGGTTTAGATTTATATATATATATATATAAATATAAGTGTGTGTGTGTGTGAATGTGTGTGTATATGTGTGTGTGTGTGTGTGCGTCTGCAAGCCATTTAACATTCTCTAAATCATGCATAGTGAGTACGAGCACTGCTATTTCAACAAAGTAGTATTTTATTTATTCAACCCACTCAGCAAACAGTGATGAGGTCCACATTAGAGGTCACCAGGCCTGTCAAATACTTTGGGATGGGCTTTTCAAGATGGGCTTCGTGTGGTTCAACCATCAAATCCTTTAGGAAGATGTGTATATTTTAATTAACATACTGTTAGTGACACCATTCATTGTGTCTGATCATCTACATATGCCATGCGGCATGACGAATTTCAGGCATGCATTTCAGCATTTTTCCCAACCTTGAATTCTGTCACGCTTGTCTCGACATCCTACTTATCGCGAGTTCATCCGAAGAGCACAGTTCACACCTGAATTCTGTAATCCAACATCTGAACAGGGCACATTTTTCAGCATAAGCAGTCGTGCATTTGATGTCCAAAAGCTCACATGTCCTATCCTCGTGTTATCCGCAACCATTATTCAGCTCTACCCAGGCAGATTTATAAGTGTTGAGAGCTTCCCTTCTCCGAATACTAGATACTGATAAACACTACAAGCTCCTTCTTCTTATTTTTGTGAGCTACGTGCTGTACCAACATTTTGTACCATGGTGCCATGCCATTATACATATTTCCTCCACTTCGTGCTAATGATACACAGAAATTCTACTATATTGAGCTCCCTTAGACCAAGAACATCCATAAAAACTTTTGGGGATCAACAGATGCTTGCGCGACAGTATATTCTACTTTCTGAATATCAGAGATCCACAATACATCATCGTACGACATCTTGAATGCAATTTGTGCTAGAAAACCGAATCGCCAAAGGAGTACGTATGACGGCCAATCAGTTTCATGACATGTCCGGAAACCTTTGCTCAATATCTGGGCAGCATCACAGCATTTTTTGTGAAGACTGAAGCCAATAGATCCTCAAAATTATCACTGTATCATGTCGTGGGTCCTGTAAACATATCCAGCAATAGGACAATGTGACTGAATCTTGAAGTGCCACAAAGCAATCTATTAGGTAGTACGTACACCCACGTCATGCCATACAACGCCCTTTGTTATTTGCCTGGGGAATTCTCAAGAGATCTCGTGTACTTGGGTGTACATGAAAGATTCTCTGATTGTGACATACGTACACACTTGTGCTTACAAGTGGTCATAAATTGTTAGGGATTATCTCATTTCATTATTAAATGGAAAAAATTACGTGACTTCTTTGTCATAGAATACATGAGTACATCTCTTATCGGTACAGGTTACACTCCCTCAGTTAGAATCGTTGCATTCATATTCTCATGAACTGCAGCAGATGTCAAACATATCCGAAACATATGATAGGAGCTGTCAACATTTTCATTGATGCCCTGTCACATAGCCCAAAAAACATGTTCACCTGTCCCAGAGAAATTTACACCTTAAAAATGTGGTGACTGGTTCACATGACAACAAACTCTGCCATCTGCAAGATATATAAACTTTGACGCTGCTAGACTTTCAGTGGTGCAAGGTAGTTTGCCAGTAACAGGAGACATATTAGCTTCAACACTTGCTGTGACCCAAGAACTGGCCATTTATGCCCACCTGCAAGCACAAGTAGGCATATTACTAGACTTTCTTTCACGCCCAAATACGCGGGAAATCCAAAGGCTTTCCCTGGCAGATAACTTAAGGTGTATGACATCATGTGGGTTTACGTACCACCTGTGTCGAATGTTATGCAGCACTTCAAGATTCAATCACATTGTGACATTGCTGGATATGTTTGCAGGCCTAACCTCTTGATTCAGCGACGTTTCTGAAGATCTTATCGCGCCATTGACTATACTGCTGCCTTGCAAAAGACAAACTTGTAGGCTTGTGTTGAATGCATGCTTCAGCCTTGGGTAGAATATATTCTTACTCCAGACATTTCTAGGCCACGCGCTGTTGCTCCTGCTTTTGTACCTGTTGGCTGCATCAATCCTGTCACCCTTGGCCCCAACAGATAGAGAAAGTCAATATGGACCGACAGCATTCTACCAAGCCTTTCCTCCCAATGAGCAATGGAAGTAATGAAACGTATATGCATGACATTGAAGGCAGACATTGGTTGCAACACTGTAAAATTTGCTTTAGGCGTGACTGTATGTCTACCAGTGACCATGTTCTTTTACTCGGGTCAACAAGAAGCCCACCTTCCTGCCAGTGACTGCATACCTCGTCTATGTTACATCATAAACAAGCTTCTAAATATAGCTGTGTGACAGCGCATCGGAAGGCACATATGGTAGCAGTGACCTAGACTCTTGTACACGCATGCCTAATGAAATGATATGGTGTAACCATCGCGCATTCGTGCCATATTGCCAACTTAAAAAAATCTTTCTCTAACGTAACTTTTACTGAAGTTTTATGAAAACAAGACAGATGATTCACTTCCTATTCAGAAGTCATCATCAGTGCACTAATGACCTGAAACAGCTAAAATATACTACTAACATAACATCAATAAACATTCCCCGCAATGCCATGATTAGATTTGCCTGTTAACTGGTTGTCAAGACAATCTAGCTAATAAAGACTTTACTAGCATCATTTTTTCAGGCAAGGTGAAACAATTTTTCTTTGTTTTATGCATTTGTTATATCTGAAAAAATAAATTAGGTGCGAAAAAATTCCCCATTGAATTTGTGACACCTGAGTTATGATGTCTGGAAAATTATTGAATAACAGCTGTAATGTTCTCACATGAGTCAGTAAGTCTATGTTTTGCAATGGTTTACAAATGTGCTAGTTCTCGAATGCCACAAATAAAAAATGAGAAATTTTAATTAAATTTTCTTGCCTGTTACCTACACCCAAGTGCTATGAAAAATATAGTGTAACTTCATGTTGGCTGTGAGTTTGACACCTGCAACCAGACCTCACTTAAAACAGGTTGAGGCACTATTCTAAATACCTGAATTTTCAATCAGTTGGAATAAAAGACAGTTTGGCCTTGCATCTTGAGCTGTGTTTCATTTGTAGATTAACAAGCTCGTGGTCGTAAGTTGTGTAAGATTGTCTTTTTTAACTCATTCACGTCATAAAAGCACTGAATCTTGTAAAGTTACTTGTGAGAAAATTTCAAATTATGACCATGCATGTGCCCCTGTAGAGCAAAAGGCAATATTCACGTAACTAATGTAAAGAATGCTTTGAACCTATCTTACTGAACTTTGAACCATGTCACAGTTATAACCAAGCATACCTCTGAAAATGTTTTGAGGGCAATTTGATGTACGACAGGGTTCAAAGCATTCTTCACATTGGTTACGTGAATATTGCCTTTTGCTCTACAGGGGCACATGCATGGTCATAATTTGAAATTTTCGCACATGTCGCTTTACAAGATTCAGTGCTTTTATGACGTGACTGAGTTAAGAAAGACAATATACACGACTTACGATCACGAGCTTGTTAATCTACAAATGAAACACAGCTCAAGATGCAAGGCCAAACCGTCTTTTATGCAAACTGATTGAAAATTCAGGTATTTAGAATAGTGCCTCAACCTGTTTTAGGTGAGGTCTGGTTGCAGGGGTCAAACTCACAGCAAACATGAAGTTACACTATATTTTTCATAGCACTTGACTGTAGGTACCAGGCAAAAAAAATTTAAAGTAATTTCTCATTTTTATTTGTGGCATTCGAGAACCAGCACATTTGTAAACCATTGCAAAACATAGACTTACTGAATCAGGTGAGAACATTACAGCTGTTATTCAATAATTTTTCTAGCCATCATAACTCAGGTGTCACAAATTCATTGGGGAATTTTTTCGCACCTAATTTATTTTTTCAGATATAACAAATGCATAAAACAAAGAAAAATATTTTCACTTTGCCTGAAAAAATGATGCTAGTAAAGTCTTTAATAGCTAAATTGTCTTGACAACCAGTTAACATGCAAATCTAATCATGGCATTGCGGGGAATGTTTACTGATGTTATGTTAGTGGTATATTTTTGCTGTTTCAGGTCATTAGTGCACTGATGATGACTTCTGCATCGGAAGTGAATCATCTGTCTTGTTTTCATAAAACTGCAGTAAATGTTACGTCAAAGAAAGGTCTTTTAAATTGGCAAAATGACACGAATACGGGATGGTTAGCCCATATCATTTCAATAGGCATGCGTGTACAGGAGTCTAAGTCACTGCTACCATATGTGCCTTCCGATGCGCTGTCACACAGCTATAGTTAGAAGCTTCTTTATGATGTGAGATAGACGAGGTGTGTAGTCACTGGCACGAAGGTGGGCTTCGTGTTGACCAGAGTAAAAGAACATGGTCACTGGTAGACCTACAGTCACGCCTAGAGCAAACTTTACAGTGTTGCAACCAATGTCTGCCTTCAATATCATGCATATACGTTTCATTACTTCCATTGCTCATTGGGAGGTAGGGCTTGGTAGAGTACTGTCGGTGCATATTGACTTTCTCTATCTGTAGGGGCCAAGGGTGACAGGATCGATGCAGCCAACAGCTACAAAAGCAGGAGCAACAGCTGGTGGCCTAGAAATGTCTGGAGTAAGAATATATTCTACCCAGGGCTGAAGCATGCAATCAACACAAGCCTACAAGTTTGTCTTTTGCAAGGCAGCAGTATAGTCAATGGCGCGATAAGATCTTCAGAAACGTCGCTGAATCAAGAGGTTAGGCCTGCAAACATATCCAGCAATGTCACAATGTGATTGACTCTTGAAGTGCTGCAAAACATTCGACACAGGTGGTACGTAAGCCCACGTGATGCCATACACCCTACGTTATCTGCCAGGGGAAGCCTTTGGATTTCCCGCGTATTTGGGCGTGAAAGAAAGTCTAGTAATATGCCTACTTGTGCTTGCAGGTGGGCATAAATGGTCAGTTCTTGGGTCACAGCATGTGTTGAAGCTAATATGTCTCCTGTTACTGGCAAACTACCTTGCACCACTGAAAGTCTAGCAGCGTCAAAGTTTATATATCTTGCAGATGGCAGAGTTTGTTGTCATGTGAACCAGTCACCACATTTTTAAGGTGTATATTTCTCTGGGACAGGTGAACATGTTTTTTGGGCTGTGTGATAGGGCATCAATGAAAATGTTGACAGCTCCTATCATATGTTTCGGATATGTTTGACATCTGCTGCAGTTCATGAGAATATGAATGCAACGATTCTAACTGAGGGAGTGTAACCTGTGCCGATAAGAGATGTACTCATGTATTCTATGACAAAGAAGTCACGTAATTTCTTCCATTTAATCATGAAATGAGATAATCCAATTTATGACCACTTGTAAGCACAAGTGTGTACGTATGTCACAATCAGAGAATCTTTCATGTACACCCAAGTACACGAGATCTCTTGAGAATTCCCCAGGCAAATAACAAAGGGCGTTGTATGGCATGACTTGGGTGTACGTACTACCTAATAGATTGCTTTGTGGCACTTTAAGATTCAGTCACATTGTCCTATTGCTGGATATGTTTACAGGACCCGCGACATGATACAGTGATAATTTTGAGGATCTATTGGCTTCAGTCTTCACAAAAAATGATGTGATGCTGCCCAGATAGTGAGCAAAGGTTTCCGGACATGTCATGGAACTGATTGGCCGTCATACGTACTCCTTTGGCGATTCGGTTTTCTAGCACAAATTGCATTCAAGATGTCGTACGATGATGTATTGTGGAACTCTGATATTCAGAAAGTAGAATATACTGTCGCGCAAGCATCTGTTGATCCCCAAAAGTTTTTATGGTTGTTCTTGGTCTAAGGGAGCTCAATATAGTAGAATTTCTGTGTATCATTAGCACGAAGTGGAGGAAATATGTATAATGGCATGGCACCATGGTACAAAATGTTGGTATAGCACGTAGTTCACAAAAATAAGAAGAAGGAGCTTGTAGTGTTTATCAGCATCTAGGATTCGGAGATGGGAAGCTCTCAACACCTATAAATCTGCCTGGGTAGAGCTGAATAATGGTTGCGAATAACACTAGAATAGGACAGGTGAGCTTTTGCACATGAAATGCACGACTGCTGATGCTGAAAAGTGTGCCTTGTTCAGATGTTGGATTACAGAATTCCGGTGTGAACTGTGCTCTTCTGATGAACTCGCGATAAGTAGGATGTCGAGGCAAGCGTGACAGAATTCAAGGTTGGGAAAAATGCTGAAATGTATGTCTGAAATTCGTCATGCCGCATGGCATATGTAGAAGATCAGACACAATGAACGGTGTCACTATCAGTATGTTATTTGAAATCTACACATCTTCCTAAACGATTTGATGGTTGAACCACACGATGCCTGGTGACTTCTGATGTGGACCTCATCACTGTTTGCTGAGTGGCGTGATTAAAAAAAATACTACTTTGTTGAAATAGCAGTGCTCATATTCACTATGTACGATATAGAGAATGTTAAATGGCTTGCGCACACACACACACACACACATACACACACACACACATATATATATATATATATATATATATATATATATATATATATATATATATAAATGTAAACCTTCTTTTTCAATTTTGCAACAAATTCGGTGTGTCGTGCTTAAAAAATGAATGTTTTTTCGCTAGTAACCTACCCCAAAGTGGAGTTTTTGTGCTTCAAAACTGACATTTCGCAGCTCTGAAAATTTCTCCAAATTTTAGTTCGGCTGTTGTACCGCTGGCAAATGTTTCAGCACAAAATTTAACATTGACATATATATATATATATATATATATATATATATTATGGGCATCTATTATGCGCTTCATCCTCATCTGAACAGCAGTCAATCATCATCATATGTTCTGGCTGACAATCATCATCTTCTTGGAACGTGCGCTTCTTTTTCGGGTCCGTTGCGATAGCTCGTTCCCGAGTTAACGACCAATAAACCTCGTTACAACCGATTCGTCATACTTGGTGGAGGTAGATTGACGTTCTTAGTACCTCTCATTACAACGCCTACTCGCTAGAGCTCTGTTCAGGCCGCCGCTTGGACCCTCAGTCCGCCAACATGTCTCAGAGTGAGTGGGTGGATGCCCTTTCTGCTCCCGTCTCTGCGCCGCAAGCCGTCACTGCGCCGCAAGCCCCTCCTCTTTACATCGTAAACCACCGGCGTGACCCTCCGATCTTTGCTGGTCTCCACGGCGAAGATGTGGAGGACTGGCTCGATAACTACGAGCGAGTAAGCGCAACTAATCACTGGGACGACTGTAACAAGCTCCGCCGAGTATCGCTTTATCTCACGGGCATTGCCGAGACATGGTTGTTGAACCATGAGATCGACCTCACCGACTCGCCGGCCTTCAAGCAGCAGCTTCGTCAAGTATTCGGCACGCCAGCCGTTCGATCCGCTCTAGCGAGGAGGGCCCTAGATACTCGCCAACAACATCCCGGCGAGTCATACACATGTTATATCGAGGATGTCCTTGCGCTTTGCCGGCGCGTCAATTCTTCGATGTCCGAGTCGGACAAACTGCGCCACATCCTGAAGGGCATCGGAAGCATTGCCTACAATGCCCTTGTTGCCCAGAATTCTTCTACTGTCACTGACGTCGTCTCTACGTGTCAGCGTCTCGACGAACTTGATTCTGTTCGTCTTCAGTCGGGCAATAGTGAACACCGTACAGCAGACCGGGACCTGCGTGACATGATACGGGAGATCATACGAGAAGAACTTCAATCAATGGGCATCTCACAACCTTCTGCATCTGTCACACAGCCTTCAAGCATGGCCCTCCGTGGCATCGTAAGGGAGGAACTAACATCATTCTCCGGTCCAGCCTACGTACAGCCACCTCCGTCTAGCCCTCCAACGTACGGGCAAGTTGCGGCCGCGCCTCCTCGCAACGTAATCTCTACTTCGCCGCTGCCATCATTCACGCTGGTTGCTGCTGCACCACCGGTCCACTTCCGGCCAATCCCAACCGACCCTCCGTCTGTCCACTCGAGTGCGCTATCTCCCAGAGCGCTGAACGCCCTCTACTACCCGCCTTGGCGCCGTCTCGCCCAACATGCTTTTACTGTGGATATCGTGGCCATATATCGCGCTTCTGCCGCAAGCGCCAGCAGGACGAGCGTCGCGGGTACGACATGCGTGAGCGGGACTTTTACAGTGGGGATTCTTACGCTCGGCTTTATTCGTCTGGACAGCTGCGGTCTCCATTTACGCCCGCGTCGACGGAGACGCGGAACACTTACTGTTGAAGCCGACGCCGATCACCTTCGTCCTTCCGTCACTCCTCCTCTCCTCTTCGGCCAGCCTCGTTTACGACTGACAACCGGTCGAAAAACTAAATGATGCAGTTTTCGGAGGAGAAACTGCATGTAACAGTAGGACTCATATTCCTCCAGCACGCCCGTTCAACATCGTTTCTGTTACGGTGGAAGGAGTTTTCGTGGACGCTTTGGTGGGCACCGGTGCTACAGTTTCTGTGATTAGGTATGACTTGTGCTAACGCCTGGAAAAAGTAATGACACCTTATAATGGACCCAATCTAGTCGAAGCCCAGGGGAACACTATCCGCCCTCTTGCTGTTTGCCCTGCTCATATGTTTATTGATGACATTTTGCATTACATCGAGTCCACTGTGCTTACCCGGTGCTCTCACCAGCTAATTCTAGGGTGGGACTTCCTATCTTCTTCTTCAGCCGCTCAATGTTGTGGTGAACGGATTCTGCACCTAACAAATACGGACTCCATGTTCGACGAAGGCGTCTACAGGCCACTACGCCTGTTCGCTCGCGAAGATCACGAACTACTTCCACATCAAGAACGAATTGTGACCCTGATCTCTAAGGACATCGACCAAGGTGACGTCTTGGTGTCCCCTTCGTCGACTTGCGTCGCAAAAGGCGTAGCCCTTGCATCAGGTGTCGTACGCTTTCACAATGGCTCCGCGCTCGTCATTACTCCGAATGAAACGCCAGAGAAAGTTCTCCTGCCAGAGGGCACTGCAGTAGCCTGTGTTGTGGATGCTGAGCCTGTCAGCGTCACGCCACCTAAACCTGCCTCTACCAATGACCGTGCTATGAGTAAGCCTGGTTCATCCTCTCCCTTCACAGCTCTTATCAGTGATGACCTAACAGCTATCCAGGCGGAGCAGTTGCTTGCGTTATTAACGAAACACGCCGATTCTTTCGACACCTGCTCCTCAACGTTGGGCCGAACTACCACTGCAGCGCATCGCATTCAGACGGAATGAACATCTATTGTACATCGCCGCCCGTACCGCGTGTCTCTCGCTGAGCGAAAAATCATCGAGGGAAACGTCGCTGACATGCTCCAACGAGAAATAATTCGTCCATCAAGTAGCCCTTGTTCATCCCCTGTTGTTTTGGTACGAAAAAAAGATGGCTCCGTGCGCTTTTGCGTTGATTACCGGACACTTAACAGCATCACACGCAAAGACGTATACCCCATGCCATGCATCGACGACGCCCTCGATTCACTGCAAGGCGCCGAATACTTTTCAAGCCTTGATTTGCGATCGGGATATTGGCAAATTTCCATGCACGATGACGACAAAGAAAAAACGGCATTTGCAACCCCCGGTGGCCTATACGAATTTCACGCGATGCCTTTCGGGCTCTGCAATGCGCCCGCGACGTTTGAACGCATGATCGACACCGTCCTGCGAGGTCTGAAGTGGGAGACGTGTCTCTGCTACCTTGATGACGTTATCATCTTTTCACCAACAATTTCTCAGCACCTGAGGTGCTTGGATGACGTCCTAACATGCCTCGCCGGTGTGCGTCTGCAGCTCAACACTAAGAAGTGCCGTTTCGCCATCAAATCCATCAAGGTTCTCGGTCATGTCGTTAGCAAGGACGGTATTCGCCCTGATCCCAAAAAGATCGCTGCCGTCCTTCGATTTCCATGGCCCACAAGACTTGAGGATTTGCGAAGTTTTCTTGGCCTCGCATCATATTTTCGTCGCCTCATACGAAATTTCGCTTCAATAGTGGCGCCACTTCACAAACTACTTGCATCTAATGCACCCTTTGTGTGGTCCGAGGAATGTCAGTCGGCGTTTCACCTATTGAAGAAAGCTTTGACGTCAGAGCCTGTACTCTGCCATTTTGATGACACCGCCCCAACACTCCTGCATACCGACGCCAGCGCTTGCGGTATAGGTGATGTTCTCCTCCAACGCGATAACTCTGGACGGGAAAGGGCCATCGCATATGCTAGCCGAGTGCTTAATTCTACCGAAAAAAACTATACCATCACTGAGCAGGAGTGCCTCGCTGTGGTTTGGTCCATACAAAAGTTCTGTCCTTATCTGTACGGCCGTCAATTCACCATCGTAACGGACCACCACGCCTTATGCTGGCTTGCTACAATGAGGAACTTGTCCGGACGCTTGGGACGTTGGATTTTACGCCTACAGGAGTATCAGTTTGAGATTATTTATAAATCGGGCAAAAAAACATCAAGACGCCGACGCTCTTTTTCGTTGCCCACTACCAACGACGTTGTTCGACACTCCATCTGCCACCTCCAACGACACCAGTGCGGACGTGACTCCCACTTCTGTTCCTTTGCTCGCCTCGCTGTACCAACCGCCAATCGACAATGAACAACTCGTCAGTTCTCGCCAGCAGGCTGACCCGTATTGTCGGCGCATTATAGACCACCTCTCAGGAGCTACGCATCCACCCAATGCACGCCTTCGTCGACAATTCGAGCACTTCAAATTTCAGGACGGTGTGCTGTATTGTCACATATATCATCCTGACGGCCAACGCTGGGTACCTGTTCTGCCACGCGCTCTTCAACATCATGTACTTAACGCCTTTCATGACGATTCGACTGCTGGCACCTAGGCTTTCACAAAACCTATGACCGCATCCGAAAACGCTTTTATTGGCCCGGGATTTCTACCGGCCTAGCAAAGTACGTGGGTTCCTGCTCTCCATGCCAACTTCGCAAACTTCCGACATCTCCCCCGGCTGGTCAGTTACAGCCAATGACGTGCCCTACAACACCTTTCGAGGTCGTTGGTGTCGATCTTTATGGGCCCCTTCCTGTTACTGGTGCTTGAAATAGATGGATAGTCACCGCCGTAGACCATATGACACGCTACGCCGAGAAAACTTCAGTAGCTAGTGGTTCAGCATCGGAAGTTGCTGACTCCGTCCTTCAGGCCATAATACTACGTCATGGTGCTCCACGTGTACTTCTTAGTGACCGTGGAAAGGTGTTCTTATCGCAGCTTTTAGGTGAAGTTCTTCGCGTTTCTGGTACCACACACAAGATGGCGTCTAGCTACCATTCTCAAACAAACGGTCTGACCGAGACATTTCATCAAACCCTTGCCGACATGATCGCCGTATACACTCAACCAGATCACAGAAACTGGGATAAACTTTCACCGTTCCTCACTTTCGCCTACAACACCGCTGTTCAACGCACAACGGGCTATTCGCCGTTTTATCTCGTTTACGGACGTTCACCTACTTTCTTTATCGATGTTTCCTTTTTCACCAGCAATGGCCCTCCATTCCCAACTTCTTGCGAAGAATATATTTCTCGCCTTGCCCAGTGCCGCCTGCACGCTCGTATGAACACGGAAGCTACGCAACAAGCAAGGAAGGCTGTCTACGACACCTCTCATCGTGTGGAATCATTCCGACCGGGTGACGAGGTGCTGCTATTGACACCATTTCGCACACCTGGTCTCTGCGACAAGTTCCAGCCTCGATTCATCAGCCCATATGTTGTTTTAGAGCAGACTTCACCTGTCAACTATCGTGTGACGCCTCTTGTCGTGCCAACTGACCGCCATTAGCGCAGCACCGAAATTGTACACGTTTCCCGCATGAAGCTTTTCACACGACGTTCCTCGTCACCTTGACTACCCGCCCGCAGCGGCCACGCTGGCCGCTTCCACGGGGGGGGGGGGGGAGGGGATCAGTGTAGGTCTATTATGCGCTTCTTCCTCATCTGAACAGCAGTCTACCATCATCATATGTTTTGGCTGACAATCATCATCTTCTTTGAACGTGTGCTGCACTATTGGGTCCGTTGCGCTTGTTCGTTCCCGAGTTCACGACCAATAAACCTCGTTACAACCGAGTCGTCACAATATATATATATATATATATACATATATATATATATATATATCTGTGTGTGTGATTCAAAAAAGAAATTCTGTGGGTCCAGTGCAAATATGATTAGGAATGAAGGAGCACACATACGAAAATTTGATAATTGTTTACTTTACGTTTCGGCCGTGGCACGGCCATCGTCAGGATATGTTTGACATCTGCGTCAATCCTGACGAAGGCCGCGCCACGGGCGAAGCGTAGAGTAAACAATTATCAAAATTTCGTAAGTGTGCTCCTTTATTCATATATATATATATATATATATATATATATATATATATATATATATATATATATATATATATATATATGTATATATATATATGTATATATATATTTATGTATATATTTATATATATATTTATATATATATATATATATATACCAAGAAGTGGACGACGGGCAAAACAAAAACTTTTTATTTTTCCTACGTTTCAGCCGGGGGCCGGCCTTCATCAGGTAAAACACGTTACAAAAATGCGCTTTTCTTAAGTAGGCATGGTATATCAAGGGCTTCTCACACGTGAACTACCACTATCATGCACTATCTACTGTGACGTGGTGAGTAATGAACAGCAGAGAATGTCAAAGCAATGTCAAAACAATGTCAAAAAAAGATTCTGAGAATGCATGAATGGTGTTTACATCAAGTAGATCACATGAATAGCACTTTCAAAAGTACAGTATTATCTACAAACAAAACTATCAAATCCATACAGCAAATCACACGCACAAAAAAGACAAAAATGTATAGCAGAAAACGTTCAAATGGAACAAGATGCGTAACTAAGAATTTCACGGGGCACAAACAGAATTGATGACACAAAGTAAGGAAATTCATTGCATCAAAAAGGTGTAGTAAAAATCTGCGTGTACAGTGATTATGAACATACTGTGATGAAACTAAAACATAGTTCTGCGCCGAAAGAAGTCCTCCACTTCTGGGTATTTTTCCGCTGGATCCAAGGACACCTTTTTTTTCATATATATATATATATATATATATATATATACATATATATAAATATATATATATATATATATATATAAATCTGAACCTTCTTATTCGGTCTGTCGTGGTTAAAAAATGAATGTTTTTTCCCTAGTAACCTACCCCAAATAAGAGTTTTTGTGCTTCAAGACTAACATTTTCCTGCTCCGAGAATTTCTCCAAATTCTAATTCGGCTGTTGAACCCCTGGCAATTGTCTCAGCACAAAATTTAACATTGAAATATTAACCTAGATTTTTATTTTATAATAATGAAATGATGCCAGTGAAACTTGTAGCATTAGAGTTCTCAGACCACAGTCTCTTTGTCTAAGCCAAGTCATTGTTTCTCTTTATTGTTCCGAGTATATCTACCTGTGGCCGGTCTGGAGGCGAACGCTCGCTTTCTTTACGGCCTCTGTACAGGAAGGAGGCCGTGCTTCTACCTATTGCCGCAATCTCATTCCTAACTAACTCGCCACCGTCTATTGAAAAAAAAAGGTAGCGCACTCAAATAATTCTCAGGTTCATTTCTACTGTCGCACTTCTGGTGGTACCAATGCAATAGAAACATGGTAGGAAGGTTATATGACATCTCTTTCTAATACTTCAAGACAGGAGTGAATTGATAAATATTCCACTCTCCACGCATATATCATTGTGCGTCGTGTTCAGAAGGCTTGGCGCACAATCCGCCACTAACTGGCAGACAAAATGACAGACAACGTAATCTTTCTTGCTGAGAAAAATAGTTTTGAGAACATTTACTTCGAATCCACGTGCCGGGAGCCAGTGCCCATAAAATTGATAAATTGTGCACACTTTTGTTTAATATATCACATTTTCTTTTTATCGAAATAAATACTTCAAAAGGTGAAAGCAAAAGCTTAATTTCACTATTTCACAAGTATTTCACAAGTACTATTCACAAGTATTTCACAAGTATTTCCCAAGGTCACTATTTTTCACAAGTATCTCTGAATAGCACTCGCAATAGCAGGAGTAATAGCAATAGTAATAAGAATGTCAAGACAAAAAATTGTTGTTCAAGATGAAAGCACAAAAGTTAGAAACATGTAAGAGCATAGAGTGATACAGTTTTGTAAAGTCGTCGTAGTAAAGAAAAAAGTCCCAAGCCCACACAATCCCACATGTAATCATCAGTGCCAATGAAAAAATGTGAAGAGCGAGAGAGAGAGAGATAAGTTTATTTACAGAAAGACAGAGAGGTCGGCCTGAACGATAGCTTGGTCTAGCCTGCTACTCTATACTGGGAGAAGGGAAAGGGGAAATTAAAGACTAATAGATGACGATGGTGAGATAGAGAGGTGAGTGCGTCGTGTTCTGTCTAGCTGAGACACATTTTATAGCCGCGCATATAGTGCAGTTGTTTCCAAAAAGGTTATAACTGCTCTTGTGACCGCAGTTACACTGTTGGTGTCTGGCCAAGGGCCCAACATGGTCTCATCAGTTAATGACCCGCTGCGATATAGTTCAGTAGAAGAAATCAGTGTTTGTCGTTCACGTGTGTAAAATTTGAAATATTTGCATATGCAATAAGGATCGCTAAAGACGCAGCAGAACAATTTAATTTCATAGAATCAGAAAATCTGCTCATTAGTACAAATAAACTTTCATTGCGCCAGAAGAAAAAAAAAAAGCACTGTAGGCAAAACATTGTCGTGATTATTTTAGCTGAAGTGGCGACATTGTTTCTAACCAGGAATGCTTTTGTCTTGGCTTGTAAACAAAGCCAGACCACGTGACATTTTCATGCGTTAACATTTATTGCAATTAACTAGAAGAATCTGGAGAAACTTTTCAGAAGTAATTAGCGCCGCCGCTTCTGCGTGACTCTTGTCCACACTTTCTGGACGGTCCCGTAGCAGTATATCTTATATATATTGTTCAAAAATCAGCTGTGAATGTCAAGGAGTTTTGTTCGGAGAAGTTATTTCACTCATACGTTTATGAAGAACGTCACAGTGGAAGGCTTTGGGAATTTTCACCAAGTGGAGTTCTTTACCGTGCACCTAAATGATAAGTTCAACCACACGAACCTCAAACACTTTCGAATTCAGCAAATACAATGTGTTCGAGCCCTAAAAAAGATTTAGTTTGTAAAAAAAATTTTTGATTGTGTCGTTGCATGTGCGTATTCATTACCCAATGCATGAGTGCCAAAAAATGCAGGCTGTTCCCACACACACCTCTATTACTGTCACTGCTTCCTACAAATAGAAAAGTAATTGGCACGAGAATGTGGCCGGAGACAGCTGATTTCCATTGCAATGCATATGCGCCAAAATCCGTTTAGAAGAATTGCCTATCGACGCCCTCATGAGGAGTGCGCTGTCACTGTTAAAAACAACTGTATTTCACTCGCGGCGGCTGCTTAGGCCATAAAAGCAGGGAGTGAGCGAGCGCCTATAGACCGGTCGTAATCTACTATCCATTCGTTAATATTGTTCCCTTCACATTTGATCAGGTAATTGTCCATGTACCGAAATGCATTCTGCCAAACCATCTAATATCACGCTCCCGATTTATATTTTTGGCATTATTTAAAAGAGTACGGAGACAAATTTTCAATATTTAGGAAGTGTTGTTCTATAGAAGACGATTGGTTTCAAGAAGAGAGTTTGTGTTGCGTATGAAAGCATTGCAAATGTTTTATACCTATACCTGTAAGAGACACTTTCAGTTTTGATATTAAATGGGCGGCTTCTTCGTAACATGGCAAGGCAGTGTGACGTTGCAGGAACTTTGCAATTCGCTACGTACTAATGGCAGATAAATGATCTGCTCGTGGTACATATAAAGCATGAGTACATTGTCCTTATTGAAGATTACAGTGATTTCAGTGATTCAGGCTGCATGAAAACTCCATTTGCAAACTCGGAGGAACCTTGTTAACTCGTCACGATAATGTCCACTCCATTGCTTGCCAATACTCTCGAACGAAAACTTTAAAATCAAAGTAACTAAGTTCTGCATGCTAGCTGACTGTTGTGCGGTAAGTGGTAATACTGCTTGCATACCGAGAAGACTGAAAATCTCTCTTTTGCGATGTCTCAAAATGGTCTTGGTACAGCTTTAAAAAGTGCTAAAACCAAAAACATTTTTCGCGTATTAATCAAGCAAAATTTCTTAATCCAGGAAATACCACTTGTACAGCGAAACGACGCATGGTAAGCGAGATAACGCCGAAAAAAAAACGTGGGTGGAGATGCCGCCTTGATATTCTCGCAAGAAACCACGTGACATCAAATTCAAACGCGTGTGCTGGGTCTTACGTAAATGTAAATTCATCAAATTTAAGTACACTTTCATCTGTCGGTGTGATGGACCTAAGATACGAGGTCCCAGAAATATTAATTAGGCCATTGTTGTGAAAATACAACACAGTTTCAAAATTTGAGCATCATGAAATAAAAATAAACTTCAACCCTTAATTTCTCTGTTGATATTGAACTTGAAGTGTGAGAGGTCTCGGTGTGCAGCATGTCAGTCTAAACTGAGCCATTGGTTCTCTTCTCTTTAGTGTAACTTAAGGAAAATACTGCCAACAGCCGGTGCAACACTATTCCCTGAAAACACTGTTTTGAAGCAATATTTGATTTTATTGAAGTAAAACTTCAGAGGCTTACTGACATTTAGTCCTATCACTTCATTTAACTTCGCCTTGTCGTTGATCTCGTGTTGTGGCAACTTAACAGCAGTCACGAGTTCTTTTTGGGGCATGGCGTAGCGTTATTATGATCCCTTCTTGTGGTACCGTGATATTCAGGGGCTACCGTGACATTCAGGGGCTACCGTGATATTTTGGCGGCCGAATGATCCGAAGACAAGCAGTGAATTTAGCTTAGATGTCGAAGACCTGTACTACCGTGAAATGGAGTTACTTTGTGACCGATGTTTTAGGTTTTTTTTCTGCCTGAAGAATCGTCAGTATAAAGGCAAATGAATAATGGCAGAACATATAGAAAATCTTCCCTAGCACTATTGAGTGTTCTACTGACCCGCATTTTTAATACAAACGGCTCTATTGAGGTGGGGAGGTGAGGTGGGGCAAATGGCTCTACATCGTGGGAGGCAGCTTTGTGACAGAGCCGTCTTTGGCTGAATATGATTGGGAAAAAGGCTAGCACAAAGTTCTACAATCAAAAGTTCATTTGAGTTGTCTACAACTGGTTAATGTTCTAGCAACCTCAGAGTTGTATGAAAATTTATTCATACAAGTACCTCCTATATCAAGATGTTTTACCTCAAAGATACCTTGTTTGCTTAGTGGATTGAATTGAGTACAATATCGCGTCTTCACAATCAGGCCATGTCCAGTTCTTTAGTGTTCTCACAGTACGCTGATGATGTGCCTTCCAGGTTTGACTTCTAGCACTCATCCCAGATAAAGGGGTCATTCAAAGTTTGCTATGTTGAAGTTAGGATTCTGGAAGCTTTTTTTCTCCTGAACCCACACCATCAAATCATAAACGTTGCTAGTATAGGGAACCAGCGCTAAAGTTTCCACCGCCCCCCTGGCGGTTAGAGCGCGCACTTCTCAGCTGCTCCAGCAGACGAGAGTGGTGGTTGGTATAGATAGTGCGTGCACGCATCGCCGTAACAAAACCAAAGAAGTGGCTACTTGGCTTGGTATTGTTCTTTAGAGAAGTATGCTTCTTTAGTGTGCACAGAATGTTTCATATGGAAGATATATCAGAGAGTTAGGACAGAGTGCACACTTACAGCCAATTTATCGCACAGATGGTGGGAATATATATTTACGGTCAAGGGGGTGAAGAGATCACGCACAGAAAAAAAGAACGAATGATGGCGCATGCGCCAGAACACCTTATTCTAATCTTAATATTGTCACGGGGTCGTGACGTGGCCGGAGACAGGAGACTTTGTGTTGGAATTTAACTTTTGTTTGGGTGAATCTGTGCCCGGTAAAAGGAAAGTCCGATTACAGTAGCAGTCTTGGACTAATAGTGGTGCACGGAGCATCGGCCGTCGATCAACTACTAACAAGCGGCGAAGCGCGTCGGCATTTATACTCTTGCCATAGAATGTTCTAGCGTTATAGCTGGCGGTGGTGCAGGTTCCAGAGTAATCTGTACAGTTCGCAGAGTGGCCGTGATCTTATCGAAGTGATCTACTAAAGTCACGAGGCTTCTCGAAAACTGCATGCGCGTTCTTGCGCCGAAAATTGTGTAGTGTTTTGGGACGATAACAAAACTTGAGAAATGGAACGTGGTATTGCTCCCCTCTGAAAAAAGCACCGTCCCGATGCTTTACCTAAACATGAAGGTACAACAATAATACAATAAAGTAGAATGAACAAATTACAATACAATAATTATACAAAAAACACTGTTTCAGTTTGTTAAGCGCATGAAAGGGCTTGAGGTGCGCGACATGAACGACTTCAGGTCGAGACAGACGTCGTTGAGAGTTCGTGATGCCGTCGGAGACAACCTCGTAATCAAGCGGGCCCAGACGTCGAACCACCCTGTACGGTCCGAAGTACCGTCGCAGAAGCTTTTCACTTAGTCCACGTCGGCGTATCGGCGTCCATACCCAAACACGTTCACCGGGCTGGTATTCCATGAAGCGTCGTCGAAGATTGTAACGGCGGCTATCGGTCGTCTGTTAAATCTTGTTATGGAGACGCGCGAGTTGTCGGGCTTCTTCGGCGCGTTGAAGGTGCTCAGTCACATCGAGGTTATCTTTGTCGGTGACGATGGGTAACATGGCATCGAGCGTCGTTGCCGGCTTCCTTCCGTAGACTAATTTGTATGGAGATATCTGCGTCGTCTCCTGCACCGCCGTGTTGTGTGCGAAGGTCACGTACGGAAGAATGGCGTCCTACGTCTTGTGTTCGACATCGACGTACAATGCCAGCATGTCGGTGATCGTCTTGTTAAGCTGCTCGGTGAGGCCGTTTGTCTGTGGGTGGTACGCTGTCGTCCAGCCGTGGTTTGTCTGGCTGCATGCGAAGATCGCTTGAGTTAATTTTAAGTCAGCAGTAAATGCCGTTCCTCTTTAGGTGATAAGGACCTCAAGGCGCCGTGACGTAGGATGGTATTTTCTATAAAAAACTTAGCTACCTCAGATGCACTGCCTTTGGGAAGGGCTTTTGTCTCGGCGTAGCGGGTGAGGTATTCGGTAGCTACCACGATCCACTTGTTTCCGAAATACGAAGTCGGGAACGGCCCCAGTAGGTCCATATTAATCTGTTGGAAAGGTCGGCAAGGTGGTTCAATTGGCTGCAGAAGTCCCGCTGGCCTTGTCGGCGGTGTGTTGCGTCGCTGACAGTCCCGGCATGTCCTCACATAACGAGTGACGTCGGTGGTAAAACGTGGCCAGTAGAACCTTTCTTGTAACCTCGCGAGCGTGCGAAAAACACTGAGGTGCCCTGCCGTCGGATCGTCATGCAGGGCCTGCAGGAGTTCTGGTCGCAGAGGTGAAGGCACCACAAGGAGGTACTTGGCTCGGAGTGGCGAAAAATTTTTTTTTGGAGAAGAACATTTCGCAGAAAGAACGACGCAAGTGCGCGCTTGAATACCCTCAGGACTTCGGCGGTCCTGCCTTCGAGGTATTTTATTAGGGCCTTAAGTTCCGGGTCGGCCCACTGTCGTTCAGCGAAGTCGTCGGTAGTTATCGTTCCCAAGAAGTAGTCGTCATCCGGGTCGTCGGGTGGTGGTTGGTCGACAGACGCACGAGAGAGACAGTCGGCGCCGGAGTGTTTCTTGTCGGACTTGTAAATGACAGTAATGTCAAATCATTGAACTCTCAGGCTCCATTGTGCGAGGCGACCTGAAAGGTCCTTCAAGGTGGCTAGCCAGCACAAGGCGTGGTGGTCGTTTACAACTTTGAAGGGCCTGCCGTAGAGGTAAGGGCGAAATTTCTACGTAGCCGAGATGATGGTGAGACACTCCTTTTCTGTTGTGGAATAATTGGTTTCTGCTTTGAATAGCGATCGGCTGGCGTAACCACTAACCCTTTCAAGTCCGTCAGCTTTCTGCACAAGAACGGCGGCAAGACCTACACTGCTTGCGTCAGTGTGTATTTCTGTCTCGGCGAATTCGCCGAAATGGGCAAGTAACGGAGGCATCTGAAGGCGACGTTTAAGCTCATAGAAAGCGTGTTCCTGCGGTGTTTCCCACTTGAACTCCACGTCGTCCTTGGTAAGAATAGTGAGAGGATCGGCGATGAGGGCGAAGTTTTTCACGAACCGCCAATATTAGGCGCACAGGCCCACAAATCGGCGCACCGCCTTCTTGTCAGTGGGCGGCGGGAAGCCGTCGATGGCGGCTGTTTTCCGTGGATCGGGACAAACTCCAGACTTGCTGATAACGTGTCCCAGAAACAAGAGCTCCTCGTACGCAGATCTGCACTTTTCTGGCTTCATTGTAAGACCGGACGCCTTGATGGCTTAAAGTACAGCGTCAAGGCGCCGAAGATGCTCGTCTCAAACTCGAGAAAAACACGACGACGTCGTCCAAGTACACAAGGCAAGTCTGACACTTAAATCCTGCCAGTACTGTATCCATAACGCGTTGAAAAATTGCAGGCCCTGAGCAAAGACCGAAGGGCATCACCTTAAACTCGAAGAGGCCGTCCGATGTTATAAACGCCGACTTCTCTCGGTCTCTTTCGTCGACTTTGATTTGCCAATAGCAAGTCTTTAGGTCCATTGACAAAAAAGTACTTGGCGTTATGAAGCCGATCATGTGCGTCGTCTATTCGTGGGAGATGATACACGTCCTTTCTTGTGATTTGGTTCAGGCGGCGATAATCGACGCAGATACGTAGGGTCCCATCCTTTTTCTTGACTAACACCACGGGGAATGCCCATTGACTTTTGGATGGTTGGATAATGTCATCCCGCAGCATTTCATCAACTTGTCTCTTCATTGCCTCACGTTCTCGCGTTGACACCCTGTACGGACTCTCACGAGGTGGTCTGGCATTTTCTTCGGTTACGATACGATGTTTCGTGATTGGGGTCTGCTGAATTTTTGATGACGACGAAAAGCAATCTTCGTATTGCAGGAGCGGGGCCTCGAGCTGTTCTTGCTTATGGTTCGGAAGTCTGGGATTGACATCGAAAGCAATGGGAGAGGCTTGGTTCCTCTGAGTAAAATCCACAGAATCGGCGAGGGCGAAAGCACTGGTGGTTTCTACAATTACTTCGATGTATGCGACCGTTGTTCCTTTGTTCACATGTTTGTACTCATTGCTGAAATTCGTGAGCATAACCGGTGCTTTGCCTCCACGCAGCTTCGCAATTCCTCTTGCGACACAAATATTTCGGGTGACCAACAGATGCTGAATGCCTTCAACGACGCCTTCCAAGCCAGGTGATTTAGGAGCGCCGACTGAAATAATGACGCTTGAGCGAGGCGGACAGGTGACTTGTTCTTCCAGCACATTCAAGGCATGGTTTCCTGACGGCATGCCCAGCGGTAGTGGCTCTTCTGTGGATAACGTTATCGACTTTGTTTTTTAGGTTGATGACAGCACAACCCTACTGAAACGTTCCGTAAGATGCGGAGACCTCACATACGGAATTATTGGAATATGGAAGACGTATGATGCGGACTCCGCATAAGACGTATGATGCGGACTCCGCATAAGACGTATGATGCGGACTCCGCATCTTATGGAAAGACGTATCATGCGGAAATTACTGAAATGTGTGCATGCTACGTCTGAATCTAGTGCAAAGCAATATAATGTGTAAATTGAATAGACGTCCACATCTTGAGTACATGCAATACTGTGTACAAATCACAATATTTCTTAAACGTGCAAGTTGAGGGATTGAATCATCGGCATCTTACTAATTGTCGTGATGTGGAAGCAAAATTACCTTTTAAATTTTTAAATAAAATACATTACAAAACTACTAAATTACCATGCTAGCGATCATAAATGGTGGTTACATTGCAACACATTATTGCAGTGTTCTATGCAAGACATAAAGAACTTAAAAAGTTATTATTATCAGTAGAGAAGCATTAATATACACATCATCCCTGCTACAATCAGTATGTTTTTTATTTGTCTGTATGCTCCAGCTGTGAATAGTGACATTGCAGTGTTGATCGTACACAAATGAGGTGACTGCACCGCAATTTCACGAGCTCCTCCTAAGCCACAGGAGGGTGGCACAATGTAACAGCAATTTTAAAACGAAATGTTTAAACATAAATAATAATCATAGCACTGTGAAAGTGTGGCGCTGTGTTTATCTCATGAATGCCTTGTGGAGATCGGCAAAATGCTGCTTGAGGCTCCGGCACCACTGTAAATTTCGAAGGTCACTGCGATAGAACTTATGTGTCCTTCATAGGCACCTGGAAATGAAAATAATTGGCACAAATAATGTCAGAGACACATGTTAGCACAATAGTTTACATGCACAAGAAATAAAACACACAGAATGAAACTGAAAATTTAAGGCACACAATCCTTCATGTTATGCATATGTGAATAATAGAAGGAATGAGTGTATAAATTAGTTCTGCCACATAAAAAAACAGCATGCTTATCACAGTGAAAATATCTAGGTTGTCATGATTTTCAATGGTAGAGATAATCGATTATTATGTCCTTATGAAATTCTGATTTTAACGCTTCTTGCACAGTAAAACTTTAGGAACTGCAAGAGAAAGCTCTCAATCTTCATTTAATAGTGTGTGCATGTACATCTGCTGCCTTTGTACTATACAGTTTGTGCACAAAATTGGCATCTTGAACAATTTTGAGAGTTAAACCTATGCAACTTATGAAGGTTAAAATCACCATGAAAGCAAGCAGGACCAGGCAGGTGCCATTAAAAATCTGTGCAAGCCAAATAACTATAACCGAACTGCACACATATAGGGGAGCAAGAGTAACAGAAATTCGGCTGCTGACGCGCAGGTCGCGTTATCAAATCCTGGCTCCATTTCCGATGGAGGCAGAAATGCTGTAGGCACGTGTGCTCAGATTTGGGTGTACGTTAAAGAACCCCAAGTGGTCGAAATTTTCAGTGCCCTCCACTACGGCGTCTCTCACAATCATATAGTGGTTTTCGAACGTGAAACCCCACATATAAATCAAGAATAACAGAAATAAACTGCCAACAGAAAAGTTGGGTGCATGTGCTATCTGTACACCTTCCTACATACAGCATGCTCATTCCATTTTAAATACCGATATTGAAAATAACTGCTCTATTAGGAATGTAAAAGGTAAGGTAGAACTGAACGACTCTACAAAAAGTGACCCTATTATGACATCACGTTTTCTTATAACAAAATTGACTAAGACTCTCAAATATCATTATGCAAGGGAAAAATCTTCAAAAGAACAATCAAGTTTGAAGTCATAATTATTTATATGGCTACTATGACTATAACCAAGAAATCGACCTCAACATGGCTAATTTTAGTTTTTAACGCCTATGTTCACTAGACAATGAACTATACCACAAAAAGCACAGCGTTTAGGCAAAGCACCACACAAAAAAACAAAGCAGTCCTTTTTGTTATTACCTACAATGCCTTTAAATTGGTATTTTTACCTCTACTTTCCGCTTTTTATCTAAATAACTGGTGTGAAACAAGTTAGCTGAAAATGCACTGTGCCTCCAAAACCTGTTGGTTGAATCTGAATTTTTAAAAAATGGTGAAGCTTGCACTAAATTAGGCTCCACAAGCCTTGGAACAGTGAGACTACATGACTCTTAGGACTACTTTAGTTACTTGTGTTTTGTTTCTGGGCCTAAGCATAAAGACAAGGGCTTAACTGAATTGCTGCTAACAAACAAGTGCTTTCGAAATTGCCCGAGCGTCAAAGGATGCTCAGCCATTTGTTGTGTTTTGCACTGGGCTATTCTACACCAAACATACAAACCATACTGCCTGGCGACCATCACAGATGTATAGTTTAAAAAATGATGGTAATTTACTATTCTGAAAATAGTTATTTGCAGAAATGTTTTGAAGATAAAAGAGTAGTGGTCACGTGGGTACCTTCAGAATTTCGCAGAATGTTGTGCGGGTGTTATTTGTGAGAAAAATTTCAAAGTACCGCTTTTTCTTGCCATATCAAATTTGATCTACATATTAAGTAAAGATGCTTCTTAAAGTATTTGAAGTCAAGTAACATTAGTGCAATTTTTCTGCTACATAGGCTTTGAAGAATTCAGCCAAACTGTTTATCGTTTGCATTTCTTGTATGGCAATACTGCATTTTGTATGAATATTTGAGCCACAAATACTCACTGCACAGAAGTTATATTTTACGAAAAAAAATGATGTTAGGTCCAGATTACAAATATCACTATATAATCGTTTTTGTCCACATTGAGATGCAATATGAGCTTTGTGTTTGTCTAATTGAAAATTACTTTTATATGTAAGTTGAAAGCAAATAAACAGTTCTTGTTACATGGCAAGTGTTATCATTACAATTTTTGTTTAAATGAGGAAAATGATTTTTGAAGTCTCCTATTGAGGGCCATGGGGAACTTCGGAACGGAAGCTGTCGTACATCAAATGCAGAAAACCGCCATCATAAGAAACCTTCAAAAATTCATTTCTACTTTAAGACAAAGTGTAATCATATAACTTGCCATATAAAGAGAACTGCTTCCTTGCTTTTGATGTGGCGAAAAAATTGCACTAATATTACTGAGCTTCATACATTACACACAATCACCTTTACTTAATACCAAGACCGAATTTGGTGTAGAAGAGGCAGTATTTTTGAAACACTTTACTTTTTACAAACAACACCCAGACGACATCTTGGGAAGTCCAGAAGGCACCAACGTGGCCTAATATTTTGTTCTCTGCGATATACTTTAGCATTTTGCTGTTTTCAGAAAAATACAGTAAACGAGCACAATATTTTTTTTCAAAACACATTTAGGACGGTTGACAAAATGGCTGGGATGTTTGATGCGTAATTGCCTCACTGCCAGCATTTATTCTTCCGCAGCTCAAGCTATCACCTCTCTGTTACTGCCTCCCTCACATACAATGCCTTCATAGGAAAGAAAAAGAAAGGCAGGTCCGACAAAGTTCAAAAGGCAAGATATTTTCATGTTGGATAAATTCATTACCATAAACAGCAGCAAAATAACATTCATTTTGAGTAGTCCAAGACACAAGCTATATACCAGCATACTAAGAGCCAAGCACAAACTTTTCAATTGAACGTGTGTGGTGATATACAGGAAGCACTTATTGCAAGACTGATCAGTCTGTAATTAACTAAATGAAGTACAATGCACTGTTCAATCCAACACCACATAGGCATCTTTGCTATAGCAAAGCCATGTGTCATTGATTCATGCACTAGATGGGACAATGCAAATGTAACAAAAAAGGTGAAAAAAGAAAACAAGGGGAAAAAAAAGAAGAAAAGGGGGGATGCAAAGTAGGAGCAGTGTAGCACTACCTTTACTTTGCATTCCCCTTTTCTGTCTTCTTTTTTCTTCTTTTCTATCATTTATCTTTTTTTTGCTTCCCTTACCCCCAACCTCCGACAGGAGAACACTTTGTATCAGCGCAACCTAACTTGAAAATAAGCAAGGGCTGCACTCTTCTGTGTTATAGGTTTTTTTTTCAGACAAACATTTCCAACAGGCACACACGCCTATACCATAAGATGATGTCATTACAGACCCCATTTAAACTAACACGCCAAGGATGACAAGGTGACTTCTAAAAAATAGGTCCTCCTATCGCAACATCGGCCAGCCTGTCTGAAGCACTTTTACTGTTCACCCTGATTACCCCACTAGATGTTTCCATCTGTCGACTCACATCTTCATTTTGGATAAGACTAAGACGAGCTTACATTGATGAATACGCACGAAAGTTTAGTGATCTATCATGTATGAGATTAAGCAACTCTGTTAAAAAATTATTAATAGCTTGCTTCCAGGCTTTTTATACTGTAGCCTGAAACTTCGTAATGTCTTCTATGCACATGAACCAGATTGAGAACGTAATGCACAACATGCTTAAAAATACTGCGAGGAACAAGATAACGACAAAACGACCAGCCACCCAAAATTTTCGCTGTACATGTTTATAAAACGTTCATGTACCCCAAACGAGGTGCTTATGATACAAGCCAAAAAAAACCTACAAGTAGGGCCTTGGAGTCTTCTGGAAGTAGACGTGTTGCATTTTTTCTGTAGAGGGCTTTACACCCATAAGTGAGGAACAAAACTCCTGTATAATGAAGAATGTTGGCAGCTATCAATTATAGAAAAACCTAATGCAGCTAATCTTCCCCGACACATCTGTACATTTAGAGAGGTGACGCAGCTTCTGTGATTGTGGCAGTAACTCCAACAGGACCAGTGCGAAAATTGGCACTACTTGGCTAGACAAATGTCCAAACATGCCTGCCCGACTCCCTCTAGCCATCCTGGCTGAATCTGACACATGATTTCTTAACTGCTGGCTGGACAAAAACAAAACCACTGAAGCACTCACAATACACAGCGTGAAGTTCCTATGGAGTGGTCAACTTCGTCTTCTGCGATGAAAGAGCAGCACAGTGTACTGATAAGGCACTCCTTGCAATGGTTTTCAATGCCACACAGTGACCTTGCTGTTCCTGTCGAAGAGAGCTTCGGGAGCTTGGAGGGTGCTTGCTCTTTTCTGGGGCTGCTGCCGCTCGTCGTTTTCTGCTCAAGGTCAAGCTGCATAAAGTTGTAGACGAGGCTTTAAGAGTTGTATATAATGATATACAAATTTTCGCTGAACACACATTTCCTCGTGGCACACTGAGGAATTTCTTATAAAACTTAAGGCCTCGTATATGCAAACATTTACAATCGATTCGAAGATGCACTTGACTCTAAAGAAGCAAGTTCGTTATGTAGTGTATATAAAGAAAGGTCATTCAGCACAACCACAACTACAGTTGCACACGAAAACGACATTTGACACGATCCTGTTTATTTACACGGTCCATTTTATTTACACGGTCCATTTTACACGGTCCTGTTTTACACGATCTGGTCTGCATGAACTCTTGAACCGGGCACCATATAGGTTGAAAGACACACACAGACTTTGAGACAAACCTAGTTTCCCGTGGAGCATCCTCTTGCACTATAACAACACATCTCAATCTAGTTAGTTGGTCAGAACGAGGTGAAAACAGCTCGCACTTGAAAAGCACGGGCAGAAGGAATGACGCCTGCACCCTGTGCTTTCTGTACGTTCTCGTTGAGGGTGAAGCTTTCACCTTATCCTTATGCAATTTCGCATTTATAACATTGTTCGCTGCATAATCTTTGTGGCGTTAAAGTGTGTGATACTGTCATGTGTATCCCATGTAATTTATAAAAATAGAATACAAGATAGCTTGATTCAAAAATAACAAAGTGCATCCAGCGCCATGTCCTGTAGCCATTGTTTAGGCAAGTGGTAGAATGATTTATTCTTCAAAACATATCTTACTTGTAACCACTACAAGAGCTAACTCGTACACTGGCACATTCTGTTTGCCTCTTCAGATTATAAGGTACCTTTTTTACACCAGAAAATCTTCAAGAAGAATAGAAGTGTTGTAATTGTGAAGAAAGAAAAGTAGAAGGAAAAAAAGATATTGATTGATTTGTGGGGTTTAACGTCCCAAAACCACCATATGATTATGAGAGACGCCGTAGTGGAGGGCTCCGGAAATTTTGACCACCTGGGGTTCTTTAACGTGCACCCAAATCTGAGTACACGAGCCTACAACATTTCCGCCTACATCGGAAATGCAGCCGCCACAGCCGGGATTCGAACCCGCGATCTGCGGGTCAGCAGCCGAGTACCTTAGCCACTAGACCACCGTGGCGGGGCAGGAAAAAAAAGATAACCTGCCCTGTACAGGGACCGAGCCTGCGAACTTCGAATAACATGTCCGATGCTCTATCAACTGAGCTACCATGGCGGCTATCCCTCTTTCATTTTGTACGGTATATATGTGCAATTATACATGGAAGAGTCAGTCAGCGCTGCCTGTTACCAATATGGCGAGTGTGGGACACCTTTTTTTGCCTACTGGCAATTACATTACGATTGCAATTACATATCGATTACTTCCAATATCCCTATACTTCTTTGGCAGCATTATGCATCTGTCCGTTCTCAGAAAATCTGCTAGTCACAGGAGGAGGCAATAGTTCGCCCTCCCACCTAAATGCATGTACTTGAACACATGCACAACTGATCAAAAAAAAAGTCACACACCGCTAAGATTACTGAGATTCACTTTTTCAGATTCATGAGTAAAGGAAAGAACTATAAATTTAAGGGTTTGTTGTCTTTGTTGAACACATTATAATAAGAACAAGCAGAAAATGATGCCAAACAAACTATAGGGGATGTTATCAAAAGTAACTTTAACAAAATTGTGAAAAGAAAAGTGAACAAAAACGTAACTTGGCAACGTTTTTTGACAATTGAATTGACATTACTTTTTATAACATCCCTTTATTTTACTGGGTAATGTTGTCGGGTAATTCTCATTATTATAGTGGTGAGTAGGCTGACAAAGAAAGTATATGGCATTGATACTTCTTTTGAACACCTAAAAGTTTGAGGAACTTAAAAGAGTGGAAGCTACTTTGAGTAGACCAGAATATTTAGTTGGAGCGAAAAAAAACGTACACACATTTTTACCAGGCTTTTTAACCTATTTTGAGACATAAAAGTGTATGCTGCCAGTAATGTTAAGTACCAATACTTTTGTCTCACGATGCACTGTAGCAGGTGTAGTTAGAGTGGTGATAGTGAAGGAATAATCAAGCACGCCACCAACTGCGTTCACATCAATGGTCGCGTATTTTAAAAATAAACCTGCTGTATAGTAAAAAAAATTTTAGAGCATTTATCATTTTATCCAAATCAAGTTAAACCGACTGGGTAAGCCAACCATTTGCATAAAATCAAAAGGCATAAAGTCATTCATGTATTATAACTATGTGAACAATTTCAGCAACGCAGGGCAAAGTGACAACAGTTCTATTAAAAACCCCTCTCATTATAACATGCATGAAAAGCACCACACCAGAATATTTTATAGTGCATGTAATATCGAGACTACTAGACTGTCTATTGACCTTTTAGAAGAAGGGTATCTCCTTCACGTTCAAGGGGCAACCACTTAGCCTTTTCCTGAGCTTTTCTGTGAATATTTCCTGAATTTCAGATATCATTAGGATTGATTTAGAGTGAACAGATTTTGCTTACGCATTGAAACCTAGTTCTGTATGTAACTGCAATTATGGGTGCCAAACCACCTCCAAATAATTTTTAACATTTAACTTTTTTCTTTAACTGCAGCAGCACAACTAGCTATGGGTGCCCAAAAAGTAGCTAGAAACAATACCTTTACCTCTTTGAGCCTTTTGAAAGTGTTCAGCTTCTCAGTGCTCACCTTACAACATTTTTTAAATACGTGTTTGTGTGCCCACTGCTCTTGCTCCTTGTACAGTGAGGAGGAGCACATGGCAAGAAGAGACAAGAAAGAAGCATAGCGAAAAAAAGCGAAATAAGCGAGGACCTCTTTTGTATCGTACAATGTGTGTAACATTACTATTGAGACAACATATAGACAAATTATCACGGCTATGCATCCATTATATAGTCGTACACAGCTGCAACACCACGACTATATTTCAACCTTGTGTTGGTTTAGGATCCCTTTATAGTGGCAAGCTAATGATATCTGCATTTGTTTGGCACATATTAGGATGCAGTGAAATGCGATATGGTACTCTCATTTAGAATGCACGTCATGTGGCTTCTTTGTATATGGGGCCACAAGTAACTCTGGCTGCAAAGCAATATGGCAGAGCCTAAACAGACGTCACCGACCACTCCAATCTGAACTTGCCTTTGCTACTTGCCCATTATCATCCCAGCAAAAAATGAATGATTGAATCTGCTACAGATATTTGCTAGCTTATGCTAAGCACCAAGTATGAAGAATGTTTCGTCATTATTGAGATCAGTTATTTGTTCAAGAGCACTTGCTGTCAAGCACAAATACATTGCTGTCGAAGCATCAAGACTCAAATATAAAGCAAAAAGAAGTGTCTCTTTAAAAATACAGGCCACAAGGTGCAAGATAAATATTTGACACACTTGGGATGTAAGGCACGCACAAGAGGTGCTGCCATATTATACTTTTCCTTGTGTTGAAACCTGCTTGTTTTACTCACCCAACACATCTGTAAAGATGCCGTGAAAACACCAAGGAGCTGATGCAGCAAGGTTGAACACATGTCCAGGGATTCCACCATTCCTAAGCAGCCCTACAGCCTCCACAGTACTGCAACCATTTGTAAGATAAATATAGTTCTACCCAAAGTTCTTGGTTTACAGACACACATGCAAGACGCATAACCACTCTATAGGAAGTTTGCATGATAATGCACTGGGTAGCAAAACGGATGCCATTATCAAGTATCCAGGCCTGCCGCTCCTTTCTTTCCGTTCTTAATTAATCAATCCATGGTTAATAAATGTTCCCTCAATGTGAAGTGTACTGGCAGTCCGGTGAAGAATTGCAATGTATTTCTAACACAGTCCAATTCATGGCAAGTAAGAATGCAATAGCGATTTGTCAGCTGTTCGAGAAAAGAGCATGAAGTTTAGCTAAAACCCATGTTTTTTATAAACACCATTCAATTTGATATAAAAGTTGTGAGCATTATGTGAAGGAACATGGATTCATGTTTAATCAATGATTTCTTATAATGTACTGATATGAATGCAACTAACTGAATATGAATTGATAATTTTTGCTTGAGAATTTAGAGTTATGAACACTATCGCACTTGTCAGCAGCATCTTGTCCAAAACAGTGGCAAGATAGGCTAGTTTCTGTAGGTGAGCAGTAATGAGCAGTGCAAAGTAACAACAAGAAACACCAGTAACAACAGTATGGGGCAAGCACAGACTCCCGACTGTAAAATTTATTGCCCAAAATTTCGCCTGAATATCAGTCCGACAACTCGTGCAAATGAAGGTCCAGTTGGGAATGAACAAGTTACGAAATCAACAATGCCTGCTTTCACTAACAGGACCCTCGTTCACATAAAGTATGCAGCGATAGGCCCCTACCAAGGTACGTCACAGCATGATGTCACTGGCACATGTAAAAGGTGTGGCTGGAAAAACACTCCCGCTGGTGGCTCAGCCCGGTACAGTCGTGCGGTGTTTGGGGCAAGTTTTAATTTTTCAAAGCTTACACTTCACGTTACAATGTCGACATTAGCTGTAGTATGTGTCAGCAAACGTCTACCTGTGTGGTAAAATATTTGCTACGCTGTCTGTTTATCCTGAAGAAGTGAACACACGTAATGACCTGTGCGAGGAACAGCGGCATAGTCTTCAAAAATGTGCACTGTTGATTGCGGCATGTAGTGTGCATTGAAAGGTATTGAGAATATCGGTTCAACTGAGAATATTGTGTGTGGTGTGTGCAGTGTCCATAACAATGTGTCTTGTTTGCCAAGACGTTAGCACTCAGGGCAGGGACCAGTCGATGAAAAAACTTGATCCGACATTTTAGTCAAGGTAAATATGCACTTGACGCGACCATCTGCGAGTGGGTACATCTCGGTGTTTGCGTTGTGTGCAGAAAAAAATTGCATGGTCACCGGGCTGGAAGATACCTTGTTTGTGCTGAAACAGCCAAACACCTGATGAGTTAGATGAGAAATATTAACGCATCAAAACTATAAGTGCTTGCATCAGCAACTACACAACAGCGTGATAACCGCACCCCTGCCACACAGCAGCGAAACATATTTTGAAAATGCTGGCAGTGTATTATTTTATAAAAAGCAACTCTGGCAGATTACAAAATCTCACATTGTGCATGCAAGTTTTCTTCAAAGTCAGGCGTACAATGTAGGTGCTGGCCGGTACATTATTAGTTACAAGCAAAAGCGTCTTGCAGGTACATATGCAGATTGCACGAACACCCCTCTCTCTCTCTACACTAGGCACCACACATTATATCTTTCAACAAGCACACGCCACTGTTTCGGTGCATAATAACGCTCTACCGTGAACGTATGCTAATCAACCCACTTAGGCGGTTGGCTAGGTGAATCGAGCCAAGTTACAAATTGTATCGCCCGCGAACGTAAACAAAATGCTGCTTTGCATCAAATGGCACTGCAGGCTTCGTTTAATCAACAACGTAGCAAGCGCCATGTGCGTCTTCCTCACTACATTGCACATATGAAAAAATCGATCACCATACACATGCATGTTGCCGCAGTTGTCTCGAATTAGCTCCAGTAAGGCCGCGCCGATGCGCCATGGCTCTGCTGGCGTTAGCGTTGTCAAAGCGAATCGGCAACCGCACTCGCAAAGGCGCGTAAGGTTGCCGTTTCACGACGCCTCGTTCGAGTGCAGCAACACACACTTGCACTGAGTGGCATACTTGGTCTACATAAAAATGTGTCCTCCTTACCTTTAGTTTCTTTCACACTGTCCTGAGGGAAGCAACCACAGGCGTCAGCCGTCACCTCGGAGTCCTTCGAGCGCCCGCCCAACCCGCCGATTCCTTGGACGACTCGCACTTGATCCGCACTCGAACAACCGCGGGAATAGGGCGCAATCTTAGCACATCTTACGAACGAGGAACAGCCCTTCCTTGCGTAAATTTAACATTTCGTGCTCTCGTGTGTAGCAGCGCGAACACATGAGAGATGCAACGAAACGGTATGCCTACGTTAACAAAGAAGACAAACAACATGTGGCTTTAGCTGTGAATGGATTTGACTTGGATATCTGTGTGAGGAAAATAAAAAAAAACATCTGTCGCTGCTATAAACTGAAAAAAAAGTACGTTATCTGGCAAAATAACTTTAAAAGTGATAAATGGTTATTCAAAAAACAAGTTACAACTTATGAATATTTTCAAAGGTCTGTTTTGTTTTTGTTCTAGCAGACGACAGCCTCCTACTGCTTCTACGACTAACGTAGTGCGGTTTCACGTTCGGTGCGTGTCGCCGACGCAAAGCTCTACAGTAGTGATATCAGAGTTATCAACTCTCAATGAATAATAGGATGGCTACAAAGCAGTAACATTTTGACATAGTGCAGTACGCATTCTTTCAAGGTATGACATTTCTTTGCTCTGAAGCAAATCGAAGCAAGCCGGCCGGCGCAATCAGCTGACATCGCCGCTACGCGAGGCATGGTCGTGCGCAATAGCGTCGCGCCCCGCGCTCGATTTGTCAACAAGCGATAGAGCTACTAAGTGGAATACAGCTAGATGCAGGGAATAATGGCGTATCATTCTAATTCCCTGTAGTGGCCGACTCAATCGCAAGAGAGCCCCGGGAAACAACCTTCAACTGCTCAAGCTTGTGTGTGGGTGTAAAAATACTTCTTTTTATCCGCGGCGGGGCAGCAATCTATAGTTTAAAGTCATGCGAAAATCATGTGACGTATATACAATCACAAAACATATGCACACAACAATAGATACGATCGCATATCGTACATAAATATGCCAATACATAGCGTGTAAAAAGCAAATTTATATACATAACTTAAACGAACACCACCCTCCACCGCGATTAGCTTAGCAAGCTAACGCCCTCAGTTCACGTACACGAGCTCAACTAAGTGGAGCAAGTTCGAGTCCGCCAAGTCAATTTTTTTTTTCAACGTTTTTATTGTACTGCTATCTTTTCTAATGCCTTAGGTTCTAAAATAAAATAAAAGCAATATTGCGTTCAAGTACGTATGTGGGACTGTGTTTTTTGCGCAACAGTTATTAGTATTTTTATTTTCATTATTAATTTTTAATTTATGTTATATTATACCAAAAGTAAAGACTAAGGGGAACATTGGGTCTGCTTGATTGTGAAGGGACTCGAGAAGTGAGATAACTCAAACCAAAAAATTTATTTGAGATAAAACTGAGCATTTCACAGCCGGACCAGTTTCTTCAAGGGTAGGCCCTAGGTATGCGCGAGACTTGCTATATGACTCATCTCAAGCTGTGGCAGCTGAGGGAAGGCAATATCACCGAGAAGCAGTTCCAAAATATATTTTGGTTGATGTTTTTTGATTCCTCCAAAATAAGGGCTGCACAATTGTGATCGAGCCAAACCAAGAATTGCGGGCACGAAGTCATGAGACAGAAAATGAATAACGTTGATTGTTTGAAAAATTGCCTTTAATAAAAGGAAGAGTTATGGAGTGCTACGTAGCTTAATTCGCAGTAGGAATTATATATATACATATAGATAGTTTAAAATGGACAATGTTGCACACACATATATTGGTTATATTTCTTTGCAGCACAGTTGAAGCATCTATGTAGAACTGAAGCATCAAGAGAAGCTCATGCGTCCTCACTTTATTGCGCTTTACATAGCTTGTATGCGTCCATGCAGCCATGATATGATATATTTTAAAGCATTTGTTTAACCTATAATCTTCTTATTCATTAAAGCTGGCCCATAAGTTGTGTCTTATGTAGCACTACAATTAAAGTGTAATCTGCAAGGTGGTCTGAAACAATGCTTTTGAAAATCTCAAAACAACCCAGCTCTATACACGACCATCCGAGCATCAATGATAAGCACCATTATATGTCCGTACATATCAGTTGTGCTCTCATACTTAATTATTTTTCTTACCACTCCCTCTGCCCCTACCTCATTTCTGTCGTGAAGCTGTGGCAAGTTGTGTATAGCTGTATTTATAGTGTAGGAGCACATACTATCAATAAAAATTATTTTTAGGCTACATGCAATTAGCTTTCATAGATTTTCATTTCTTTTGTCGGTGCTCAGGAGAGCTAAGCTCATGGTCGATATTTTAAAATGACATTTCTCTTTGCCAATGTTAATGAGAACAGTTTCATTAATATTGACAAGTTCTTTCACATTGAATTTAGTTCTCCTTATTATTGTTTCTACCAAAAAACAAGCCCTTGAAGTTATGCTTTTTTGCTTGATTTGTTTTCGTGTGACAGCATGCAAGTAAATTGACAGTTATTGTCATTCCTTGTGAATGACACATTTTCCGTTTGACAGACTTTAGCACCTGGTCATCTGCAGAAGTTGTATTCATTCTGGAAAAGGGCGAACAGCGGTGACTGACAACACAGACTAGCCTGCGTTATTCTTTTGTACTATATATGTCACTGTGAATTCATTTAAAACTTTACAGAGCTCGGATTTCCTGCTGAAAATGTGACAACAACTGTACAGTTTCCACATTTTTGCAACAATCCACATGCCTTTCGTACACTATTGCACATTTTCGTAAGTACCTTACAAAATCTGCATATTTCTGTAAGACCTTACATTCTGCATTTTCCTTATGAAAGCTTCTGTACACTCCATACACTTTCCTTATCCTTCCATATCTTCCATAATGAACTCTCCGTATGCTCCATAAGTTTCCTTAACTTTCCGTATACTCCATTAAAAGCTTTCCGTATACGCCATACAATTTTCTTATCCATCTGTATACTCCATAAGAAGCTTTCCGTAAATGCCATACAACTTCCGTATATTTCCATAAAACTCCTTATGTTTTCCGTATGTAGCATAAGTAAATGTTACGGAGTCCATATATTTTCCGTAAGATTTCATACGGAACGTTTCAGTAGGGAATGGAGGCATAAGAAGTCCATGCCAAGGATGACATCTCTTGAGCAACGCTGTAGGACTACGAAGTCTGCAGGATAAATACGGCCGTTACTGGTGACTCTGGCTGTGCAGATTCCTGCAGGCGTTACGAGATGACCTCCGGCTGTGCGGATTTCAAGGCCTTCCCAAGCTGTCCTAACTTTCTTTAACTTCGCGGCGAACGACCCACTGATGACGGAGTAGTCGGCTCCAGTATCGAGGAGAGCGGTCACACTGCGGCCGTCGATAAGAACGTCGAGGTCGCTAGTTCGCCGTCTCGCTTAGCAGTTAGGGCGTGGCGTCGGGTCACGGCTGCGTCGGCTTGTTCCGCTGCTTCCATGTTGCATCGTCAGGACACCTTCGGTAAGTGAGGTTTCGCCATCAGGGCTTTGCCTGGTTGGCCTTGTGTTCGGAAAGCTTTGTCGCGGAGTCGTCGTCGTCGGAGGATCTTCGGTAGTTCGTCGCACAGCAACCGCACCTCCATCGGTTGCAGCCCTTAGTTTCCCGGATACGGGCTAGGAGACCGGCCCCGCGTTGGGCTAGAGTACTGCCGAGGGTGCGGTGACATGCGGTGGCTGGGCAACGTTGAACGGGAAGGACTTCATGGTGTCCATTGAGTTCCTGTCAGGTTGTCGGCGATGTCACGTGGCCGCTCTCCTGACTGCGGACGAGGTGCATTGACGGCGAAGCCACGGAGTCCCTGCTGTCGGTGCTGGCAACGGCGGTATGTGTGTCTGGCCTCGCCGAAGTGGTAGCAGGGCGGGCGGTGGTCAGGGGTGCGCCAGACATCAGTCTTCTTCGGCGCATTGCACTGGGTCGCCGGTGAACAGTAGGACGTTAGTGGGGGTGGTGGCGGCGGTGGCTTCTGGCGACGGAAGTGCGATGGGGCAGCGTTATGGGGAGCGCGTGGAGGAGGGGCCTGGTGGCGGGCTGCAGCAGCATAGCTGATGGCTTGCAGCTGAGGCTCTTGAGGCTGAGGAACGCCCAGTGATTGCTGGATCTCCTGGCGTACGACGTCCGCAATGAATTCGACGTGAGGCTGCGCTGAAGGAAGTAATTTTCGCAGCTCTTCTTGCACGATCACTCGGATCGTCTCACGCAAGTCAGTGGTGGCGGGCGTTTGAATGCCGGCGTAGCTGGTAGACGAGAGGCTACGGTTATATTGACGCATGCGCATCTCGAGCGTCTGCGCTATCGTGGATGCTTCTGAAATGAATTCGGCGACCGTCTTCGGTGGGTTTCTGATCAGCCCGGCAAAGAGTTCCTGCTTTACCCCTCACATGAGCAGACGGACCTTCTTCTCCTCGGACATTTCGGAGTCAGCGTGGCGGAAATGTTTAATCATATCTGCAGTGAATAGCACCACGTTTACGTTTGGCATCTGCATGCGGGTTTCAAGAAGAGCTGCGGCCTTCTCCTTTCGCACCACACTTGCGAAAGTGGTGAGGAACCTGGCGCAAAATACGTCCCACGTTGTAAGGCTTTGCTCTTGATTCGCGAGCCAGGTCCGAGACGCATCTTTTATGGCGAAATACACATGCCGGAGCTTGTCATCGTCTGTCTACTCATTGAAGGCGGCGAAGCTGTCGAACCTTCCATCCAGCTTTCCGGGTCTCCCAGTGGCGAACCGCAGAAAGTTTGCGGCTTTTTGGGCTACACGAGGGCGGTCATGGTTGCAGTCATTGATGTCGTGATCCGAGTCTGCCTGGCTGCTTCAGGAAGGGGCCCGTACTCTGGTTGCAGTCCTTTCTGCCTGCGGATTGTTCGGTGTTCAGGGTTAGCGTCCATGTCTTCTTTGACGCTTTGGCTGGGGTCGTGGCTTGAAGGAGGCGTCCAGTACATGGAAGAAACAGCACCTCCACCAGATGTCACGGGGTCATGACGTGGCCGAAGGCAGGAGACTTTGTGTTGGAATTTGACTGTTTATTTGGGCGAACCTGTGCCAGTAAACAAAAAGTCCAATTACAGTAGCAGTCTTCGACTGATAGCGGCGAACGGAGCGTCGGCCGTTGATCAACTATGGACAAGCGGTGAAGTGCGTCGGCATTTGTACTCGTGCCATCGAATGTTCTAGCGTTATGGCTGGCGGTGGCGTAGGTTCCAGAATAATCTTTACAGTTCGCAGAGTGGGCGTGATCTTATCGAAATGATCTACTAAAGTCCGGAAGATTCTCTAAAACGGCACACGCGTTCTTGCGCTGAGAATTGTGTTGTGTTTTGGGGCGATAACAAAACTTGAAAAATCGAACGTGGCAATATTGTAACGATGTTGAAGGACTCGGGGTGTAATAAAACGTATTTATTAAAGGGCGAACCTGTGCCCACAACGCAAAGGGACTATGGTCGTAGCACCTTACAGCAGAACACCAAAGATGTCTTCTTCTTCTGCTTCTTCAAGAAGAGTCCGAAGCGCGTGGCGCACATCAGCAGAGGCCAGCTGGGTTCTCGTGCTATCATCATCTTCTCTGCGCAACACTAGACGGCGCGAATGTATGTGCCAGTGCGCGTGGTGATGGGCGCGTTGTTTGAATGCAGGCACTATGGCACGGCATAATCCCCCTCCTCATACGCATCGTCCCGATGCGTCAGGCAATGAATAGATTCGTGGTAGGCGTCACTGGTCTTCCGGTGATCTTTCATAGTAAGGCTTCGTCCGGACTACATGTACAACCTCTGTAGGGTTGCGGCGTTTTGAGCTCCCATGTATAGCGGATCTGACTTGGTAAGTTACATCGCTTACACGATGGAGTACTTCGTGGGCCCGAAGTAGCGGCTAAAAAGTTTTTCAGAAAGTCCATGGCGACGCACTGGAGTCCATATCCATACTTTGTCACCTGGTTGAAAATGCGTTTCGATACGACGCTGATTGTACGGATAGGAGTCAATACGCTGTTGGCGGCTTATTCTGTATTTCGCCATCTGTCGTGCTTCCTCGGCTCTTTGCAGGAAGCCGTCAAGGCCAGGTGAATTGCTGCTTTCATCATTCAGTGGTAAGATGGCATCCAGTGGAGTGGTGTCTCTTCGGCCGAATACAAGTTCAAATGGTGTCACTCACATTGTTTCTTGAACGGCTGTATTATATGCGAACGTGATGTAGGGCAATATTTCATCCCACAGTTTATGTTCGACTTCGATATACATTGAAAGCATATCAGTCAGAGTTCTGTTCAAGCGCTCCGTTAGGTAATTTGTTTGAGGATGATATGCTGCAGTTCTTCTCTGGTCTGTATGGGTCATTCGCATCAGACATTTCAGTAGGTCTGCAGTAAAAGCTGGGCCACGATCTGTAATTACGGCGCTGGGTGCACCATGTCTGAGGACTATGTTGTTGATAAAGAACTTGGCAACTTCAAGAGCTGTTGCGGAGTACAGCGAGTCAGTCTCAGCGTAGCGAGTGAGATAGTCCGTGGCTACGACTATCCACTTCTTGTGTGCAGTCGATGTCGGAAACGGGCCTAGGAGATCCATACCGACTTGTTGAAATGCGGTGGTTCTATTGGCTGGAGGAGGCCTGCAGGTTTCACGGATGGAGTTTTGCGTCTTTGACACTCACGGCAAGTTTTCACATAGCGCTGAACTGATGATAACAGTTTTGGCCAGTAGTATTTTAGGTGAATTCTGGCGAATGTACGGCTGACACCCATGTGTCCAGATGTTGGCTCATCATGACATGCGTGCAGAATCTCGTTTCGTAAAGGTGCAGGTACAACGAGTAAAATCTTGTCACCATGAGGCTTGAAGTTCCTCTTGTAAAGGACTCCTTCTCGAAGACAGAACGAAGAGAGCCCTCTGGATAAAGTTCGCGGGACTTTAACGTTGAGTCCTTGGAGACGCTGTATAAGCGGCCGCAAATCGGCGTCATTTTGTTATTGTTGAGCGATTTCTGATGCCTGGACGACGCCTAGAAACGGGAAGTCTTGTTCCTCCGGCTCACTCGTCTCCACTGGTGCGCGTGACAGGCAATCGGCATCGCTGTGCTTTTTCCCAGATTTGTATACCACAGTAACATCGTACTCTTGTAGCCTAAGGCTCCATCTTGCTAGTCGGCCAGAGGGATCCTTAAGATTCGCCAGCCAACACAGGCAATGGTGGTCACTGACTGCTCGGAATGGTCAACCATAGAGGTACGGCCGAAATTTACTTATGGCCCAGCTGACCACGAGACAATCTTCTTCGGTTGCAGAGTAATTTGTCTCAGCTTTCGAAAGCTTGCGGCTGGCATACGCTAGCACTTTTTTTTGGTTGTTTTGCCGCTGGACTAGAATGGCTCCTAGGCGGACGTTACTCGCATCAGTGTGAACTTCATTTTCGGCAGTATTATCGAAGTGGGCGAGGATTGCAGAGGCTTGCAGGCGTGTTCTTAACTCATCAAATGCTTCCTGTTGTTCACTTTCCCACATAAAGGGCACCTCGTCTTTTGTCAGATTAGTAAGTGGTTCAGCAATGTTCGAAGCATTTTCCACAAATCTCCGATAGTACTCGCATAAACCCAGGAAGCGACGTACTGGCTTCTTGTCTTTGGGTGTCGGGAACTTCGTGATGGCAGCTGTCTTTTCGGGATCTGGCCGAACGCCGTCGGAGCTGGCGACGTGTCCGAGGAATTGAAGCTCTTCAAAAGCGAAGTGGCATTTTCCTGGCTTGATGGTCAAGTCTGCTGAACGGATGGCTTCTAATACTGTGCGGAGTCGCTCTAGATGTTTGTCAAATGTAGCGGAAAATACGACAACGTCATCCAAGTACACCAAGCAGGACTGCCATTTCAGTCCCGCGAGGACAGCGTCCATCATTCTCTGAAACGTAGCTGGCGCTGTGCACAGGCCGAATGGAAGCGCTTTAAATTCGTAGAGGCCGTCTGGGGTAATGAATGCCGTCTTTTCACGGTCGCGCTCATCCACCTCAATTTGCCAATATCCGCTCTTGAGATCAAGGGAGGAGAAGTATTTCGCACTCCGAAGTCGATCGAGTGTATCATCGATACGCGGCAGAGGGTATACATCCCGTTTCGTTACGCTGTTCAGTTTCCGATAGTCGACGCAGAATCGAAGGCTGTTATCTTTCTTTTTAACAAGCACTATGGGAGACGCCCATGGACTACTGCAAGGCTGTATCACGTCATCTAAAAGCATCTCCTCCACTTGTTTCTTGATGACGTCTCTTTCCTTTTGCGATACTCGATATGGGTGTTGGTAAATCGATCTCGTGGCTTCTGTTATAATCCTGTGTTTTGCAATAGCCGTGCGTCGCACCTTAGAGGACGTTGAAAAGCAGTCCGAAAACTCTTTTATAAGGGTGAACAATCGTTTCTTTTGATATTCTGGGAGCCTATGGTTGACGTCAACTGATGCGTCGACGTTGCAGGTCTCTTGTGGAGTGGTTGGCGTTGTCGATAAACTGCATAGTTCAGTCGCCAAGCAGAACTCGTAGAAATAGGCGATAGCCGTACCTTGCGCGATGTGCGGACATTCATTCCCAAAATTCGTAAGGAGGACAACTGAGCGGCCATTCCTTAAGTGAACAACATCCCTCGCCACGCAAATTCCTTTGTTTAAAAAGAGCTCTACGTTTCCGTCCGCTATTCCTTCGTGGTCACAAAATGCCTTATTTTAAACAAGCACCATTACACTAAAGCGGGGTGGCACTGTGACGTCATCATCAACAACGCGCAGAGCAATAAGACGTCGCTTTTCCGATTCCTCCACCGACATAGCTTGTTCGGTCGAAAACGTTACACTGGATCTGCGCAGGTTAATTATGGCTCCATTGGCTTGCAGAAAATTCATTCCTAGTATAAGCTCCCTTGAACAGTCCGGCAGCACGAAGTCAGCAACGTAAGTAAAGCCTCTTCTTTCGAGCCTTGAGGCACATCTGCCGAGCGGTGTAATAGCGTGGCCACCTGCCGTGCGTATCTGTGCCCCACTCCATTTTGTCACAACCTTTTTCAGTTTCCTTGCCAATTTGTGACTCATTACCGAATAATCAGCGCCGGTGTCAACTAAAGCATTTAGCTCGTATCCGTCTATTTTCAACCGCAAATCTGAAGTATTCTTCGCACTGCTGCGCTTATCTTCTGTAAAGATAGCATTGCCACCTTGAAACCGTAGTGGAGGATCTTCGCAACTGTAGTTATCAGCAGCCTCACCTACACAGGTCACTTGCTTCAGTTTTCCTGGTGTGGGCTTGTAGAACGGTGCCCAGACCATGCGGAAGAAGCACGTGGGCTGGGTGATCGGTAACGCCTGGGCGACGGCGATCTTGGCTGATGCTGGCGTGGAGTGGTGGGCTCTGGCGCGCGGAGAAGTACTCTTCGATCTCCGTTGGCCGTTCACCGTTTCGAGGCCATGGTGCGTACAACAGAAAGCCCCTTAATCCCACCTGTCGGTAAAGGCAGAACCTATACAGGTGACCTGCTTCCCCACAATGGTAACACAAAGGCCTGCGCTCATGGCCACGCCAGATGTCACTTTTCTGGGGCCTTTGATCCACGTAGCGAGCTACACCACGGGCTCGTGGCAGGTATGTAGCCGTCGGTTCCAGTGGACGAGGTGCGCTGCGTACCATTTGTGGGCAAGGAGAGGCCATCGCAACTGCTGCATTGGTGTGCGCCGCGGGTTGTCTGAGTACTTCAGAGTATGTATGAGGCTGTGGCGCACGCTCCGGCTCACGTATCATCTGCTTCAGTTCATCTCGTACTACGTCGACGACAGACAGTGTTGCTGTAGTGTGAGGTGCTTGCAACTTGCTGAGCTCTTCCCTGATCACCGACCTGATGAGTTCTCGCAGGGCGTCCATGTCACTTCGCTGGCGTCCAGAGAAGACATTGGCAGGTGCATACTTTATGTCTCGATTGTACTGTCGAGCCCGCTGTTCTAGCGTTTTCTCGATGGCTGTCGCTTCCGTATGAAACTCCTCAACTGTTCGTGGTGGGTTGCGGACGAGAACAGCGAATAGCTCTTGCTTCACCCCACGCATGAGGTGGCGTAGCTTCTTTTCTTCAGTCATATGAACAGGCGGATCATGTCCTCGATATACATTGCGACACTTTCGTTAATGAGTTGGTTCCTGAATTCGAGCGCAGCCTGCGCCTTTTCTTTGCGATCCGCGCGGGCATAAGTCGCCAGAGCTTGTCGCCGAAATTCATCCCAGGTCGTAAAGGAGGTTTCATGGTTCTCATACCACGTCTTTGCGAAGTCCTCCAAAGCAAAGTATACGCGGTGGAGCTTCTCTCTCTCGTCCCAACCGTTCAAACGTGCCACTTTCTCAGAGGTTCAGCCAATCTTCTACGTCTTCATACGAGTCACCATGAAATACTGGTGGCTGGTGAGGCTGATTTATCACCGCTTGGGCTGGTGTTACATTACTTGTCATGGTGGCGGCGTCCATTGACTGAGTTCCCCTTGGCGTGAAGTGGAGTGGACTGAATTCTGGTGAATCATCTCGAAGACGGCGACTGGTCCTTTGATGCACAGGTGTCAGCTCCGCAGGATCAACTCGCTGGTGGTCGGGGCTACGCTGCCTTGCACTCGTAGGGCTTTGATTCAGTAACCCGCACCTCCACCGAAAATGTAACGATGTTGAAGGACTCGGGGTGTAAAAAAACGTATTTATTAAAGGGCGAACCTGTGCCCACAACTCAAAGGGACTATGGTCGTAGCACGTTACAGCTGAACACCAAAGATGTCTTCTTCTTCTGGTTCTTCAAGAATAGTCCCAAGCGCGTGGCACACATCAGCAGGGGCCAGCTGGGTTTTCGTGCTATCATCATCGTCTCTGCGCCACACTAGACGGCGCGCATGTATGTTCCTGTGCGCGTCGTGATGGGCGCGTTGTTTGAATGCAGGCACTATGTCATGGCAATATGACACTTTAACTGAAAAAATACCTGTGAATTTGTCGAATAATGAATACACGCACCTTTTCAGTTAGCTTTTCAATATAAGACTGAAATAAGGTCGTTTGGTGCTTGCGCCATAATTTGTCGTTTTTTCTTTGAGTGATCTTCTTGCCCTCTTGACCGTATATATGTTCCTGCCATCTGTGCCCTAAAATTGGCTGTAAGTGTGGTTTTGTCCTATCTCTCTGCTATATCTTCCTTTTTTGATGGAGGCGGAAATGGTGTAGTCCCGTGTGCTCAGCTTTGGGTGCACGTTAAAGAACCCCAGGTGGTTGAAATTCCCGGAGCCCTCCACTACGGCGTCTCTCATAATCATATGGTGGTTTTGGGACGTTTAACCACACAGATCAATCAATGCTATATCATCTTTCGGAAACGTTGCCTGTGCACTAAGAAAAATATTTCTCTAAAAAAACCAAAGGGCGCTGGCGGTACTGCTGCGTATTCAAGTGCAACGGTATGTAAAAAGGAGGACGTATAGAGAAAAGGGAGAATATTGAAAGAGGAGGCGGCGTTGCATCCAAGTGGTCAGCCTAGTAATATTCTTCATTTAACCATATGGTGTAGTAGCGCAAATTCACGGCGACGAAGAGGACAAGAAAACACGACACTCGATAGAATAGTAATATTCTGCTCTCGCCCTTCTTTCTAGTACTGTCGGGCTCGTTTCTAAACCAAATGGCACGCGTCTGCTATATTTATTCGATAGTGAAGACAGCCACTAGTGGAAACCAGTGCCAAACAGTCGAGTTTAACTGATGTTGTGCAGGACATGAAACGAGCATATTATGCAACAAGTGGCATTGTAAACTACTTTTTCTGGCCCGTTGAGCGTTGAGTAGTGAACTTCGATACCAGCAAAGTTTCTATGCGTCCGTCCATTCGGCCATCACCACCCAACTCTATCTGATACTACTGCGTGTAGTGAACAAAACAATAGGTAGGTAGTCTTTTTTTCTGTAAACAGTTGCGTGTAAGGAAAGCTGCGTTGCCCGGCCCCGCCGCGGTGGTTTAGTGGCTAAGGTACTCGGCTGCTGACCCGCAGGGCGCGGGTTCGAGTTCCGGCTGCGGCGGCTGCATTTCCGATGGAGGCGGAAATGTTGTAGGCCCGAGTGCTCAGATTTGGGTGCACTTTAAAGAACCCCAGGTGGTCTAAATTTCCGGAGCCCTCCACTACGGCGTCTCTCATAATCATGTAGTGGTTTTGGGACGTTAAACCCCACATATCAATCAAATCAATCGAAAGCTGCGTTGCCCAGAACAGTTGTGCAGGGCCAAATTCATACGCCTTGGAACTGTTATAAAAGATATTCTCGTGGTGAAAACGTTATGCCGAAATGCGTGTTTTCAACTTAATTTATGCAAAAAAACGAAGGAGCAGACTACTCAAAGCTTACCTTTAAGGAGCCAGCCAATTCGGTAAGTGTTTTTCTCACTTGCTGCCGTGGCTAAGTAACATCGAAGTTTATGCGTTGCTTTAGAAGCATCAACTGTATTCGATGTTTACATGTTGCTTAGTTCAGCTAACACACAGTATCACTTTTTTCCACTTGCCTGTTTTGGCCTAAAAAGAACAAGTCTGTTCAACATCGCTAATTGCTAAGCTTTATTTTGCCAACAAGATATCGTCCTGAGGTACTCTGTAGGGTGCGTACCAAGATTGTGACCACTTGGGGTTCTCCAATGCGCACATATCTTTTGGTTCACGGGTGTTCTTTTTATATTTCGTCCCCATCTAAATGCAGCCATTGTGGTCAGAGATCCATCCTGCTCTATCAAGCATAAGACCGCGACACCACCCGTGCTATGCTGTCACAGTGGTTTGCTTGATCAACGTACACGTACATACATACCGCAGACACGGTGTACGTATGCCGCCAGAAAAAAAGTGATGCCGCAGCTACTACTTATTTACTTTTTTACTACAGAATTGCGCAGTGTAGTATCGTCGCCGCACAGGAATTTAAGCCGGTACTATCATAGCACAAATTTCCAACCAGAAAATGATCACGAGGGAGTTGCCATCACCGCACAACACTGTCTTCTCAATGCCACATGCATAGATGCAGTCCGCTTTGCAAAGCTTCTCTCCGTTTCCAAGTGCTAATAATGTGAGAGTAGCCGTTAGACAGTTTTTTTATTAGTACTGGCGCAATGGCGTTTAGAGCTGTTGGTTCCAAAATGAAGCATGGCAGCGCCCCAAGTGCGTGCTCTCCCTGCAGTCGGTCGTCTGGGTGCGAATGGCTAAGTTGTGTCGCGTATGTTTGCCAAGTGCTGTTTTTCGGTGAGCCACCTATCCAGTCCTAGTCTCCTATGAAACCAAGACGTCAGATCAATGCAAGTCTCAAAAAGCACGGGAAATTTCGGAGATTTATTTATTGCGAAAATAGCACAGGAAACCACACCAGCACATCTTTCATAGCATTTGAAGTTACCGTTTTAAAATTAATACATCAGCCTTGCAATAATCCACAAGTGTTAGTGCTGAAATTGGGTTCCCATAGATTTTTTCATCTTGTGTTGCCTATCTGGTGGCCAGTCATCATCTATAGCAGTATTAGCTTATGTGTGCCCAAGAATAATCCAGAGTTTAAAGCTCGTGCGGTCCTGTGTCTTGTTGTCCTGTTATAAATTTATACAGCCATAGGCTATAGCTGCAGACTAGTTCAACTGGCTTCGAACCCTGTGAGTAATGTTTAGGAATTATGAAAGACCATGTGTTTATTAGTGAATTAGCCAAACAAGCTTGTTTTAATCAACTTTCATTGAAACCTATTTCTAAATATTTTAATCTGTTGCAGATTTTTTCGTACAGTGGCTGTGGAAGTATTTTTCATTTCTTTTCATAATGGCCACATGGCATTTGATCTGGATAGTTCAATATAACGTCTACTGTCATTGTTTTTCATTGTTTTGCATTGTTTTAGCTTGTATATATGTTATACTGCAGTGCCTAAAACCTATTTTGAGGTATTCATTTCTATTCACGTATGCAGGTGTTTGAAGAAGCTCAGTGTTTCATCAAGACGTGGCTGTTGAAGTTTGTTGGTTTGGATGGAAGTTCGGAAAGGCACTTCTCACATGTGTTTAGAGATTTGCAGCCCGAAAGCTGCTGCCCCTCAGAGCAGGAATCTGTGACAGCCTGTGATGTTTGGTTTCCTGCCCAATCGCTGCTTGCAGGACCACGGGCAGCCCACCGTCATTGCCTCATCGCCTGCTGAAGC